>NC_091283.1:88436354-88745853 GCF_032444005.1 Ranitomeya imitator
GGGATCTGTTGTATGCTGATCCTGATCGAGTCACCATAGAGGATGCAGATGTGTCTGAGACCTCCCCAGCCGATGATATAGATGAAAAGGAATTACCTCGATTCCTAGAGGATGTCTGTGATACATTTTTGGCCCACCGATAAACGGTCTTCAACTGATAATCCTTAGAGTCTCTATTAAATTTCTGAATTTGATTATCATGTATCCTTTTCACGGTCTGGACTAATATTTTTTCAAGATTCAATTCAAAAGCTTTAATCTTCTCCTCTGTACTATTTGTTTGGAGATCCACCTGTGCTGCATCGATTTGCCTATCGAGATCTTCGATTGACTTTGTGTTCAACTTAATAAGTAGCTGCATCAGCGTCCTTGAACAGCCACTACATGCCTCCTCCCACTCACTGATAAATGTCCCATCATCGATCGGATATGCTGGAACTACTCTAACCCTTAGGCCACGTGGAATCATGGAGCGGGTCACATATTTCTCTAAAAATGCCCGATTCCACCATAGCTTTGTCCGCTTGATCAATAAAGTCTGTACCTGAGCACATTTCTCCTCCCACAAGTGATCACCAACCCGCTGGACACCAGAGGCACCCCCCCCAAAAAAAAACCTGCTCCATTTGTCCGAGCCAGACCTGTTCCCTGGCCCTATAGTCCATTTTGTCATGCAGGAAACCTGTGCAGAACACAGTAAAAATACAATAGTAAACAAAAAGCACGACAGATCTCAACATTATATTATCACGTGTATAATAGAATAAGCCAGATGACAAAACAAATTATATGCTGAGAACCAAATGGGGGAACTGTAACAAAACTAGTCGCTATACATCACAACCAAGAAAAGTGGTCCGCGAGGACCAAGAAAAATGACCAAATAGTCAGTATAGATAAATGTAGAAAAACTTTATTGACACTAAGGTAATAAAAATGTGACACAACAAAGAGACAGGTGGGAGAGAGTACCGCATGGTGTGCACATCTGCCTCACCGATGCGTGGACCACCACAGGCACCCAGCACCAGGGAGGGAAAGCATCTGCATACAAATATAAACCTGTAACTGTAAGAGAGCTGAAAACTACCGCGGCCACATATGGCTCATATATGTAGTAATGCCAGGCAGTGCATTTACATAATAAATAAACTACGCAAACTAGCGTATGAACTGAAACTTTGCTAACCAAAAATCAGCACTGCAACCAAAGCGGTATACAAATAACGGCCATGGCGCGGCGCTTACCTCAAATTGTGCAGAGCAGAGCAACCCTCCCTGGGACCGTGCGCCCTCCCCGACGCGCGTTTCGGCAACACACCTTCTTCAGGGGGCTTGGTGGGAAGATGCCAGGCACAAGTTTAAATACTACATCAACCCGGAAGTGACCATGGTAACACCGGAAAGAGATTCCGGTAACCGTGACAACAACAACACGCTGTATCCACCGCATCCAAGAGGCGCAAGATAATCCTGCAGGTAAGCGGCAGCGATCGCAATAGTCGGTCATCAGGGAGCCCGCCATGTATTGCGCCGTCCGCCCGGCCACCACAGGGCCCTGTGGCGCTAGGCGGCGGACACGTTACCAGGCAGGCGCCAAGTAGTACCGATAAAGCAGCGCGCATGCCCACTACAAAAAAGAGGCCAGCGGCGCCATATTGGGACGGGGAACACAGACAAGGAATAATTGGGAAGGACATAAAACATATAAAGGTACATGTATATAGGACGCATTATCAGACCCAATAACAGTGTATTTAACACATACGCGGATAAGATTGTAGCCACACTAATATATAGTTGGCACATTTAAATAGTAAAGAACGGCCGCACTCAGATTCCATATGAAGGATTCCATATAAAAGTAAGCATGTCCCGAAACAAAAGTAATACCTGGCCCTGTGTACCTCAAAACCTGAGAATTTAAACAGTGTCAATGGGTTGCTATCCTACCCTCCATGGTGGCAACCCTAAAAATCCGAAAAAATATTAAATCAGGAATTACATTTGCCACTTTTGATGATTAAATACGATAAATTAAACAAAATATCCAGACACGTACAGGTACCCACACAGGAGAAGCAACTTTTTTTCGAACAAAGTCAATATTGGAGAGGAAAGAATAATAAAGGAGGGGAATGGTATATACAGTAATCCCACAAAGTTTCTACTAAGGATAGAATATATGCACAGCGCGAAATATATGTAGGTTTTACAATTGTTATTTTCGTTGACAATATTGGTGGTTTTTGTCCTATTTCGCAGCTGCATTTTTTTTTCTTCCTTTAGGTACTGTTGCCTTTGCGCCAACCCCTCCATATAATTAATTATTTTGTAATCAGACTTCGCCTCGGCGCGTTTCAGTCCCATGATAAAGTTCTTCAGGAGGCTTATGGGAATGTCTGTGTCATTCTGACATTGTGTTGGCTGTTGATTTTTTCTGGGGCACAGTGCAATAGGTGTTTTTTCTTGTATATACATTTGTTAAAACCTTAAGGTGAAACCTGTATATAGATAAGGTGGACCAACAATGATTGACATAATTGTCTTGCTGGTTTTTGAGTAACTGTTTGGGGCACAATGCAATAGGTGCGGACTTTGTGTCCAGGGCACGATGCAATAGGTGCTTGCATTGTATATACATATATTAAACCCTGAACCACTAACAGGAATAGGTATGATGTAACTGTTGGGGCATTGAAGACGCTTTATGACATCCGGAACAAAAAACTCTTTGTATACAAAAACTAATAACTGATGTGTTATGATTAGTGTTGAGCATTCCGATACCACAAGTATCGGGTATCGGCCGATACTTGCGGTATCGGAATTCCGATACCGAGATCCGATACTTTTGTGATATCGGGTATCGGTATCGAATCAATAGGGATGTGTAAAATAAAGAATTAAAATAAAAAATATTGATATGCTCACCTCTCCGGCGGCCCCTGGACATCACGCTGCTAACCGGGAGGCTTCTTTGTTTAAAATGCGCGCCTTTAGGACCTGCGAATGACGTCCCGGCTTCTGATTGGTCGCGTGCCGGTCACATGGGCGGCACGCGACCAATCAGAAGCCGGGACATCATTCGCAGGTCCTAAAGGCGCGCATTTTAAACAAAAAAAGCCTCCCGGTTAGCAGCGTGATGTCCAGGGGCCGCCGGAGAGGTGAGCATATCAATATTTTTTATTTTAATTCTTTATTTTACACATCCCTATGGATCCCAGGGCCTGAAGGAGAGTTTCCTCTCCTTCAGACCCTGGGAACCATGAGAATACCTTCCGATACTTGATGTCCCATTGACTTGTATTGGTATCGGATATCGGTATCGGCGATATCCGATATTTTTCGGGTATCGGCCGATACTATCCGATACCGATACTTTCAAGTATCGGACGGTATCGCTCAACACTAGTTATGATGCCTTTGGAGAGGGAATATAAAGGATAAATGGCGTTATTACTGAATATATTAAAGTACCCGATACTTATTATACTTGAATGGAATACAAAAAGCATGCTTAGATAACACTGGAAATGAGCATGCTATTTTGAATTGGTTTCTGGGTTGGGCTGCAAATGGTTTACACTCAGTGTTAAAGCCACTGGAGATACTATATCATTGAGACTTCAGTGATGTATTGATGAGTGTGGTTTTCATGCTGCCTTAAATATCCTTTTCACTGTGTTTTCATATTTTTGAGCTGGAGATCCCTGAGAGTTGTCTCTAATTTTGAATGCAGAAGACTGATGACTTATGATTGCCCAGTTTCTGGGTGTATTTTTTTATTATCTATAACCCAGGAGATTTTTAGGGACATGAGGGAGAGCCGCCGAGGAGTGGGGGTGCCATATTGCGTCCAAGAGGATGCCAACCTCCGCTGACAGGCAGGGATTACTCTAGGGATCTGGTAGGCAAGATGTCTCTATATTTATGCTCCCAGAATATCAGATTGGTTTTATTCACCGCACTAGTTTTTTGGTTGGTTTTGCGTTTTTTTTTTTCTTTCTTTTCCTGCTCCCCCATTTTTTGATTATAATCTAGATAAGTCATTGTGTGTTGTATCTCTGTGTAGGGGCAATTTTTGTGAATCCCCTATTGGTGTATATACTAGGGATTTGTTAGGGAGATAAGGGCGAGCCGCCGAGGAGCGGGGGTGCCACATTGCGTCCAAGAGGATGCCAACCTCCACAGACAGGTAGGCAGGGACGGTATTAGGCAAAGTGGGGTCCTAGGCAATAGTTTAAAATGAGGCCCCAAATACTAACATATTGCACATCACACAGAAACATTTTGGTTGTAGCTACATGCGCTGATTTCAGGCCACTAAACGAGTGTGATCAACAATATTGAAGTCATTCGCCGCTTGTTTCCCAGCCTCTTTACACCAGCTGAGGAATAATGATGGGGACAGAATGATCACTAGTAGATCAATCTGTCCCTATACAGTATCATCTTACCAGTTTTCACTGGGCGATGTGCTGATGAGAAGAAGGATTTCTCACACACACACACACACACACACACACACACACACACACACACACACACACACACACACACACACACACACATACTGTACAGGCATACACACAGCCACACAAATATAGCATACATACACACATATACCATACATACATACATCCATACATACACAGATACACACAGATAGAAGCATACACATAGATGCACACATATTGTACACACATAGATGCACACATACTGTACATACACAGAGGCACACATTCATACTGTATATACACACATGCTAATCTGTGATATCAGGTGATCAGATGAGCCCTGGATGAGGTCACATAGTTCAGCTGGAGAGGGCTGCAGAAACAACTGTGGGGGATGGGGCACAGGGCAGACTGATATCAGCCCCCTGGTTCTGCAGTGCTGTCCCGTGCAGTGAGCTCCTCCCCATCTCTTCACATTGAGATGCCGCAGCCTGCTCCGAATAGAACAGTGGAGGGAGCAGAAGACACACTGTAAGTCCTGCTCGTCCTCCACTGTTGTCCCTGTGTGCTGTGCAGCCGGGGCCCCGACCACAGGTGAGTACTCACCATTGGGATGCGCCATGCAAGAGGAAAAACGGCAGCCAGGGAGCGCTCTCCTCAGTCTGGTGGGGAAAGCGTTCATTGGCTAGCGTCTCTCCCTGCATGACACGCCCCCTCTTTGAACTCCTGCACTTCGCGCCCCGCTCCCTCTCCGGCACTGGATGTTCCATGATTACAGGAGGGAGTGAAAGGGGCTTGATCCTGCATGATACTGTGCCTGCCTGCAGGGGCCCCCCTCAACCTCTGGGCCCTGGAGCAGTGCCATCAGTAGTATTTCCAACCCTGGCTAGGGGCCCCTAGGGCAGCAGGGGCCCTAGGCAGCTGCCTAGTCTGCCTGCCCCTAACGTCGGCCCTTCAGGTAGGGTTCAGGTAGGGATTATAAGGGTGTAACAGGGAAACCCATCCCCCAGCCCACCCGTGAGTGTTGTTTAGTATAGTGGATTAATTATTGCTTGGTGTGGTTTGTTTTTAGGTCATAGGTTATTTTTAAGAGCAATTTAATAAAAAATATTTTTATGGTATTAGTTTTTTTGGTGAGATGCTGTTCAGGCTGCTAGCGTGGCTGCAGCAAGTTTGTCCACTGCCACCCCTGTTCCGACCTTATCCCGTCTCCCGCTGCCAGATAAATACTCAGGTGATAGCAAGTCATGTAGGGGATTCGTGAGCCAGTGCGCTATGCACCGCGAGCTTCTGGCTGCATGGTTTCCCATAGAGCGGGCAAAGGTGGGATTCATTATATCCCTTCTGTCGGACAGGGCGTTGGAGTGGGCTACGCCGCTGTGGGACCACGATGATCATGTAGTGCAGAGTGCTCTGCTGTTTCTGAGCACTCTGAAACAGGTCTTTTTAGGACCTTGAGTCACCCATGATATAGCGCTCCAACTGCTGGCATTGACCCAGGGCTCATCCATGGTCAGCCATTTTGCTGTCCACTTCCGGACTTTAGCATCTGAGCTGGAGTGACCAGATAAAGCCCTCATCCCTGCATTTTGGAGGGGGCTGGCTGACCATGTGAAAGACGCTTTGGCCACAAGGGAGATTTCTGCCACACTGGAGGAGCTCATAGCTGCATCAACTCGCATTGACCTTTGTTTTAACGAGCGAACGTTGGAGCGAGGCCAGTGTAGGCAGAAGTTTCGGCTGGCTCCCATCTTCGCCATACCTCTGAAATCTCCGGTCCAGGTGTCCGAGTCACATGAGTGCATGGAGGTGTCACGAGTGCGATCTAAGTCCTGGACTGCTCGTGCATTCAAGGTCTTTCATGTTTGCCGGCAGTCAGGACATATTGCCTCCAGATGTTCCCAGCGGTCGGGAAAACGTCAGCGTCTAGTGGTTGTAGGAGAAGGTTCACTAGACACGGCGACGTTTTCCTCCAAACTGTCCTTCAAGGGAACAATTACCATAGGCCCATCCACTCTTACGATAGAGCTTTACGTGTATTCCGGGGTGGAAGGCAATTCTATGTCATCTGCCTTTGCCCAGCAACACGCAATGCCCCTGGTAATGCTCGCCAAACCTGTGACTATACGAGTGGTAAATGGGTCGACAATACCCACTCAGATAACACCCCAAACCATCCCATTTACTCTATCAATGTCTCCTTCTCATCAGGAGATTATCTCCCTGATAGTCATTCCCGAGGAAATTGATAAGGTCCTGTTGGGGATACCATGGCTACGCTACCACTCTCCTCATATAGAGTGGTCCTCAGGGAGAATTCTGGGATGGAGTGAATCTTGTGAGGGTAGATGTCTGAGGGAGTGCGTTCAGGTTGCTACCACTGAAGTACCCGCAGATCTTTCCTCTCTCCCCAAGCACTATTGGCCTTATGTGGACATGTTCTCCAAAAGGGCTGCGGAGACCCTTCCACCTCACCGCTCCTATGACTGCCCTATTGACTTCTTGCCTGGTGCTGAGCCTCCCTGGGGTCGAGTCTACTCGTTATCTCTCCCAGAGAGGGAGGCAATGTCTCAGTACATTCAGGAGAATCTGGCAAGAGGATTCATTAAGAAGTCAGTGTCACCTGCAGGGGTGGGGTTCTTCTTTGTGCAGAAGGAGAATGGAGAATTACATCCATGCATAGATTACAGGGGTCTTAAGGCCATCACTGTTAAGAATAAATACCATCTGCCCCTGATATCTTAGCTCTTTGATAGGTTGCGGGGAGCGAGGGTATTTCCTAAGCTTGATCTGTGGGGTGCTTACAACCTGATTCGCATCCGTGAGGGGGGCGAATGGAAGACGGCTTTTAACACTAGGATGGGCACTATGAATACCTGGTAATGCCCTTCGGGATCTGTAATGCCCCAGCCATTTTCCAAGACTTTGTAAACGATATCTTCCGGTATATACTTTCCACCTCGGTTGTAGTCTATCTGGATGATATTCTTATCTACTCTCCAGAAATAGACTCCCACCGGAGAGATGTTTGCAAAGGCTTCGACCTCCTACAGGCAAACTTCCTCTATGCCAAGTTGGAGAAGTGTGTGTTTGAGCAGGAGTCTTTGCCTTTCCTGGGCTATATCATCTCTGCCAAAGGATTGGCTATGGATCCTGCCAAACTACAGGCTGTGATGGACTGGCAGGAACCCCATTCTCTCAATACGGTGCAGCACTTTATGGGGTTCATCAACTATTATCGCCAGTTCTTTCCCCACTTCTCAACTTTGGTAGCTCCCCTTGTTGCCCTCACCAAGAAGGGAGCTAATCCCAAATTGTGGTTGGAGGAGGTCTTCATGGCCTTCCTCTCTATCAAGTCACACTTCGCTGGCGCTCCCATTTTACATCGCCTGGATGTTGATAAACCATTTATCATGGAGGTGGATGCCTCTTCAATCTGTACTGGAGCAGTCCTCATCCAGAAGGATGCTCAAGGTCAGAAGCATCCTTGCTTCTTCTCCAAGACCTTCTCACCGGCGGAGAGGAATTATTCCATCGGGGACAGGGAGCTGCTAGCCATGCAGTTGGCCTTTTCGGAGTGGAGACATCTTCTGGAGGGGGCTCGCTACCCCTTCCAAGTATTCACCGACCACAAAAATTTGGTGTACTTACAAACCGCCCAGTGGCTAAACTTTGCCTGGCCAGAAGGTCCCTGTTCTTCCCCAGGTTCCACTTTACCTTCCATTTTCTCACTGGTGAGAAGAACATTCGAGCTGACGATCTCTCCTGCTCCTTTGTGTCATCAGAGGAGGAGGAGGAGCCTTCGCTTATTGTCCTTTCAGAGAGCCTGAGAACTGTGGCTCCAATTTCGCTAGAGTCTGTGCCCCCAGGCAAGACTTTTGTTCCATCTAATTTGCGACCGGAGGTCCCCTCATGGGCTCACTCATCCAGGGTGGGTGGACATTTTGGAACCAAGAGGACATCTGAGCTTCTGGCGAGGACGTACTGGTGGCCGCATATGGCCCATGATGTCGGGAACTATATTCAGGCATGTGTCTCCTGCGCCAAGAATCGATCTCCTCGGCAACGGCCTGCTGGGCTACATTACCCCCTGCCGGTGGAAGACGGGCCCTGGGAGATGGTTGGGATGGACTTCGTGGTGGGATTACCCAAGTTTCGTAGCTGCACCATTATCTGGGTAGTCACCAACCATTTTTCTAAAATGGTGCACTTGGTGCCACTTCCACGGTTACCTTCTGCACGGGCCTTGGCAGCGTTGTTCATTAAACATGTTTTCTGCCTACATGGCATGCCAGACAAAATTTTCAGTGACCAGGGTCCCCAGTTTGCATCTCGGATTTGGAGAGAGCTCTGTCGTTTACC
Source organism: Ranitomeya imitator (assembly GCF_032444005.1). Taxonomy (NCBI): domain Eukaryota; kingdom Metazoa; phylum Chordata; class Amphibia; order Anura; family Dendrobatidae; genus Ranitomeya; species Ranitomeya imitator. The sequence goes on from NC_091283.1 coordinate 88,445,177, forward strand.
CAGCATTGAGCTGAATCTCTCTTCTGCATACTACCCCGAGATGAATGGGTTGGTAGAGAGGGCCAACCAGACTCTGGTCACATACCTGCGACATTTTGTTTCCACCAGGCAGGATCACTGGGCATCCTTGCTACCATGGGTGGAGTTTGCATTGAACAACGCTATAGCCGACTCCACTAGGCAGACCCCATTCCTCCTTAACAACGGCCAGCATCCGCATGTCCCTGTGCCCATCCCCGTGTCATCCATCGATTCTAGGGTGGCAGACTGGGCAATGGAGGCACGTGACATTTGGGACACACACAGGATGCCATCGGGGCCTTCAAGGAGAGAATTAGGGTTTCTGCCGATGCACATCGGCACCCCGCTCTGACCTTTGCTCCTGGTGACTTAGTGTGGCTCTCCGTCCGTAACATCAGGCTGCGAGTTGAGTCCACTAAGTTTGCGTCTTGCTACATAGGACCCTTCAAGATCCTGGAACAAGATAATCCTGTGGTCTATCGGTTGGCCCTTCCTCCACGACAAGGTATTACCGACATCTTTCATGTGTCCCTCCTAAAGCCCGTTCACATGTCACATTTTTCTGAATCATATGCAGGGACATCGGGCTCATCCACGAACGATTACGAGTTACATAGTAACATAGTTATTAAGGTTGAAGGAAGACTTTAAGTCCATCTTGTTGAACCCATAGCCTAACCTAACATGCCCTAACATGTTGATCCAGAGGAAAGCAAAAAAAAACCCTTGTGGCAAAGAGTAAGCTCCACACTGGGGGAAAAAATTACTTCCCGACTCCACATACGGTAATCAGACTAGATCCCTGGATCAACACCCTAACAAGGAATCTAGTATACATACCCTGTAACATTATACTTTTCAAGAAAGGCATGCAGTCCCCTCTTAAATTTAAGTAATGAATCATTCATTACAACATCACACGGCAGAAAGTTCCATAGTCTCACTGCTCTTACAGTAAAGAATCCGCAACTGTTGTTATGCTTAAACCTTCTTTCCTCCAGACATAGAGGATGCCCCCTTGTCCCTGTCTCAGGTCTGTGATTAAAAAGATCATCAGAAAGGTCTTTGTACTGTCCCATCATATATTTATACATTAACATAAGATCACCCCTTAGACTTCGTTTTTCCAAACTAAATAGCCCCAAGTGTAATAAACTATCTTGGTATTGCAGACCCCCCAGTCCCCTAATAACCTTGGTCACTCTTCTCTGCACCCTCTCCATGTCTTTCTTATACACCAGAGACCAGAACTGTGCACAGTATTCTAAGTGTAGTCGAACTAGTGACTTGTATAGAGGTAAAATTATGTTCTCCTCATGAGCATCTATGCCTCTTTTAATGCATCCCATTATTTTATTTGCCTTTGTAGCAGCTGCCTGACACTGGCCACTAAATGTGAGTTTGTCATCCACATATACTCGCAGGTCTTTTTAATTGATGGTTTTGCCCAGAGTTTTAGAATTAAGCACATAGTTCTACATCTTATTACTTCTACCAAAGTGCATGACCTTACATTTATCCCCATTAAAGCTCATTTTACATTTGTCAGCCCAAGCTTCTAGTTTACATAAATCATCCTGTAATATAAAATTGTCCTCCTCTGCATTGATTACCCTGCAGAGTTTAGAGTCATCTGTAAATATTGAAATTCCACTCTGTATGCCCCCTACAAGATCATTAATAAATATGTTAAAAAGAAGAGGGCCCAATACTGACCCCTGTGGTACCCCCACTGCTAACCGCGACCCTGTCCGAATGAACCCCATTAATAACCACCCTTTGCTTCCTAACCCTGAGCCAGCTCTTAACCCACTTACACATATTTTCCCCTATCCCCATTATTCTCATTTTATGTATTATTATTATTATTGTTTATTATTATAGCACCATTTATTCCATGGTGCTTTACATGTGAGGAGGGGCATACATAATAAAAACAGGTACAATAATCTTGAACAATAAAGTCACAACTGGTACAGGAGGAGAGCGGACCCTGCCCGCGAGGGCTCACAATCTACAAGGGATGGGTTAGGATACAATAGGTGAGGGTAGATCTGGTCATGCAGTGGTTTGGTCAAACGGTGGTCACTGCAGGTTGTAGGCTTGTCAGAAGAGGTGAGTCTTCAGGTTCTTTTTGAAGGTTTTGATGGTAGATGAGAGTCTGATATGTTGTGCTAGAGAGTTCCAGTGTAGGGGTGATGCGCGAGAGAAATCTTGTATGCGTTTGTGGAAAGAGGAGATAAGAGGGGAGTAGAGAAGGAGATCTTGTGAGGATTGGAGGTTGTGTGCAGGAAAGTAACGGGAGACAAGTTCACAGATGTATGGAGGAGAAAGGTTGTGGATGGCTTTGTACGTCATGGATAGGATTTTGTACTGGAATCTCTGGGTATTGGGGAGCCAGTGAAGAGATTGACAGAGGGGAGAGCCCAGGGAATAGCAGGGGGACAGGTAGATTAGTCGGGCAGCTTAGTTTAGAATAGATTGGAGGGGTGCGAGAGTGTTCGAGGGGAGGCCACAGAGCAGGTAGTTGCAGTAGTCGAGGCGGGAGATGATGAGGGCATGGACTAGGGTTTTTGCAGATTCTTGGTTTAGGAACGTACGGATCCATTAAATATTTTTGAGTTGAAGGCAGCAGGAAGTGGAAAGGACTTGGATATGCAGTTTAAAGGAGAGATCAGTGTCAAGGATTAACCCAAGACAACGAGCTTGTGGGACTGGGGAGAGTGGGCAGCCGTTTACTGTAATGGATAGGTTCGTTGGGGGGGTCGCGTAAGATGGGGGAAAGACAATGATTTCTGTTTTGTCCATGTTAAGTTTTAGAAATCTAGCGGAGAAGAAGGATGAAATAGCAGATAGACTTTGAGGGATTCTGGTTAGTAGGGTGGTGATATCTGGTCCAGAGATGTAGATCTGTGTGTCATCAGCATAGGTATGATACTGAAAAACCATGAGATTCTATGAGTTGTCCCAGGCCAAAAGTGTAAATGGAGAAGAGCAGGGGCACTAAAACTGAACCTTGCGGGAGTCCAACAGATAGGGGGCGAGGTGAGGAGGTGGTGTGTGAATGGGAGACGCTGAATGTTCGGTCAGTTAGGTATGACGAGATCCAGGATAGAGCCAAGTCTGTGATGCCAAGGGATGAGAGGGTCTGTAGTAATAGGGAATGGTCCACCGTGTAAAAGGCAGAGGACAGGTCCAGGAGGAGAAGGATAGAGTAGTGTTGCTTGCTCTTGGTGGTAAATAGGTCATTGGTGACCTTAGTTAGGGCAGTTTCAGTGGAGTGGTGTGACCGGAAGCCTGATTGTAAGCAGTTGAAAAGAGAGCAGGAAGATATTGTAGATGGGAGGACAGTTCAAGATGGACGTGTTGTTCCAGTAGTTTTGAGGCATATGGAAGAAGTGATATAGGGCGATAGCTAGATACAGAGGATGGGTCAAGAGAGGGCTTTTTGAGGATAGGTGTGATTGAGGCATGTTTAAAGTTTGAGGGGAAAACACCAGTTATTAGTGATAGGTTAAAGAGATGGGTTAGAGTTGGGATAAAGACTGTGGCGAGGTTTGGGATGAAGTGGGAAGGGATCAGGTCAAGTGCACGGGTGGTGAGATGCGATCTTGAGAGTAGAGTGGAGAGTCGATCTTCTGTAATAGTGGAGAAGTTGGTTTTGGAGGTGGAGAACTGGGTAGTTGGGAGGAAGCGCTCTAGGGGTTGTCGACTAAAATTGTCTCTGATGTTCTCAATCTTCTGCTTGAAAAATGAGGCGAAGTCTTCAGCTGAGATGAGTGGGGAGGGAGGAGGTGCTGGGGATGGATGAGAGAGTTGAAGGTGTTGAATAACTGTTTAGGGTTGTGAGAAAGGGAGGATATGAGAGATGAGAAGTAGGTTTGCTTAGCTGTGGCGAATGTGGTCTTGAAAGTAGTGAGGGACTGTTTGAATGCGATAAAGTGCTCGTTGGAGTGGAATCTTTTCCATCTTTGCTCTGCAGCCCTGGAAGCTCGCCTCAGTTCTTTGGTCAGGCTGGTGTGCCAGGGCTGTCTGTTGATTTTGCAAGCTTTGGTATGTGTGAGAGGGGCAAGAGATTCCAAAGCTGCAGCTATTGTGGTGTTATATAGAGTGGCAGGGTCATCCGCATTGTGTAGGGAACTTATGTCTGTGAGAGGGAGGAGGGATTCAGAGGGTGAATGTAGATCAAGGTGTTAAAGATTTCTGCGAGTGTCTGCAAGTTTGTGGGGTGGGGATTGTAGACAAGGAGTGGAGAGGGAAGAGAATGTGAGTAGATTGTGGTCAGAAAGAGGAAGAGGTGAGTTAGAGAGGTTAGATAGGGAGCAGAGGCGGGTGAAGATGAGTGAGGTCCAATGTGTGACCATCTTTGTGAGTGACTGCTGAAGATCATTGAGTGAGGCCGAAGGAGGAAGTGAGAGATAGAAGTTTAGTGGCAGCTGAAAGGGAAGTGGCAATGGGGATGCTGAAGTCATCCATGATGATGGTAGGGATGTCCGCAGAAAGGAATTGAAGTAGCCAGGTGGTGAAGTGGTTAAAAAAGGTGGTGGCTGGCCCTGGGAGGAGGTAAATGACAGCCAGTTGGAGGATGGTGGGGGCATAGATGCGCACAGAGTGCACCTCAAAGGAAGGGAGGGTAACCGAGGGTGGCAGTGGGATTGGGGTAAAGGAGCAGTTATCTGACAGGAAAAAACCAACTCCTCCGCCATGCTTGCTGCTGGGGAGGGGTGTGTGAGATAGGTGGAAGCCACCATACAAGAGTGCAGCAGGATAGGCTGTGTCAGAAGGGGTGAGCCAGGTTTCGGTGATGGCGAGGAAAGAAAGTTTGGTAGTAACAAAAAGATTGTGGATGTAGGAAAGCTTGATGCAAAAAGAGCGAGTGTTCCACAGAGCTCCTGATAGTGGGACTGGGGAAGTGGGGGCTGGGCGACTGGGTATAAGGTTAGAGAGGTTACGGAAATTTGTGATAGAGCGTGTATGTGAGGTAGAACTGACTGTGGGGGTGTGGTGAAGAGGACCAGGATATGGAGAGATATCACCAGCAGTGAGAAGAAGCAGAGAAAGTGTTAGTAGGTGGGAGCAGGAGAGGGCATGAGGGGGCTGTCTGTGCTTGGAGACAGAGGATTGTATGTTAAGGAACAGTTCTGAGGAGGAGGTGAGATGGATGGGGAGAATTGAAGAGGAGATGAACAGTTCTTTACTAGGAGTAGGGATTAGGGGAGTTTGCAGATAGTGAAAGATTATAGGGGTGAAAGTGAAAACAAACAGAAGCATTGTTTACAGTAACTGTGTCCAGCTACCAGGCTCGGACTGGGGCACCGGGACACCGGAGAATCCTCCGGTGGGCCCCGCCCCCAGCCCCTGCCTCCTTCATTTGTCCCTGCCCTGCATGTGGTGCACAGTTTATTCTATAGCCAGCGGCCCGGCCCGGCGCACAGGCTGTACGGAAGAATGTGAAGTGCTGCTGTGCAAGCAGCCGCGCGGCAGCTGCTCGCTCCTTCACATGATGATCATCTCGCACTGCTGCCGACGGCGATGCCGAGTCTGTGCTCTTGATAAGAGCGGCCCGTGCGCAGCTGGTGCGAGTGCCGACCTCACTGACTTCAGCCAGCACACAGCATAGTCGGAGAAAACAGCTGACTGACTGTGTGAGTCAGAGAGGAGAAGACAGGGACGCACGCACTGCACTGAGTCTGCAGCACGGGTCATCACTGACCTGCTCCTTGTGACTTTGCCCGCCCTCGACTCCACCTCTTCTTCATTAAAACTCTGGAGTCTGGACTAAGGGTGTTCTAATGCTGATTGGCTAACAGATGCAGGCAGGAGCAGCCAATCAGCATTAGTTTTCTTTGTGTGACCTCACAGTCACACAGGTCATAGCACACCTCAATGAGCTGTGCTGTGATTGGTCGTCTGTCCTCCTGCCCAAGCAGCACAGGCACCCAGGCGCGCACTCTCTACACTACTATGACCGGAGGCTGAGGAGCTGAGGGACAATTTTGTTGATGATTGCAGCCAGTCAGTAAGGACCTTACTGCCCCAGTGGGGCAGATTGCTGGACACACTGGGGGTAGTGCTGGACACATTGGGGCAGATTGCTGAACACACTGGGGGCAGTGCTGTGCTGGACACACTGGGGCAATGCTGAACACACTGGGGCAGATTGCTGAACACACTGGGGGCAGTGCTGTGCTGGACACACTGGGGCAATGCTGAACACACTGGGGCAGATTGCTGGACACACTGGGGGCAGTGCTGGACACACTGGGGCAATGCTGGACACACTGGGGCAATGCTGGACACACTGGGGCAGATTGCTGGACACACTGGGGGCAGTGCTGGACACACTGGGGCAGATTGCTGAGCACACTGGGGCAATGCTGGACACACTGGGGCAATGCTGGACACACTGGGGGCAGTGCTGGACACACTGGGGCAGATTGCTGAGCACACTGGGGCAATGCTGGACACACTGGGGCAATGCTGGACACACTGGGGCAGATTGCTGGACACACTGGGGCAATGCTGGACACACTGGGGGTAATATGCTGGAGACACTGTGGCAGATTGCTGGACACACTGGGGCAATGCTGGACACACTGGGGCAGATTGCTGGACACACTGGGGGTAATATGCTGGAGACACTGTGGCAGATTGCTGGACAAACTGGGGCAATGCTGGACACACTGGGGCAATGCTGGACATACTGGGGCAATGCTGGACACACTGGGGGCAGATTGCTGGACACACTGGGGCAATGCTGGACACACTCAGGCAATTCTGGACACACTGGGGCAGATTGCTGGACACACTGGGGCAGATTGCTGGACACACTGTCTGGGGGCAATGTTGGACACTGGGGCAATATGTTTGACATACTGGGGAAGATTGCTGGACACACTGTTTGGGGGCAATGCTGGACATACTGGGGCAGATTGCTGGACACACTGGGGGTAATATGCTGGACACACTGGGGGCAGGACTGGAGGCATGGGCAGAATGTAGATGCGGGGCATGATTGGAGACACGGTGCAGAATGAAAGACATGGGGCAGGATTGGATCATGGGGCAGGATGGATACGATTGAGGCAGATGGGGCAGGATGGGGAGATCATATGGGGTAGAATGGATACTCACGAGGGCAGGATGCGAGAACATATGGCTGGAGCCAGGAATGAGATAAACGGGCCAGGATGGGGAATATTATTACCATAGGGGCTAATTAAGGGATATTATTACTGCAGTGATGTATTTATTTTATTTTTTGAGTATACTGTTTTACATAAAGGGGCGGTCCTGTTACTGTGCAGAGTGACACCATATCGCCTTTTTTACTTCATGTGGTGTAATGTAGAAGTTGTGAAAAATTAAGTAATGTGTTCTGCAAGCGGAGCTCGAGATAACTGTGTTATTTCCTGCAGAAACGAGTCCTGGCTGGAAGAAACAATGGCAGTCTGTGCTGGATGAAAGATGAAGGACTTCACCTAGAGACGTCACTGGTGAGTCAGTATTACCTATACACTGACACTATACACTGTATACTATATACAGAGGTCCTGTGTACAATGTCACCAGTGATCACTGTATTACCTATACATTATATACAGAGCTCCTGTGTATAATGTCACCAGTGATCACTGTATTACCTCTACACAGACACTGCATACTAAGTACAGATCTTCTGTGAATACTGGCACTTATGGTGATAGTATTGTGTTTTTTTTTGTTTTTTTTGTTTTTTTATTACTGATCAGTATTGTAGTATTCAATCACTATGTGGTGGTAATATGTGGTCTGGAAATGGTGTTGTGGTATTTGTCCATTGTATGTGCTATTTGGTCACCAAGTGGTGGTAATATGTGGTCTTGACATGGTGCGGTGGTATTTGTTACTTGTATGTAGTATTATTCGGTCACTATATGGTGTGGTCTGGTCATGGTGTGGTGGTATTTCTTCCTGTATGTGGTGGTATTGGTCTTGGTATAGTGGATTGTGTTGTGTATGGCGGTCATTTGTTCTCTCTGATATTAATTAGGAGAAGATTCTTTATTTCCATTAGAGTTTTAGGCTATGTGCACACGTTCAGGATTTCTCGCAGAAAATTCCTGAGAATTCCGGACATTTTCTGCAAGAAATCCGCAAGAAAACCGCATGCGTTTTTGCCGCAATTTGGCCGTGGTTTTGCAGCGGTTTTTTCCGGACACTTCCCAATGCATTTTGGAGTGGGAAACCAGCAAAAAAAACGGAAAATTAATGAACATGCTGCGGTTTTTACCGCGATGCGTTTTTTTCGCGGAAAAAAACGCATCATGTGCACAAAACATGCAGAACTCATTCTAAATGATGGGATGCTTATTGTATGCATTTTTTTGCGGTTTTATAGCGTTTTTATCGGGAAAAACCGCAAAAAAACCGCAACGTGTGCACACCGCCTTAATGCTTTGTACACAGCGGCGGAGATGCACTTACAGGGGGTTTCCTGTGGGAAAAAAGTAATCACCTCTCCACAGGATAAGTGATAACGTATTGATTGGTGGGGGGGTCTGAATGCTTGGACCCATTCAGCAAAATTAGACCCATTAGACTGGAGTGGCATGTCCGACTAGATCACTGATCCATTCATTCCCTCAGTGGCTGCACTTGTTTTTTTCTGGAAGCCCCAAAGAGAATGAATGGAGCTGCGGTCAGAAATCCCACCTGCCGCTGCATTTTAAAATAGTGATAAGTGTCCTGTCAGGGATAAAAGTTCCCCATTCTTTCGATCGGTGCAGTTTCTAATGGTCGGATCTAAGCGATCACCTATCCTGTGGAGCCCATGGATCAGTGATAACTTGTTTTAACCAAGAACCGCATTAATGTAAACTACCGTAATTATACATCCCAGTTATTGGGGCACACGGTAGATGTGCAGCAGCCGCCGGTGTTTTACAGCCGATGCTCCACTATAATGACAGATATTTGCATATAGCTGTAGGGTGGGCCCCTAAGGTCTATTCCTCTGGTGGGCCCCAGACACCCCAGTCCGACGCTGCCAGCTACCATCAGTTCCCTTCTGGTTCAATTCTGGTTTTAATTCTAAATTAATCTTCACACTTCTAGGACACACTTATAGGAATCACACAGCAGACTAAAGTCATTGCAGACTTGTACTATGCAATATATGTACAACTAAGTGTAATCAGGTGTGAAGCAGAGAGGAGTGGTCTCTGCTCATCTTGGTCAGAAAATTAAGGGTGGACCAGATGCACACAATCAAGCCAGAGTTAAAAAGGTCATAAATAACACTAGGGTAATGCTCGGGTTAGCAGAGAAGCATACCATGAGAATGATAGGAGCAGAGGAAAGCCTGTGTGGAAAGTTGGGTGTTGCACTATGTGCACTTCATAGACAGACAAGGCAGGAGAGCAGGCTGGAGAGCTGGGTGCATGAACATACCTGTAGGAAGAATAGACATGCTGATTAGAGTGCGATGGTGGCAGATAGCAGGGCACAGTCTGTATGGATCCTTCTGGTTTTAATTCTAAATTAATATTCACACTTCTAGGACACACTTATAGGAATCACACTGCAGACTGTATCAACCTTTTGTGTGGCACCGTATCAAAAGCTTTTGAAAAGTCCATATACACTACGTCCACTGGGTTCCTTGTTGTGAATTCCGCTCTTGGGCTCCCTCCGCTGGTTGTAAGTGGCACTTTTGTGAGTTCTGCTCTTGGGCTCCCTCTTGTGGTTTCTAGTGGTATGGCTGCTCCTTGGAGTTAGCTGTCATCAGCTGCCTCCACTTATCGTCTCTTCTGCTTGGCTATTTAAGTCTGGCTCTATCTTCAGCCAGTGCCACTTGTAAATGGTTCCTGGTTGGATTCACATCTCTTTGCAGTTCCCTGATATCCTGACCAGTTCAGCTAAGCTAAGTTTTTGCTTGCCCTTTTCTGTCCATAGATTGTGGACTTATCCATTCTGTGCTTTCTATGTTTGTCCAGCTTATCAGTGTGAATTGATTCTGTCTTGCTGGAAACTCTGGGAGGCAGATTTGCCCTCCACACCTTTAGTCAGGTGTGGAGATTTTCTGTAAACTCTGCGTGGATTTTTGTAGTGTTTTATACTGACCGCACAGTATTCCATCCTGTCCTATCTATTTGGTTAGACTGGCCTCCTGTGCTCATCCTGGTTTCATTCTGTGTATGTCTTTTCCCTCTCCACTCACAGTCATTATTTGTGGGGGGCTAATATATCCTTTGGGGATTTTCTCTGAGGCAAAATAGCTTTCCTGCTTCAATCTTTAGGGGTAGTTAGCTCTTAGGCTGTGACGAGATGCCTAGGGAGAGTTAGGAGCATTCCACGGCTGCTTCTAGTGTTGTGTTGAGCTTAGGGACTGCGGTCAGTACAGTTACCACTTCCTTCAGAGCTCGTTCCATATTGCTCCTAGACCACCGTATCATAACAGTTCCCTTGGTCTAGTCCGGAACTTACCTCTTCATAGAAATTGATCAGATTAGTCTGACAGGAACGGTCCCTAGTAAACCGATGTTAGTATTTGGTCATGAGGTTATTCCTCTTCAGATACTCCAGTATAGCATCCCTTTAGAATGCCCTCCAGGATTTTACCCACAGTAGAGGTTAAGCTTACTGGCCTATAATTTCCGAGTTCAGTTTTTGTCCTCTTTTTGAATATTGGCACCACGTTTGCTATACCCAGTCCTGTGGTACAGACCCTGTTATTATGGAGTCTTTAAAGATTAAAAATAATGGTCTATCAATGACTGCACTTAATTCCTGCAGTACTCGGGGGTGTATCCCATCCAGGCCCGGAGATTTGTCAATTTTAGTGATTTTTAGATGCCAACGTACTTCCTGCTGGGTTAAGCAGGTGACACTTAATGGGGAATTTTTGTTATCACTGATCTTTTTGTCCGCCATGGAATTTTCTTGTGTAAATACTGATGAAAAAAAGTCATTTAGCATATTGGCTTTTTCCTCATCCTCATGCACCATTTCACCCAGACTATTTTTAAGGGGCCAACACTATCATTTTTTAGTTTCTTACTATTTACGTAGTTAAAGAATATTTTGGGATTATTTTTACTCTCTCTGGCAGTGAGTCTCCCTGTCTCAATCTTAGCTGCCTTGATTTGCTTTTTACAGAATGTATTTAATTTTCTGTATTTATTTAATGCCTCATCACAACTTACTTTATTTAATTCCCTAAATGCTTTCTTTTTGTCACTTATTGCGCCTCTTACAGCTCTATTTAGCCATATTGGTTTCTTCCTATTTCTAGTATGTTTATTCCCATACGGTATATACTGTGCACAGGTCCTATCCAGGATGGTAATAAACATCTCCCATTTTCTTTGTGTATTTTATGTCTCAGGATATCGTCCCAGTTAATTGCACCAAGATCCTCCCTCATCCGTTGGAAATTTGCCCTCCTGAAATTTAGTGTCCTTGTAACCCCTCTACTACACATCCTATTAAAGGATACATGAAAACTTATTATTTTGTGATCACTATTCCCCAAGTGACCCTCAACCCTTATATTTGATATGCGGTCTGGCCTGTTGGTTAATATTAGGTCTAGCAGTGCCCCCCTTCTTTTTGGGTCCGGAACCAATTGTGAAAGGTAATTGTCTCTCATAGTTGTCAAAAACCAAATACCTTTGCTTGAACTGCAGATTTCTGTTCCCCAATCTATTTCAGGGTAGTTGAAGTCCCCCATAATAATGACTTTTCTGTGAGTCGCAGCTTCATCTATTTGCTTTATGAGGATATTCTCTGTTGCTTCCTTTATTTTTGGAGACTTATAACAAACCCCTATCAGTAATTTATTATTTTTCCCCCTCCCCTTATCTCCACCCACAGGGACTCTATATTTTCATTAGATTCACCAATATTATCACGCCGGATGGGTTTTAAGGACGACTTTACATATAGACACACCCCTCCCCCTCGCCTATCCATTCAGTCATTTCTGAACAGACTATAACCCTGCAAGTTAAAAACCCTGTCATGGCTCTCATCCAGCCACGTTTCAGATATCCCCACCATGTCATAATTATGCTCCAACAACATTAATTCTAATTTGTCCATTTTGTTGGCAAGGCTTCTAGCAGGATCCATTTCTATAGACAAAGGAGAAAAAATAAACCCCAAAAAAGAGACCTTCTGAACTCCAAATAGGCACTTAGACCCCTTCACAAATAGAGCATTATCATGAAGGATCTGGAATACCATCCTGACCTGCTTCACATGAGACTCCCAATCATCGGAAAAAATCAAAATATCATCCAAATACACAATCAGGAATTTGTCAAGATAATTGCGGAAAATTTCATGCATGAAAGACTGGAACACAGATGGAGCATTAGAGAGCCCAAATGGCATCACAAGGTATTCAAAATGGCCTTCGGGCGTATTAAATGCAGTCTTCCATTCATCACCCTGTTTAATACGAACAAGATTATATGCCCCTCGAAGGTCAATCTTGGTAAACCAACTAGCCCCCTTAATCCTAGCAAACAAATCAGAGAGCAAAGGTAAAGGATATTGGAATTTGACCGTGATCTTATTAAGAAGGCGATAATCAATACAGGGTCTTAAGGAGCCATCCTTTTTGGCAACAAAAAAGAATCCCGCTCCCAATGGTGACGAAGACGGCCGAATATGCCCCTTCTCTAAAGACTCCTTAACATAGCTCCGCATGGCGGCATGCTCTGGCACAGACAGGTTGAAAAGTCGGCCCTCAGGGAACTTACAGCCAGGAATCAAGTCAGTAGCACAATCACAGTCCCTGTGTGGTGGAAGGGAACTGGACTTGGGCTCATCGAATACATCCTGGAAATCTAACAAAAATTCAGGAACATCAGAAGAGGGGGAAGGGGAAATTGACATCAAAGGAACGTCACTATGTACCCCTTGACAACCCCAACTAGTCACAGACATTGATTTCCAATCCAGCACTGGATTTTGTACTTGTAGTCATGGAACACCCAGTACAACAACATCATGTAAATTATGCAACACCAGAAAACGGCAATCTTCCTGATGTGCAGGAGCCGTGTACATAGTCATCTGCGTCCAGTACTGAGGTTTATTCTTGGCCAATGATGTAGCATCAATACCCCTCAAGGGTATGGGACTCTGCAAAGGCTGCAAAGAAAAACCACAGCGCCTAACGAATTCTAAGTCCATTAAGTTCAGAGCAGCGCCTGAATCCACAAATGCCATGACAGAAAAAGATGACAATGAGCAAATCAGGGTCACAGACAGGAGAAACTTAGGCTGCACAGTACTAATGGTAACAGATCTAGCGACCCTCTTAATACGCTTAGGGCAATCAGAAATAGTATGAACAGAATCACCACAGTAAAAACACAGCCCATTCTGACGTCTGTATCCCCTCTGTTCCGCTCTAGTCAAAGTCCTATCACATTGCATGGGCTCAGGACTTTGCTTAGAGGACACTGCCATATGGTGCACCACTTTGCATTCGCGCAGGCGCCGATCAATCTGAATGGCCAGAGACATAGATTCGCTCAAACCAACAGGCGTGGGAAACCCCACCATAACATCTTTAAGGGCTTCAGAAAGACCCTGTCTGAAAATTGCTGCCAGAGCGTCCTCATTCCATTTAGTGAGCACAGACCAGTTTCTAAATTTCTGGCAGTATAATTCTGCCACTTCCTGACCCTGACTCAGGGCCAACAGCGTTTTCTCAGCATGCTCTACAGAGTTAGGTTCGTCATACAATAATCCGAGCGATTGAAAAAATGCATCTACATTAAGCAATGCCGGATTCCCTGACTCAAGTGAGAATGCCCAGTCCTGAGGGTCGCCACGCAGTAGAGAAATAACTATCTTTACTTGCTGAACGGGGTCACCAGAGGAACAGGGTTTCAGAGCAAAAAACAATTTGCAGTTATTTTTAAAGTTCAAAAACTTAGATCTATCCCCGTAAAACAAATCCGGAGTAGGAATTCTAGGCTCTAAGGCCGGAGTCTGAACCACATAATCTTGAATACTCTGTACTCTTGCAACAAGCTGATCCACACGAGAAAACAAACCCTGAACATCCATGCCTGCATCCAAATCCCGAATCACCCAGAGATCAAGAGGAAGGAAAAAGACAAAACAAACTAAAGAGAGAAAAAAAATGGCTCAGAACTCTTTTTCTCTTCCTTCTTTTGAGAGACATTCAGCTCATTTTTGGCTAGTTGTACTGTTATGATCTGGTGATTAGGGAGCGACATGCGTCTAGCTCTGAGCAGGTGGCAACTATACTGACCGCAGTCCTAAGCTCAACACAACATTAGAAGCAGCCGTGGAATGCTCCTAACTCGGCCTAGGCATCTCGTCACAGCCTAAGAGCTAACTACCCCTAAAGATAGAAGCAGGAAAACTATCTTGCCTCAGAGAAAATCCCGATAGGATAGATTAGCCCCCCACAAATAATGACTGTGAGAGGAGAAGGAAATGACATACATAGTATGAAACAAGATTTAGCACAGGAGGCCACTTCTAGCTAAATAGAAATAGTACAGAACAGAACGCTGTGCGGTCTGTAAAAAAAACTAGAAAAAGTCCCCCGCAGGGAAATGCAAAAATCTCCACACCTGACTAAAGGTGTGGAAGGCAAACTCTGCTGCCCAGAGCTTCCAGCTTAACTGAATAGATCCATACTGAAAAGCTGGACAAATGAACTAAAACAAAGAAAGTGCTGAACAACAAGTCCACAACAAGAGAACCGCAAAAGGACAAGCAAGGACTTAGCTTTGATGAACTGGTCAGAGTGTCAGGAAAGTCCTAAGAGCAATGACTCCAGGCAGGAACAATTGACAACTGGCATTGAATGAGGCATAAGGCCAGACTAATATAGCCGAGCCAGAAAGACGATCAGTGAAAACAGCTGCTGAAGCTAAATCCAAGAAGCAGCCATACCACTAAAAACCACAGGAGGGAGCCAAAGAGCAGAACTCACAAAAATGCTACTTACAACCTCCGGAGGGAGCCCAAGAGCGGAATTCACAACAGCTCTGCTTTTGTAGCCAGTACTGATCAGCAGTGAGCAGGCATTTCAAGGACTAAGTCTTGCTTTTCCCATACTGAGCATGCCCACAGGACAACCTCGCATTGGAGTTCGGGGGTCACATGATTAGGTCCTGTAGCCGGTCCTATTGGACAACTTGGATGGTCCTTGAGTGCTACAGCTATGAAAGGTTTGCATGGCCGCACTGCCATGCACTAGTATAAACTTGATATGTGTGTGTAAATGAATGTCTGTCGATGGATGAAAGCTCCTTAATCATTCCCATTCCTTGTGTTGGTGACTGCTTGTGAATGGTGGAAGCTACCTAGCGCTCACCAGTGCTACCTGTACACTTAGCACACGTTTCAGTTTCTGTTTGCAGTGCCCGTCTTTATGGCACCGTGCGCAATCAGTGCGCTTTCCTGACAGCCAGTCAGATTAAGGTGTGAATTCCCGCTTGGACTCAGCATCTGACTCAGGGCATCCTCAGGCGCAGGCTCAAAAACCACCGAGGGTCAGAGCGAGTCCAATCACCAGTTTAGTGGGGGGGGATTCATAGGGATTCCACTAGTGTCTTTCAGCTGCACCCTGTGACTGCTAACAGAGCGCAGTGTAATTACGGCGACTCTGTGAAGCAAAAGAGTTTGCTTCCATTGACACTGGGTGAGGTCTAACCCACGTGTGAGCAAGTGTCCATCCGCTATTACTCAGCAGCAGGTGCCATCTCTGCCTGGGGGACTCCGGACTGCCTAACGCACCTCATATTCTTTAATATTATTATTTGGTACGTTCTGCCAGTCCTAACATTAGGTGAAAAAATGGTGCAGAAAATCTGCAACATGAAAAACTCATCAAATACTCATCATGGCAATTTAGCCTTTATGTCCTTAACAAGATAGCATTGCACAAACCTGGGTTCTGATCTGTAAGGCCTGCTACTTCCAAGGCTTACTTCAAATCTGTTGAATAATCTATTCAGAAAGAGGAAGTCAAACTTTCTGAAAACATGCTAAAATATATTCTTAAGATCTGTTTGCAAGATTATACACTTATTATACAATTATTCTATCCGCTTTGGGAGTTAATTGAACTGATTCAAGAATCATGAAAGTACATTCAATGAGTCTCAGCTCAGCAACTACATTACTAAAACTAGTGCGCAGATAATAGTTATGTAATATGGAATTTCAGAAATGTGAAATATGAGGAATTTTAAATGTTCGGCAATTCTGAATGTTATATCTTATTATCTGCTTCCCACTGTGAGTATTTATATAATAATAATGATAATAGATAGAGCTGAGTAAATTGATTTGATATAAATAGAATGTGTGTTGATTTTTTTTAAATACATTGGATCTAACAAAATCAAATAATTTGGTATTTGCCTCTCACAAATTGCAAAAATTCTGTCACTATTTTGCACAATGAAGAAAGCTGCATGAGCCAGTAAATGCTCATATGATATTGGTTACGGTTGTTCCAGCTTCTCCATGATGTCTTGGTGCTTTTACATCATACATTATAGCATAGTCAATCAGAAAGGACTAATAACAGCAGAATAGAAGCAGGGCTAGGAAAGCAAGAACCATAACCATATTGTGGTGAATCTGGATAGTGAATGGACATCAGAGCTCGCAACGCAGCAATTATGATGTTTTGCTCACCAGTTGAGATGGATCCTTCAAGCCCAAAGTCCAGGTAGGCACACAGGCTACAGGTGTCGATAAAGCAAATGGGTGAGGCTCCCAGGACATGCATAGCTGGAATACTAGAAATCGCAGGCAGGGCAGAAACATCCAGGAGACCACGAGCAAGCAACTGAGATGCTGAAAACCTCAGGCAGGTAGGAGATATCGAGGAGACCTCGGACAGGCAACTGACATGCTGGAAACTGCAGGTAGGGATAAAATGCTCAAGAGATTACTGACAGGCAGCTGGGTACTGGAAATTGTAAGCCGGCAAGAGACCGCTGGGAGACTTTAGAAAGGAATTTGGGGTGCTGGAAACTGCAGACAGGCAGCAGATGTCTAGGAGACTACAGATAAGCAGCAGAACAGGTCATGGTGCTTAGATCAACTCAGAGTCTTAGGCCGGCATAACACTGGCATTTTAAACGGCCAAGTGCAATGCGATTTTTTATCGCATTGCACTTGGACCAATGTTAAGCTATGGGGCAGCTTCCACCAGCTGACTTTTTGTTGGTCGTTTTCCTCGGTCCGAGACAATCACAGCATGCTGCGATTGTCTCAGAGTGAGGAAAACTCTCGGCTCACTCGCACCAATATAAGCCTATGGGTGCAAGTGAGACTGCGCACATTACTCGGATATCATCCGAGTGCTGTGCGTTATTAGCGGACCCCAGCAATAGAGGAGATGGATAAATTAGTTTCTCCGCCTCCTCCGCAGCTGTGCTCCGATCCTCCCTGTGCGAGAGAATCGGAGCACAGATGCATGACACTCGGCTCCTGCTCTGCTGCGAGCAGGAGCCGAGTGTCATTAGCATATCGCATCCAATTATCTCGCATCGGATGCAATACGCCAGTGTGACGCCGGCCTTAAGAGCATTGTAGACTGAATACCAAGATGCAAGTGTGTGTATTGGTGAGCTTTACATAGCTCTGGGCAGGTTCTCACATGGGATCATGCTGGAAAATTTGCAAAGCCCGATATGGAGCACAACAGTATCCAACATTAGGGTTGAGCGAAACGGATCGGAAAAATTCAAAAATCGCCGACTTTTGGCAAAGTCGGGTTTCATTAAACCCGACCCGATCATAGTGTGGGATCGGCCATGAGGTCAGCGATCTTTGCGCCAAAGTCGCGTTTCGTATGACGCTTTTAGAGCCATTTTTCAGCCAATGAAGGAGGACGCAGAGTGTGGCCAGCGTGATGACATAGATCTCGGTCCCCACCATCTTAGAGAAGAGCATGACAGTGATTGGCTTGCTTTCTGCGGCGTCACAGGGGCTATAAAGGGGCATGCACGCCGACCGCCATCTTACTTCTGCCGATCGTAGCATAGGGAGAGGTTGCCGCAGCTGCCTCAGAAGAAGGGATGTAGTTATGGAGGGAAGATTAAGTGCCGAAACTGCTTGTGCTGTAGCGATTTCCACTGTCCAACACCACCATTTGTTTGCAGGGACAGTGGAGGCTATATTTTTGTGCATCAGCTCTGTAGCTTATTAGGCTGACTTATAAGGCTCCCTGATAGCTGCATTGCTGTTTGCACGCCGCTGTGCAAACTGTTTTTTTTTAAAGCAAAAATCCTGTTGCTCCTTTCTGCACAGTTATCTTGTTTATTTGTCCACACTTTTGTGTGCAGCAGTCCTTTTTATTGCTGCCATACTTTTCCTGAGATCATTGTAGGGAGATTGAAATTGTACTACAGTCCTTGAATTTTTTCATATATCTTCCAGCCACTTTCTGCCACTTAGATTTTGTTGTTTTATACACTGGGCCTGAGTTTTGGGTCAGTCTCCACCCAAAAAAAGGGGAGATTCAAATTCTCACAAAATGGATATACTGCAGTCCCGTTAGTTTGGTGTATGTCAGCCAGCCACTTTCTGCCACTTAGATTGCGTTGTTATATACACTGGGCCTGAGTTTGAGGTCAGTCTCCCCAAAAAAAGTGAGTTTCAAATTCTCACAAAGTGGATCTACTGCAGTCCTGTTAGTTTGGTGTATGTCAGCCAGCCACTTTCTGCCACATAGATTGCATTGTTTTATACACAGGGCCTGAGTTTTGGGTCAGTCTCCCCCCAAAAAAGGGAGTTTCAAATTCTCAGAAAGTGGATCTACTGCAGTCATGTTAGTTTGGTGTAAGTCAGCCAGCCACTTTCTGCCACTTAGATAGCGTTGTTGTATACACTGCGCCTAAGTTGTGGTTCAGTCTCCCAAAAAAAGGGGAGATTCAAATTCTCACAAAGTGGATATACTTCTGTCCTGTTAGTTTGTCGTATATCAGCCAGCCACTTTCAGCCACTTACATTGTGTTGTTTTTTGCACAGGGCCTGATTTCTTGTTCATTCTCACCCCAAAAAATGGAGATTTAAAATCTCAACAAGTTTATATACACCTTCTATCTTGTTTTACAGTACCATATATCAGTTGTTATTTTGGTTAGATTTTCCAAAAAATGAGGAAGTCAGGGGGAAGAGGCTGTGGGCGGTGGTTGCCAGCTGGTACTGATGGTGGTGGTGGTGCATCTGGTGGTAGTGGCAAAAGCACAATAGCACCTAAGGCTGGAGGTGTTGAGCCAGCGTCATCGTCTGGCTACACAAGGCCTTGAAGGCTCCTTTATCTGTGAGTAGGAAAACGGCTTTTAAAGCCGGAGCAGCAGGAAAAAGTTTTGGCTTTCCTTGCTGACTCAGCCTCTAGCTCTTTCGCCTCCTCTTCAGAAAGTTCCAAAAATAAATGCAGCGAGTCGTCAGTGGATGCTCCCAGTCAGGAACAAGACATTTCCTTGTGTACTTCACCCAAACCACAAATGAAGGATGCGTCAGGCGACACTACAGGTTACTCCATGGAGCTCTTTACACATACCGTGCCTAGGTTAAAACGGGAAATTCTTAACTGCCCATTACAAGATGAATCGGACATGGAGTGCACTGATGCACAGCCACAGCTAGAATATAATGCTGTTCCATAGACTCAGATCAATGCATTGTCCTCGCAGTGTACTGAGCCAGAATCTGACCCTGATGAGACTATGGTGCCCCATCCCGAACGCTATAGCACCTTACACGGTGACACAGAGGAAGGTGCACATGACATTGAGGAGGAGGTGATAGATAACCCAGTTGTTGACCCAGATTGGCAGCCATTATGGGAAGAGGGTGCCGCTGCCAGTAGCTCTGAAGCGGAGGAGGATGATCCGCAGCAGCCATCTACATCGCAACAGCTGTCATCTGGCAGGCCCGTATCAGGCCAAAAACCTTTGTCAAATACAAAAGCAGTTTTAGGACAGCGTGGCCATCTGGTGAAAGTTGCACAGCATGCAATGCCTGAAAAAGAATTCCATAGTAGGAAGAGTGCAGTGTGGGAATTTTTTAACCAAGATCCGAATGATCAGTCAAAAGTTATCTGTAAGAAATGCTCAAAGACTTTTAGCAGAGGGAAGAATCTTCAAAATTTAAATACAACATGTATGCTTAGACATTTAACCAGCATGCACTTGCAAGCCTGGACTAACTACAAAATGTCCCGTACTGTTGGTGCACCTGCTCAGAATGAAGGTAGTCAGCAATGCTACATTGCTTCCCTCACTGTAAGCCCAACGGTTAGGACACCACCAGCAGCAAATGTGGAGGTATCGTCGCAAGGCCAAAGCAGTCAGGGAATCACAAGGTTCTTGGTAGGAAACACTGTATGTAGGCCAACATTGAGAATACCATCACCAACCCTCTCTCAATCTGCCATGTCCACCACCACCTCCACTGCTAGTTCCACCATATGCACCTCTCCAGTCCAGCTCACCCTACAAGAGACTCTCATTAGGAAAAGAAAGTACTCATCCTCTCATCCGCATACACAGGGTTTGAACGCCCACATTGCTAGACTAATCTCGTCAGAGATAATGCCCTACCGGTTGGTTGAAAGCGAAGCTTTCGAAGCCCTGATGGCCTACACAGCACCATGCTACGACCTACCCAGTTGACATTTCTTTGCGAGAAAAACCATCCCAGCCCTCCACCATCATGTCAAAGACCGCATTGTCCATCCACTGAGGCAATCAGTCAGTAGAAAGGTGCGCCTCACAACAGATGCATTGACCAGTAGGCATTGCCAGGGACGTTACGTGTTCATCACGGCACACTGGATTAATATGGTGGATTCCGGTGTCCACAGAGGACATGCATAGTGGGACAGTTCTGCCTAGCCCATGGTCTAGGAAACAGTTGGCTGTAGGTGTTCACCACCCCCCCTACTCCAGAAGCGAAAGCTCATCCACAGCGCAGTCGCATGACCACTCCATCCACAGCTGCCAGTGTTGCACACACAGTGTCCCATTATTGAACAGCTAGTGGTAAGCGTCAGCAGGCTGTGTTAGAAATTAACTGTTTGGGCGACAACAGACACACCGCGGAAGTACTGGCCAAGTACTTGCAGCAAGAAACTCAGTCAAGGCTGGGCAGTGTACATCTTGAGGCAGGCAAGATAGTCAGTGATAACGGAAGGAATTTTATGGCTGCCATTGCCCTTTCAGAACTTAAACACATACCTTGCCTGGCTCACACTGTGAACCTGGTGGTGCAGTGCTTCCTCAAAAAATATCCGGAGTTACCAGCCTTGCTCCTGAAGGTGCAAAGACTTTGCTCGCACATCCGTCGGTCGCCGGCACACTCCAGCCGTATGCTCAATCATTAACAATTGCTGAATCTTCCCAGCACCGCCTAATAATCGATGTTGCAGCAAGGTGGAACTCCACACTGCATATGCTTCAGAGGCTGTGTGAACAGAGGCGTGCTGTGATTAATTTGTGGGAGGATACACATAAACGGGCAGGCAGTTGGAAGGCTGACATGGAGTTGTCTGGTGTGCAGTGGTCGAAGCTCCAAAACCTCTGTCAAGTCCTTCAGTGTTTTGAGGAATGCACATGGCTGGTAAGTGCAGACGACACCATCATAAGCATTAGCATCCCACTAATGCGTCTGCTGATGCAAAGTTTGACGCACATTAAGGAGCTGGCGTCTGCAGCCGAGGAGGAGGGAAGCCTTGATGACAGTCCACCATTGTCTGCTCAGGGAACTCTCCTGGATGAGGTCGCGGACGAAGAGTAGGAGGAGGAAGATGATGTGGATAAATATTTATGGGAGGAGGATGCTTCTCAGGGGCAATAGAAACTGGTGGTGTTGCAAGGTCAGGTACAGGGTTTTTATGGGACACAAGTGATGTTGATTTGCAAGAAAGTGCTCCTCAACCCAGCACAAGCAGGGAATTGACACCTGGAACATTGGCCCACATGGCTGAGTATGCCTTGCGTATCCTAAAAAGTGACCCCCGCATTATCAAAATGATGACCGATGACAATTACTGATTGGCCTGCCTCCTGGATCCACGATATAAAGGAAAGTTACAAAATATCATGCCACATGAGAACCTTGATCAACTATTGGCTACCAAGCAAGCAACTCTTGTAGACCATTTGGTTCAGGCAATCCCAGCACACAGCGGCAGTGATGGGATGCGAGGATCCCTTTTTAGGATACGCAAGGCATACTCAGCCATATGGGCCAATGTTCCAGGTGTCAATTCACTGCTTGTGCTGGGTTGAGAAGCACTTTCTTGCAAATCAACATCACTTATGGCCCTGTACCTGACATTGTAATGCCACCAGTTTCTATTACCCCCAGAGAAGCATCCTCCTCCCATAAATATTCATCCCCATCATCCTCCTCCTCTTCGTCTGCCACCTCGTCCAGGAGAGTTCCGTGAGCAGACAATGGCAGACTGTCATCAAGGCTTCCCTCCTCCTCGACTGCAGACGCCTGCTCCTTAATGTGCGTCAAACTTTGCATCAGCAGATGTATTAGTGGGATGCTCATGCTTATGATGGCGTCGTCTGCACTTACCAGCCGTGTGCATTCCTCAAAACACTGAAGGACTTGACAGAGGTCTTGGAACTTCGACCATTGCACACCAGACAACTCCATGTCTGCCATCCAACTGCCTTCCCGTGCATGTGTATCCTCCCACAAATAAATGACAGCACGCCTCTGTTCGCACAGCCTCTGAAGCATGTGCAGTGTGGAGTTCCACCTTGCTGCAACGTCGATTATTAGGCGGTGCTGGGGAAGATTCAGTGATCGCTGATGGTTCAGCATACGGCTGGAGTGTACGGGCGACCAGCGGATGTGCGAGCAAAGTCTTCGCACCTTCAGGAGCAGGGTTGGTAACTTCAGATAATTTTTCAGGAAGCACTGCACCACCAAGTTCAAGGTGTGAGCCAGGCAAGGTATGTGTTTCAGTTCTGAAAGAGCTATGGCAGCCATAAAATTCCTTCCGTTATCACTGACAACCTTACCTGCCTCAAGATGTACACGGCCCAGACATGACTGAGTTTCTTGCTGCAAGTACTCGGCCAGTACTTCCGGGGTGTGTCTTTTGTCGCCCAAACACTTCATTTGTAGCACAGCCTGCTGACGCTTATCACTAACTGTTCGATAATGGGACACCTTGTGTGCAACACTGGCAGATGCGGATGGAGTGGTCGTGCAACTGCGCTCTGTGGACGAGCTTTCACTTCTGGAGCAGGAGGAGGAGGGGTGGCGAACACCTACAGCCAACTGTTTCTTAGACCGTGGGCTAGGCAGAACTGTCCCACTATAGCTGTCCCCTGTGGACCCTGCATCCACCACATTAATCAGTGCAACGTGATGGACACGTAACATCCCTGGCCATGCCTACTGGTCCATGCATCTGTTGTGAGGTGCACCTTTCTACTGACTGATTGCCTCAATGGATGGACAATGCGGTCTTTGACATGCTGGTGGAGTGCTGGGATGGCTTTTCTCGCAAAGAAGTGTCGACTGGTTAGGTCATAGTGTGGTATTGCATAGGCCATCAGGGCTTTGACAGCTTCGCTTTCAACCAACTGGTAGGGCATCATCTCTAACGAGATTAGTCTAGCAATGTGGGCGTTCAAACCCTATGTACACAGATGAGAGGATGAGTACTTTCTTTTCCTAACGAGAGTCTCTTGTAGGGTGAGTTGGACTGGAGAGGTGCATATGGTGGAACTAGCGGGGGTGGTGGTGGACATGGCAGATTGAGAGAGCATTGGTGATGGTATTCTTGATGTTGGCCTACATACGGTGTTTCCTACCAAGAACCTTGTGATTCCCTGACTGCTTTGGCCTTGCGACGATACCTCCACATTTGCTGCTCCTTTTGTCCTAACCGGTGGGCTTACACTAAGGGAAGCAATGTAGCGTTGCTGACTACATTCATTCTGAGCATGTGCACCAACGGTACGGGATGTTTGGTAGTTAGTCCAGGCTTGCAAGTGCATGCTGGTTAAATGTCTAAGCATGCACGTTGTATTTAAATTTTATAGATTCTTCCCTCTGCTAAAGGTCTTTGAGCATTTCTTACAGATAACTTTGCACTGATCATTCGGATCTTGGTTAAAAAATTCCCACACTGCACTCTTCCTACTATGGAATACCTTTTCAGGCATTGCAAGCTGTTCTACTTTAACCGAATGGCCACGCTGTCCTAAAACTGTTTTTAGTTTTGACAAACGTTTTTGGCCAGATACGGGCCTGCCAGATGAAAACTGTTGCGATATAGATGGCTGCTGCAGATCATCCTCCTCCGCTTCTGAGCTACTGGCAGCGGCACCCTCTTCCCCCAATGGCTGCCAATCTGGGTCAACAACTGGGTCATCTATCACCTCCTCTTCAATGTCACGTGCACCTTCCTCAATGTAAGTGGCAGAACGTGGCTGGAAGATATACGACAATCTAACAGAACTGACGTAGATCCACTTAGTGCCAATTTAAATCTCCGTTTTTAGGGGGGAGACTGCACCAAAACTCAGGCCCAGTGTATTACACTACACAATGTAAGTGGCAGAACGTGGCTGGAAGGTATACGACAAACTAACAGAACTGACATAGATCCACTTAGTGCCAATTTAAATCTCCCTTTTTGGGGGGGAGAATGCACCAAATCTCAGGCCCAGTGTATTACACTACACAATGTAAGTGGCAGAACGTGGCTGGAAAATATACGACAAACTAACAGAACTGATGTAGATCCACTTAGTGCCAATTTAAATCTCCCTTTTTTTGGGGGGAGACTGCAACAAAACTCAGGCCCAGTGTATTACACTACACAATGTAAGTGGCAGAACGTCGCTGGAAGATATACGACAAACTAACAGAACTGACGTAGTTCCACTTAGTTCCAACTTAAATATCCCTTTTTGGGGGGGGGGACTGCACCAAAACTGAGGCCCAGTGTATTACACTACACAACGTAAGTGGCAGAACGTGGCTGGAAAATATACGACACACTAACAGAACTGACGTAGATCCACTTAGTGCCAATTTAAATCTCCCTTTTTTGGGGGGAGACTGCACCAAAACTCAGGCCCAGTGTACTACACTACACAATGTAAGTGGCAGAACGTGGCTGGAAGATATACGACAAACTAACAGAACAGATGTAGATCCAATTAGTGCCTATTTAAATCTCCCTTATTTGGGGGGGAACCTGCAACAGAACTCAGGCCCAGTGTATTACACTACACAATGTAAGTGGCAGAAAGTGGCTGGAAGATATATAAAAGAATACAAGGGCTGTAGTACAATTTCAATCTCCCTACAATGATCTCAGGACAAGTATGGCAGCAATAAAAAGGATTGCTGCACCCAAAAGTGTGGACAAATAAACAAGATAACTGTGCAGAAAGGAGCAGCAGGATTTTTGCTTTTAAAAAAGCAGTTGGTTTGCACAGCGGTGTACAAACAGCAATGCAGCTATCAGGGAGTCTTATAAGGCAGACTAATAAGTTACAGCGCTGATGCACAAAAATATAAACTCCACTGTCCCTGCAAAGAAAAGGTGGTGTTGGACAGTGGAAATTGCTACAGCACAAGCAGTTTCGGGGCTTAATCTTCCCTCCCTAACTGTATCCCTTCTTCTGATGAAGCTGCGGCAACCTCTCCATATGCTATGATCGGCAGAAGTAAGATGGCTGTCGGCATGCATGCCCCTTTATAGCCCCTGTGATGCCGCAGAAAGCAAGCCAATCACTGTCATGCCCTTCTCTAAGATGGTGGGGACCGAAACCTATGTCATCACGGTGGCCACACTCTGCGTCCTCCTTCATTGTCTGAAATATGGCGCTGAAAACGTCATATGAAACGCAACTTTGGCGCGCTGATCGCCGACCTCATGGCCGATCCCACACTAGGATCGGGTCGGTTTCACAAAACCCGACTTTGCCGAAAGTCTGCGATTTTTAATTTATCCGATCTATTTCGCTCAACCCTAAATTAAATTTCTATCTCTATAAAGCTTGTCAGCAAAGGGAAGCATAAAGTGCTCTAAAATTTCCTGGTACACAACAACACTGACTTTGGTCTTGATAAAACACAGTGGACCTACAACTGCAAATGACATGGCTCCCAAAGCCATCATCGATTGAGGATACTTCACACTAGACCTCAAGCAGCTTGGATTGTGTGTGTCTCCACTCTTCATCCAGACTCTGGGACCTTGATTTCCAAATGAAATGTAAAATTTACTTTCATCTGAAAACAACACTTTGAACCACTGAGCAACAGTCCAGTTCTCTTTCTCCTTGCCCCGGGTAAGATGCTTCTTGCCTTGCAGCACTGGATTCCTGGGTTCTAATCTCAGCTTGGACAACATCTGCAAGGAGTTTGGTTTCCTCTGGGTACACTGGTTTCCTCCCACATTCCAAAGACATACTGATAAGGAATTTAGATTGTGAGCCGCAATGGAGCAAAACTGCAAAGCGCTGCGGAATATGTTAGCGCTATATAAAAAAAATGAAGATTCTTGCGTTGTCTATTGGTCATGAGTGGCTTGACACAAGGAATGCAACATCTGTAGCCCATGTCCTGGATATGTCTGTATGTGGTGGCTCTTGAAGCAGTGACTCCAGCAGCAGTCCAAATTTTTGAATGACCTTTTCATAATAATTCTTTTAAGGTTGTGGTTATCCTGGTTGCTTGTGCAACTTTTTCTACCACACTTTTTGCCTCCACTCAACTTTCCATTAATATGCTTGGATACAGCACTCTGTGAACAGCCGACTTCTTTAACAATAACCTTTTGTGGCTTACCCTCCTTGTGGAGCGTGTCAATAACAGTCTCTGGACATCTGCCAATTCAGCAGTCCTCCCCATGAGTTTGGAACCT
Organism: Ranitomeya imitator; assembly: GCF_032444005.1. Classification (NCBI taxonomy): domain Eukaryota; kingdom Metazoa; phylum Chordata; class Amphibia; order Anura; family Dendrobatidae; genus Ranitomeya; species Ranitomeya imitator. The sequence continues at coordinate 88,472,115 of NC_091283.1, forward strand.
ACTGAAACAGAGTAAGAGACCTTTTTAAATGCTTAAGAAACATTTGCAGGTGTTTTCGTTAATTATTCTAATTTACTGAGAAAATTAATTTTGGGTTTTCATTGGCTGTAACCAATAATCATCAACATTACCAGAAATAAACAATTGAAATAGATCACTCTTTTTGGTTTAACCTTTAAATCCTATATACTTCTTAATATAATTAATAATATATTATGTTGCTCTTTATTACCATAAAATTTTATATTCATTAATTCTGCATGAAAATCATTTAATTCATAATTCATATAAAAATTGTACCTGGATTTCTCTATAGAACTGCAGTGGGGACAAGCCTTTTCTTATCATTTCTCTTCCACAATCCATTGTTCTGGAGAAAGAAGAATACATTTCTTCTGGCACCTGCTATAACTGATGTTATCTTATCAGGTAATACCATAATATATTAGTATGGCACAATCATTGCAGGTACATGATGTGCAGTGTGTTTCTTCCTAAAGCTTGGTAAGATTATTATCTTTTGTGATGGTACGGGGGAAGGGTTCTTCATTTCCCAGTCATAGAGTACAATCAATAGGGATTCTATGCCATCTAAATCTAATTTGTGTCAGTAGATCATAGATCATAAATATTATGTTCCTGTATGGATTTTTATACATATGTATGGCTCAGGCACTGACTTGGAGCTAATCTGTCACAAAAATAGAATAATATTTCTCAACAAGAGTTGTTTCTGAATTATTTTCCAGAGCCTAAAGTAACAGAATATCGGTTTACTACATTGTCTAGTAAATAGTTAAGTTAATCTTTGTAATACTAGTATATACAAAAAGGATATTCCATATGTCTTCCAGCAGTCAATATTGAGAAGAAAGATAGTGAATCAAATAAAGGAATCTCACATTTATAGTTCACCTGAGATTTTTTTTTCTTTTCAGATAATGCGAAAAATTGGCCCTTTTAATGCAGTTAAGCTTGAAGATACATCTGAATCCAGTCTTGACGTTGGGACTTCTGCTAATTTTTCAGTGGTGGTTTGGTTGCAGCCTTCCTTACCTTGGCCATGTCTCTGAGCACTGGACACCTTGTAATTGTAGCTATAAAATCTGCACCAAAATTAGGATCTGGTCAAAATATTCACTTGTCTAATCATTCTGCACACAGTGTACTTGGCATATAATTAAGATAACATTATAATGTACATGCTTTATTACATTGGCACTTACCATTTTGTTAATCTGTTTAGGTTTGATTGTCAACCGTATAAGTCTATATGTTTCTGTTACTGATATTTTAGATGCAGCAAATGTCCATCTTATAATTTTTCCATTTTTGCATAATTTTTGGGTCGTTTTTTGTGAACTTATGAATTAATGATGATTAGTGTTGAGCATTCCGATACTGCAAGTATCGGGTATCGGCCGATATTTGCTGTATCGGAATTCCGATACCAAGTTCCGATATTTTTGTGATATCGGAAATCGGTATCGGAGTGTGCGGTGCGTATGGTTCCAAGGGTCTGGAGGAGAGGGAACTCTCCTTCAGGCCCTGGGATCCATATTAATGTAAAAAATAAAGAATAAAAATAAAAAATATGGCTATACTCACCCCTCCGAAGAACCCTGGCTGTCACCGCTGCAAGCGTCCGCCTCCGTTCCTGAGAATGTAGTGAGTGAAGGACCTTCGATGACATCGCGGTCAGGTGAGCGGTCACATGAGCGGTTCAGACCGCAACGTCATTGAAGGTCCTTCACTCTCTGCAATTCTCAGGAACGGAGGCGGTACGCTTGCAGCGGTGACAGCCAGGGTCCTTCGGAGGGGTGAGTATAGCCATATTTTTTATTTTTATTCTTTATTTTTTACATCAATATAGATCCCAGGGCCTGAAGGAAAGTTTCCTCTCCTTCAGACCCTGGGTACCATCGAGGATACATTCCGATATTTGTGTCCCATTGACTTGTATTGGTATCGGAACTCGGTATCGGCGAGATTCGATATTTTGCCGGTAACGGCCGATACATCCGGTACCGATACTTTCAAATATCGGAAGGTATCGCTCAACACTAATGATGATATGTTTTTGGTATCACAAGTCCTTAATGTTTTACCTCTTATAGTTGGTTTTAATAAAAAGGTTGATCATTACGCAAACAACCCATTTTTATTTACGCTATTCCTCCTTATAAAATGCAAACGTGTTCTCATCTACAGTGCTAGTGCAATTCCAGTGATGTTGATGCTGAGTTTCCTGAGGCCTTCCTTATATAGGTATAACAAGTGAGCATTGCAGTCACTGAGATGCCACTAAACAGCCACTTTAATCTCACTTCCTTCGGACAAAACTCTGTTATATGGAGATAGTGAAGTGACAGTGAAGCACTTACTATTAGCCTATTACATTACTAGAATGTCAATAGCACCAGCTGTAAATATACTTATTATTAATATTATTTATTGATATAGCGCCATTTATTCCATGGCGCTTTACATGTAAGGAGGGGTATACATAATAAAAACAAGTACAATAATCTTAAACAATACAAGTCATAACTGGTACAGGAGGAGTGAGCACCCTGCCCGCGAAGGCTCACAATCTACAAGGGATGGGTGAGAATACAGTAGGTATTTTTTATTTTGTAATGTGGGATATAGTAAATAGGTAGGGGTTGTTCGAGTAGGGGATAACCCCTTTTAAAGTTTATGTACTTTGGACTTAAAAAGAACCTGTCCTCATGAATTTGTTATGTAAAGCATGGCTGCAATGGCGCTGTAATATTGATTAACCCCTTCATGACCCCAGCTTTTTTCGGTTTAGCGTTTTCTTTTTGCACTCCCCTCCTTCCCAGAGCCATAACTTTTTTTATTTTTCCATCAATATGGCAATGTGAGGGCTTATTTTTTACAGGACAAGTTGTACTTTTAAATGACATAATTGGTTTTAGCATGTCATGTACTAGAAAATGGGAAAAAATTTCCAAGTGCGGTGAAATTGCAAAAAAAGTGTAATCCCACATTTGTTTTTTTGTTTGGCTTTTTTGCTAGGTTCGCTAAATGCTAAAACTGACCTGCCATTTTGATTCTCCAGGTCATTACGAGTTCATAGACACCAAACATGCCTAGGTTATCTTTTATCTAAGTGGTAAAAAAAAAATTCCAAACTTTGCTAAAAACAAAATACCGATACCCGCAGCGTCTCCTTTTTTTGTGATCTGTGGTCAGGTGGGAGCTCATTTTTTGCGTGCCGAGCTGACGTTTTTAATGATACCATTTTGGTGCAGATACATTCTTTTGATTGCCTGTTATTGTGTTTAATGCAATGTTGCGGCGACCAAAAAAAAATAATTCTGACTTTTTGAATTTTTTCTTGCTAGGCCTTTTAGCGATCAGGTTAATCCTATTTTTTATTGATAGATCAAGCAATTCTGAATGCGGCGATACAAAATATGTGTAGGTTTGATTATTTTTATTGTTTTATTTTGAATGGGGCGAAAGGTAAGTGATTTAAACTTTTATATATTTTTTATTTTTTTAATATTTTTTAAAAATTATTTTTTTTTACTTTTGCTATGCTTCAATAGCCTCCATAGGAGGCTAGAAGCTGGCACAACTCAATCGGCTCTGCTACGTAGGAGCAAAACATAGATCGCCTCTATGTAGTAGAATTGCTGCATTGCTATGAGCGTCAACCACAGGGTGGCACCCATAGCAATCCAGCATCAACAACCATAGAGGTCTCAAGGAGACCTCTGGTTGTTATGCTGATGCATCGCTGACCCCCGATCAGATGGCCGGAAGCGCTAGTTAAATATCGCTGTCAACATTTGACAGTGGCATTTAGCTAGTTAATAGCGGCAGGTGGATCGTGATCTCACCCGCTGCTATTGCGGGCACATATCCTGGCTTTGATGCAAGCTCACCGCCGAAGCAGGGGATCTGACCTTGGACATACTATCCCGTCCGAGGTCGGAAAGGGATTAAAATGATAATTTTGATGAAAAAAGTACATTGTGTAATCATTGTTTGAAGTTTTATGATGCTGGCTGCCGTGGATTTCGGTAGCATCACTGGTGTGACTGCTATACAAATCATCCAGATCGTCGTGGAACAGTATGGATTATCTTCATATAGTACACGTGAAGGATATGGTTGTTTATTATTTTTTTCTTCTCTAGGGCACATGGGCATTGGTGGATTAGTTGTATACGTGAGTATTATGGTTGTGAATGATTTTCTGTTTTTTTTACGGGTGAAATGGGCTTCAGTGGAATAGATGTAAAGGTAAGTATAGCTGTGCTTTTTTATTTTCATTTCAAGTAAAGGTCTGTGTCATTATTTCAATTAGAGGACTTTATTCTGGCTCTGTCTTTTTTACAATTTAACTTTGGGGTTAATAATAGGGTTGTCTTACAGACGCCTTTCCATAAAAAATTGTGAGCTTGATTATACAATATGTAATGCAATCAGAAGCACATGGGGTCAGGTGACTGAAAATGTGATTTCATAGCTTCCTGTGCCACCAGAGATTCCAAGAAATGGTGTGTGCTGGCACCAAAGAGGGTAGAGTGTGTTAGAATATATTCTTTTTGTTTTTAATTAACACTTCCTTACTTTTAACACTTTTTTAAGTCTGTCAATCTCAATTGTTTAATTCCTTCCATAATATTTTAGAATACATGGGACATGATTCATTAAGATCAGTGTTATTAGGCATATGACTGCCATGATGACTGATTAGCACTTGATATGCTGACAACAGGAATCCACTCTTTATCAAACACCTTAGATGCTTTTTTCACTTTTGACTGTAGCATATGCATGTGTGTGCCAGATAAACTGCTGTTAAACAATTGGAATTGGAAATATCTAATATTCCTGCATTTTAGGCAAGTGCAAGCTCTTTATGACAGGCAATGAGTCATGATATCTATGGAAGAGCTATTTCTAAATACATCTAAGAAAATCTTGTGTAATCCCATAAAGTAGTTTGGATCTTTTAAGGTCCTGGTGTTTTGTCAATAAGATCAGAGCCTTTACAAAATCTCTGTACATAATTTTACATTATTGTACTGTAAGTTTTCTTCGTATTTTTAACCAGATGGACTGCACAATTATTGATTGCTGACTAGTGTTGAGCATTCCGATACCGCAAGTATCGGGTATCGGCCGATACTTGCGGTATCGGAATTCCGATACCGAGATCCGATATTTTTGTGGTATCGGGTATCGGTATCGGAGGTGTAAAATAAAGAATTAAAATTAAAAATATTGTTATATTCACCTCTCCGGCGGCCCCTGGAACATCACCGCAAGTCACCGGCATCCGGCAGGCTTCTTTGTTCAAAATGAGCGCCTTTAGGACCTGCGGAATGACGTCGCGGCTTCTGATTGGTCGCGTGCCGCCCATGTGACCGCCACGCGACCAATCAGAAGCCGCGACGTCATTCCTCAGATAAATTCCTAGAATGAGCGCCTTTAGGACCTGTGGAATGACGTCACGGCTTCTGATTGGTCGCGTGGCGGTCACATGGGCGGCACGCGACCAATCAGAAGCCGCGACGTCATTCCGCAGGTCCTAAAGGCGCTCATTTTGAACAAAGAAGCCTGCCGGACGCCGGTTCCTCGCGGTGATGTTCCAGGGGCCGCCGGAGAGGTGAATATAACAATATTTTTTATTTTAATTCTTTATTTTACACCTCACTTTGGATCCCAGGGCCTGAAGGAGAGTTTCCTCTCCTTCAGGCCCTGGGATCCATCAGGATACCTTCCGATACTTGGTGTCCCATTGACTTGTATTGGTATCGGATATCGGTATCGGCGATATCCGATATTTTTCGGGTATCGGCCGATACTATCCGATACCGATACTTTCAAGTATCGGACGGTATCGCTCAACACTATTGCTGACATGTTGATACAAGCAAACTTTTATGGTTGGGTTCGATTCACCGAATGTTTAGACATTCAACAAATATGTTTCTCAAACAGTTTGATGAACGTACCCAAACTTTTATACTATACTATTTTGATTATAAAATTAGGTCTGGTGCCTGCATCAGACTGTTATTCAAAACTATTTGGATTCTGAAATGAGGCCTGGTGCATGCACCAGACTATTATCCCAAATTATTTGGATTATGAAATGAGGTCTGTTTCCTGCACTAAACTATTAACCCAAATGATTTGGATAATGAAATGAGGCTTGGTGCCTGCATTAGACGATTATCCCAAACGATTTGTACTATGAAATGTGGTCTGGTGCCTGCAACACATTATTAGCACAAAGGATTTATGTCATGACTAGTGTTGAGCGATACCTTCCGATATCGGAAAGTATCGGTATCGGATAGGATCGGCCGATATTCAAAAAATATCGGATATCGCCGATACCGATACCCGATCCCAATGCAAGTCAATGGGACCAAAATATCGGAATTAAAATAAACCCTTTCTTTCCTTGTAGGTTCATTCTACATGAAGGAAAACAACTAAGAATAATGCAGGATGTATTTGGGGAGGTGGCGGAGACATTAAAGTCATAGAGGTTTAGCCCAATCAAATAGAATAGCATGGTTTTTTTTTTTTAAAGACGTTCGGAGTGACAAAGATATTAACTATGTAAATTTTATTTTAATTTTGTCAGATATTGATTTTTCACTATTCCACGCCCTTCCCCTTCTTTTTTTTTTACTTTTCCCACACTTTCATCTTCATCATCATCAGCATCTTAGACATCAACTTCTTCTTCACCTTATTCATCTTCTTCATCCTTTACCTTTTTTTTTTTTTATTACATTCTTCATATTCATATTATTCAACTATTATTATTCTTCCTATTCTACATATTCATTTTATTCAACTGTTATTATTCTTCCTATTCTACTTCTTCATCATATTCTCATTTGTGACAGGCATTCCCGTAGTTGTTATCTATAAAAGTTGGAAGATTACACCTTCCGTTCTGCCAGTCACAAAAGTTACATTTGTCCGCGTTCAGTTTGGCCTGCAGCATCAGGCTTTATCCAGGGGCACCACGAGGAGGAACGGACTCACCCCCATACACTGCTTAGTCTTCTTCTGCATATAATTTAGATAATATCTTTTGCTCTGATATTAAGTGTTATGCTTAATGTTCTTCTGCTCTTTGTTCTGCAGCCTCTTGTTCTTCTGCTTCTCGGTCTTCCATGTCGTCGTCTCCAGGATCGTCGTCTCCAGGGTCGTCGTCTACGCCGTCGTCGTCTCCGCCGTCGTCGTCTCCGCCGTCGTCGTCGTCATCGGGGTGGTCTTTCTGGTCGTCGACGTTAGGGTCTTCAACTTGGAAATGTAGCAGAAGGTACAAGAAGGCTGAGAAAATGCCAAGAACCAGCTGATGGAACTGGAACTCGGATGGCTACCCGAAGGTTCAAGAGCCTATTGAACTACCGAGGACCAACTGACGTTACTGGAACCCGGTTACTAAGCAGGAGGTACCCGTGCTAAAAAGCACTACCAAGGACCGCCTGACGTTGGCGGAACTCGGATACCCAGAAGGAGGCACCTAAGCCAAAGGCTCTGCCCGGAACCAGCTGACGGTACTGGAACCAGGATGGGGAGCAGAAGGTACAAGAGCAAAAGACACTGCCGAGAACCAGCTGACGGTACTGGAACCCGGATGGGTAGCCGAAGGTCCAAGAGCCAATGGAACTACCGAGGACCAGCTGACGTTTCTGGAACCCGGTTACTAAGCAGGAGGTACCCGTGCCTGAAAGCACTACCAAGGACCACCTGACGTTTGTGGAACTTGGATACCCAGAAGGAGGCACCTAAGCCAAAGGCTCTGCCCGGAACCAGCTGACGGTACTGGAACCAGGATGGGGAACAGAAGGTACAAGAGCAAAAGACACTGCCGAGAACCAGCTGACGGTGCTGGAACCAGGTGGTGGACCCGAAGGCCCACAGGAGAGGAGAGAACAGCTAGGCCGCGAGGCAGCCGCAGTTACCGAACCCCAACAGTCCTACAGGGGGAGCTGGGCCTACTGGCACTACAGAACCAGCCTTGACTACCAATTCATGCAGCCCACATAGGAAGCTCCTAAACTGGAGGCACCCTGGAGTTGGCTAACCCGACCGCAACACGACGGGGCAAGCATAGGCGTCTCAGCGAGCTTGACACAACCCGGAAACAGCTGACGGTGCTTAAACCAGGTTTGGCACGAGGGAGTACCTGTGACAAAAACACTGCCGAGAACCAGCTGGCGGTGCTGGAACCCGGATGCGTTGCCCCAGTGTGCAAGAGCCAATGGCACGACCGAGGACCAGCTGACGGTGCTGGAACCCGGTTACTAAGCTGTAGGTGCCCGCGCTTAAAAGCACTACCAAGGACCGCCTGGCGTTGGCGGAACTCGGATACCCAGGAGGAGGCACCTAAGCCAAAAGCTCGGCCCGGAACCAGCTGACGGTGCTGGAACCAGGTGGTGGACCAGAAGGCCCACAGGAGAGGAGAGAACAGCTAGGCCGCGAGGCAGCCGCAGTTACCGAACCCCAACAGTCCTACAGGGGGAGCTGGGCCTACTGGCACTACAGAACCAGCCTTGACTACCAATTCATGCAGCCCACATAGGAAGCTCCTAAACTGGAGGCACCCTGGAGTTGGCTAACCCGACCGCAACACGACGGGGCAAGCATAGGCGTCTCAGCGAGCTTGACACAACCCGGAAACAGCTGACGGTGCTGAAACCAGGTTTGGCACGAGGGAGTACCTGTGACAAAAACACTGCCGAGAACCAGCTGGCGGTGCTGGAACCCGGATGCGTTGCCCCAGTGTGCAATAGCCAATGGCACGACCGAGGACCAGCTGATGGTGCTGGAACCCGGTTACTAAGCTGTAGGTGCCCGCGCTTAAAAGCACTACCAAGGACCGCCTGGCGTTGGCGGAACTCGGATACCCAGGAGGAGGCACCTAAGCCAAAAGCTCGGCCCGGAACCAGCTGACGGTGCTGGAACCAGGTGGTGGACCAGAAGGTCCACAGGAGAGGAGAGAACAGCTAGGCCGCGAGGCAGCCGCAGTTACCGAACCCCAACAGTCCTACAGGGGGAGCTGGGCCTACTGGCACTACAGAACCAGCCTTGACTACCAATTCATGCAGCCCACATAGGAAGCTCCTAAACTGGAGGCACCCTGGAGTTGGCTAACCCGACCGCAACACGACGGGGCAAGCATAGGCGTCTCAGCGAGCTTGACACAACCCGGAAACAGCTGACGGTGCTGAAACCAGGTTTGGCACGAGGGAGTACCTGTGACAAAAACACTGCCGAGAACCAGCTGGCGGTGCTGGAACCCGGATGCGTTGCCCCAGTGTGCAAGAGCCAATGGCACGACCGAGGACCAGCTGACGGTGCTGGAACCCGGTTACTAAGCTGTAGGTGCCCGCGCTTAAAAGCACTACCAAGGACCGCCTGGCGTTGGCAGAACTCGGATACCCAGGAGGAGGCACCTAAGCCAAAAGCTCCGCCCGGAACCAGCTGACGGTGCTGGAACCAGGTGGTGGACCAGAAGGTCCACAGGAGAGCAGAGAACAGCTAGGCCGCGAGGCAGCCGCAGTTACCGAACCCCAACAGTCCTACAGGGGTAGCTGGGCCTACTGGCACTACAGAACCAGCCTTGACTACCAATTCATGCAGCCCACATAGGAAGCTCCTAAACTGGAGGCACCCTGGAGTTGGCTAACCCGACCGCAACACGACGGGGCAAGCATAGGCGTCTCAGCGAGCTTGACACAACCCGGAAACAGCTGACGGTGCTGAAACCAGGTTTGGCACGAGGGAGTACCTGTGACAAAAACACTGCTGAGAACCAGCTGGCGGTGCTGGAACCCGGATGCGTTGCCCCAGTGTGCAAGAGCCAATGGCACGACCGAGGACCAGCTGACGGTGCTGGAACCCGGTTACTAAGCTGTAGGTGCCCGCGCTTAAAAGCACTACCAAGGACCGCCTGGCGTTGGCGGAACTTGGATACCCAGGAGGAGGCACCTAAGCCAAAGGCTCGGAGCGGAACCAGCTGACGGTGCTGGAACCAGGTGGTGGATCCCAAGGCCCACAGGAGAGGAGAGAACAGCTAGGCCGCGAGGCAGCCGCAGTTACCGAACCCCAACAGTCCTACAGGGGGAGCTGGGCCTACTGGCACTACAGAACCAGCCTTGACTACCAATTCATGCAGCCCACATAGGAAGCTCCTAAACTGGAGGCACCCTGGAGTTGGCTAACCCGACTGCAACACGACGGGGCAAGCATAGGCGTCTCAGCGAGCTTGACACAACCCGGAAACAGCTGACGGTGCTGAAACCAGGTTTGGCACGAGGGAGTACCTGTGACAAAAACACTGCCGAGAACCAGCTGGCGGTGCTGGAACCCGGATGCGTTGCTCCAGTGTGCAAGAGCCAATGGCACGACCGAGGACCAGCTGACGGTGCTGGAACCCGGTTACTAAGCTGTAGGTGCCCGCGCTTAAAAGCACTACCAAGGACCGCCTGGCGTTGGCGGAACTCGGATACCCAGGAGGAGGCACCTAAGCCAAAGGCTCGGCCCGGAACCAGCTGACGGTGCTGGAACCAGGTGGTGGACCCCAAGGCCCACAAGAGAGGAGAGAAAAGCTAGGCCGCGAGGCAGCCGCAGTTACCGAACCCCAACAGTCCTACAGGGGGAGCTGGGCCTACTGGCACTACAGAACCAGCCTTGACTACCAATTCATGCAGCCCACATAGGAAGCTCCTAAACTGGAGGCACCCTGGAGTTGGCTAACCCGACTGCAACACGACGGGGCAAGCATAGACGTCTCAGCGAGCTTGACACAACCCGGAAACAGCTGACGGTGCTGAAACCAGGTTTGGCACGAGGGAGTACCTGTGACAAAAACACTGCCGAGAACCAGCTGGCGGTGCTGGAACCCGGATGCGTTGCCCCAGTGTGCAAGAGCCAATGGCACGACCGAGGACCAGCTGACGGTGCTGGAACCCGGTTACTAAGCTGTAGGTGCCCGCGCTTAAAAGCACTACCAAGGACCGCCTGGCGTTGGCAGAACTCGGATACCCAGGAGGAGGCACCTAAGCCAAAGGCTCGGCCCGGAACCAGCTGACGGTGCTGGAACCAGGTGGTGGACCAGAAGGTCCACAGGAGAGGAGAGAACAGCTAGGCCGCGAGGCAGCCGCAGTTACCGAACCCCAACAGTCCTACAGGGGGAGCTGGGCCTACTGGCACTACAGAACCAGCCTTGACTACCACATCATGCAGCCCACATAGGAAGCTCCGAAACTGGAGGCACCCTGGAGTTGGCTAAACCGACTGCAACACGACGGGGCAAGCATAGGTGTCTCAGCGAGCTTGACACAACCCGGAAACAGCTGACGGTGCTGAAACCAGGTTTGGCACGAGGGAGTACCTGTGACAAAAACACTGCCGAGAACCAGCTGGCGGTGCTGGAACCCGGATGCGTTGCCCCAGTGTGCAAGAGCCAATGGCACGACCGAGGACCAGCTGACGGTGCTGGAACCCGGTTACTAAGCTGTAGGTGCCCGCGCTTAAAAGCACTACCAAGGACCGCCTGGCGTTGGCGGAACTCGGATACCCAGGAGGAGGCACCTAAGCCAAAGGCTCGGCCCGGAACCAGCTGATGGTGCTGGAACCAGGTGGTGGACCCCAAGGCCCACAGGAGAGGAGAGAACAGCTAGGCCGCGAGGCAGCCGCAGTTACCGAACCCCAACAGTCCTACAGGGGGAGCTGGGCCTACTGGCACTACAGAACCAGCCTTGACTACCAATTCATGCAGCCCACATAGGAAGCTCCTAAACTGGAGGCACCCTGGAGTTGGTTAACCCGACTGCAACACGACGGGGCAAGCATAGACGTCTCAGCGAGCTTGACACAACCCGGAAACAGCTGACGGTGCTGAAACCAGGTTTGGCACGAGGGAGTACCTGTGACAAAAACACTGCCGAGAACCAGCTGGCGGTGCTGGAACCCGGATGCGTTGCCCCAGTGTGCAAGAGCCAATGGCACGACCGAGGACCAGCTGACGGTGCTGGAACCCGGTTACTAAGCTGTAGGTGCCCGCGCTTAAAAGCACTACCAAGGACCGCCTGGCGTTGGCAGAACTCGGATACCCAGGAGGAGGCACCTAAGCCAAAGGCTCGGCCCGGAACCAGCTGACGGTGCTGGAACCAGGTGGTGGACCAGAAGGTCCACAGGAGAGGAGAGAACAGCTAGGCCGCGAGGCAGCCGCAGTTACCGAACCCCAACAGTCCTACAGGGGGAGCTGGGCCTACTGGCACTACAGAACCAGCCTTGACTACCAATTCATGCAGCCCACATAGGAAGCTCCTAAACTGGAGGCACCCTGGAGTTGGCTAACCCGACCGCAACACGACGGGGCAAGCATAGGCGTCTCAGCGAGCTTGACACAGCCCGGAAACAGCTGACGGTGCTGAAACCAGGTTTGGCACGAGGGAGTACCTGTGACAAAAACACTGCCGAGAACCAGCTGGCGGTGCTGGAACCCGGATGCGTTGCCCCAGTGTGCAAGAGCCAATGGCACGACCGAGGACCAGCTGACGGTGCTGGAACCCGGTTACTAAGCTGTAGGTGCCCGCGCTTAAAATCACTACCAAGGACCGCCTGGCGTTGGCAGAACTCGGATACCCAGGAGGAGGCACCTAAGCCAAAAGCTCCGCCCGGAACCAGCTGACGGTGCTGGAACCAGGTGGTGGACCAGAAGCAGAGGCGTAGCTAGAGCTTTTGCCGCCCGGGGCTGTTCCCGAGTTTGGCGCCCCCCCCCCCCCCCAGCTCAATACACACAAAGGTTACCAAAAATGGTTTTCCTGTTTTGTAGAACTTAAACTGGGCCTAATGGTGTCACCCCCACATGCCACACCTGTGACTTAATACCACCACACCATGACCAGGCCACATAGTGACCGAATAATACTACATACAAGGGACAAATACCACCGCACCATTTCCAGACCACATATTACCACCACATAGTGACTGAATACTACAATACTGATCAGTAATAAAAAAAAAAACCACAATACTATCACCATAAGTGCCAGTATTCACAGGAGATCTGTACTTAGTATGCAGTGTCTGTGTAGAGGTAATACAGAGATCACTGGTGACATTATACACAGGACCTCTATATAGTATACAGTGTATAGTGTCAGTGTATAGGTAACACTGACTCACCAGTGACGTCTCTAGGTGAAGTCCTTCATCTTTTATCCAGCACAGACCGCCATCATTCCTTCCAGCCAGGACTCGTTTCTGCAGGAAATAACACAGTTATCTCGAGCTCCGCTTGCAGAACACATTACTTAATTTTTCACAACTTCTACATTACATCACATGAAGAAAAAAAGGTGATATAGTGTCACTCTGCACAGTAACAGGCCTGCCCCCCATTTAAAACAGTATACTCAAAAAATAAAATAAATACATCACTGCAGTAATAATATCCCTTAATTATCCCCTATGGTAATAATATTCCCCACCCTGGCCCCGTTTATCTCATTCCTGGCTCCAGCCATATGTTGTCGTATCCTGCCCTCATGAGTATCCATTCTACCCCATATGATCTCCCCATCCTGCCCCACCAGCCTCCATCGTATCCGTCCTGCCCCATGATCCAATCCTGCCCCGTGTCTCCAATCATGCCCCGTATCTACATTCTGCCCATGCCTCAAGTCCTGCCCCCAGTGTGTCCAGCATATTACCCCCATGTTGTCCAGCAATCTGCCCCAGTGTGTCCAGCATATTACCCCCATGTTGTCCAGCAATCTGCCCCAGTGTGTCCAGCATATTACCCCCAGTGTGTCCAGCAATCTGCCCCAGTATGTCCAGCATATTACCCCCAGTGTGTCCAGCAATCTGCCCTCAGTGTGTCCAGCAATCTGCCCCAGTGTCCAGCCTTTCCCCAGTGTGTCCAGCAGTCTGCCCCAGTGTGTCCAGCATATTACCCCCAGTGTCCAGCATTGCCCCAGTGTGTCCAGTATATTACCCCCAGTGTGTCCAGCAATCTGCCCCAGTGTCCAGCATTGCCCCAGTGTGTCCAGAAGTCTGCCCCAGGGTCTCCAGCATTGCCTCAATGTGTCCAGAAATCTGCCCCAGGGTCTCCAGTATTGCCCCAGTGTGTCCAGCAATCTGCCCCAGGGTCTCCAGTATTGCCCCAGTGTGTCCAGCATTCTGCCCCATAGTCTCCTGTACTGCCCCAGTGTGTCCAGCATTCTGCCCCATGGTCTCCAGTATTGCCCCAGTGTGTCCAGCAATCTGCCCCATGGTCTCCTGTATTGCCCCAGTGTGTCCAGCATTCTGCCCCATGGTCTCCAGTATTGCCCCGGTGTGTCCAGCAATCTGCCCCATGGTCTCCAGTATTGCCCCAGTATGTCCAGAAGTCTGCCCCAGGGTCTCCAGCATTGCCTCAATGTGTCCTGAGATCTGCCCCATGGTCTCCAGTATTCAGAGTGTCCAGCATTCTGCCCCATAGTCTCCTGTACTGCCCCAGTGTGTCCAGCATTCTGCCCCATGGTCTCCAGTATTGCCCCAGTGTGTCCAGCAATCTGCCCCATGGTCTCCTGTATTGCCCCAGTGTGTCCAGCAATCTGCCCCATGGTCTCCTGTATTGCCCCAGTGTGTCCGGCAATCTGCCCCATGGTCTCCTGTATTGCCCCAGTGTGTCCAGCAATCTGCCCCATAGTCTCCTGTATTGCCCCAGTGTGTCCAGCAATCTGCCCCATGGTCTCCTGTATTGCCCCAGTGTGTCCAGCAATCTGCCCCATAGTCTCCTGTATTGCCCCAGTGTGTCCAGCAATCTGCCCCATGGTCTCCTGTATTGCCCCAGTGTGTCCAGCAATCTGCCCCATGGTCTCCAGTATTGCCCCAGTGTGTCCAGCAATCTGCCCCATGGTCTCCTGTATTGCCCCAGTGTGTCCAGCATTCTGCCCCATGGTCTCCAGCATTGCCCCAGCCCCAGTCAGAAATAAAGAAAAAAAAAAAAAAAGTAAAATCCTCACCTCTCCCGTTCCCAGCGCAGGTCCGGTGCAGTCAGCGTCTCTCCGGCTCTGCGACGCTCAGGACAGAGAGGCAGAGCGGCGCGCACAGTAGTGACGTCATCGCGCCCTCTGCTCTGAGACGTCGCAGAGTCAGAGGAGGCTGCAGCTACCGGCGCCGCAGGAACCAGGAGAGGTGAGTATAGAGCAGGGGGCGGGGGCGGGGGCGGGACCCGGGGGTGGGGGGAGCTGGCCCTGGTCGTGGCGGCGGACGGCGCCGCCCGAAGATTTACAGGGGCGTCTTTTTTTTTTTTTTTTTTTTTTATCTTCTTCTGCAGCGCCGGCCGCCCCCAGCATTGTGCCGCCCGGGGCGGACCGCCCCCCCCGCACCCCCCTTCCTACGCCACTGACCAGAAGGTCCACAGGAGAGCAGAGAACAGCTAGGCCGCGAGGCAGCCGCAGTTACCGAACCCCAACAGTCCTACAGGGGTAGCTGGGCCTACTGGCACTACAGAACCAGCCTTGACTACCAATTCATGCAGCCCACATAGGAAGCTCCTAAACTGGAGGCACCCTGGAGTTGGCTAACCCGACCGCAACACGACGGGGCAAGCATAGGCGTCTCAGCGAGCTTGACACAACCCGGAAACAGCTGACGGTGCTGAAACCAGGTTTGGCACGAGGGAGTACCTGTGACAAAAACACTGCTGAGAACCAGCTGGCGGTGCTGGAACCCGGATGCGTTGCCCCAGTGTGCAAGAGCCAATGGCACGACCGAGGACCAGCTGACGGTGCTGGAACCCGGTTACTAAGCTGTAGGTGCCCGCGCTTAAAAGCACTACCAAGGACCGCCTGGCGTTGGCGGAACTTGGATACCCAGGAGGAGGCACCTAAGCCAAAGGCTCGGAGCGGAACCAGCTGACGGTGCTGGAACCAGGTGGTGGATCCCAAGGCCCACAGGAGAGGAGAGAACAGCTAGGCCGCGAGGCAGCCGCAGTTACCGAACCCCAACAGTCCTACAGGGGGAGCTGGGCCTACTGGCACTACAGAACCAGCCTTGACTACCAATTCATGCAGCCCACATAGGAAGCTCCTAAACTGGAGGCACCCTGGAGTTGGCTAACCCGACTGCAACACGACGGGGCAAGCATAGGCGTCTCAGCGAGCTTGACACAACCCGGAAACAGCTGACGGTGCTGAAACCAGGTTTGGCACGAGGGAGTACCTGTGACAAAAACACTGCCGAGAACCAGCTGGCGGTGCTGGAACCCGGCTGCGTTGCTCCAGTGTGCAAGAGCCAATGGCACGACCGAGGACCAGCTGACGGTGCTGGAACCCGGTTACTAAGCTGTAGGTGCCCGCGCTTAAAAGCACTACAAAGGACCGCCTGGCGTTGGCGGAACTCGGATACCCAGGAGGAGGCACCTAAGCCAAAGGCTCGGCCCGGAACCAGCTGACGGTGCTGGAACCAGGTGGTGGACCCCAAGGCCCACAGGAGAGGAGAGAACAGCTAGGCCGCGAGGCAGCCGCAGTTACCGAACCCCAACAGTCCTACAGGGGGAGCTGGGCCTACTGGCACTACAGAACCAGCCTTGACTACCAATTCATGCAGCCCACATAGGAAGCTCCTAAACTGGAGGCACCCTGGAGTTGGTTAACCCGACTGCAACACGACGGGGCAAGCATAGACGTCTCAGCGAGCTTGACACAACCCGGAAACAGCTGACGGTGCTGAAACCAGGTTTGGCACGAGGGAGTACCTGTGACAAAAACACTGCCGAGAACCAGCTGGCGGTGCTGGAACCCGGATGCGTTGCCCCAGTGTGCAAGAGCCAATGGCACGACCGAGGACCAGCTGACGGTGCTGGAACCCGGTTACTAAGCTGTAGGTGCCCGCGCTTAAAAGCACTACCAAGGACCGCCTGGCGTTGGCAGAACTCGGATACCCAGGAGGAGGCACCTAAGCCAAAGGCTCGGCCCGGAACCAGCTGACGGTGCTGGAACCAGGTGGTGGACCAGAAGGTCCACAGGAGAGGAGAGAACAGCTAGGCCGCGAGGCAGCCGCAGTTACCGAACCCCAACAGTCCTACAGGGGGAGCTGGGCCTACTGGCACTACAGAACCAGCCTTGACTACCACATCATGCAGCCCACATAGGAAGCTCCTAAACTGGAGGCACCCTGGAGTTGGCTAACCTGACCGCAACACGACGGGGCAAGCATAGGCGTCTCAGCGAGCTTGACATAATCCGGAAACAGCTGACGGTGCTGAAACCAGGTTTGGCACGAGGGAGTACCTGTGACAAAACCACTGCCGAGAACCAGCTGGCGGTGCTGGAACCCGGATGCGTTGCCCCAGTGTGCAAGAGCCAATGGCACGACCGAGGACCAGCTGACGGTGCTGGAACCCGGTTACTAAGCTGTAGGTGCCCGCGCTTAAAAGCACTACCAAGGACCGCCTGGCGTTGGCGGAACTCGGATACCCAGGAGGAGGCACCTAAGCCAAAGGCTCGGCCCGGAACCAGCTGATGGTGCTGGAACCAGGTGGTGGACCCCAAGGCCCACAGGAGAGGAGAGAACAGCTAGGCCGCGAGGCAGCCGCAGTTACCGAACCCCAACAGTCCTACAGGGGGAGCTGGGCCTACTGGCACTACAGAACCAGCCTTGACTACCAATTCATGCAGCCCACATAGGAAGCTCCTAAACTGGAGGCACCCTGGAGTTGGCTAACCCGACCGCAACACGACGGGGCAAGCATAGGCGTCTCAGCGAGCTTGACACAACCCGGAAACAGCTGACGGTGCTGAAACCAGGTTTGGCACGAGGGAGTACCTGTGACAAAAACACTGCCGAGAACCAGCTGGCGGTGCTGGAACCCGGATGCGTTGCCCCAGTGTGCAATAGCCAATGGCACGACCGAGGACCAGCTGATGGTGCTGGAACCCGGTTACTAAGCTGTAGGTGCCCGCGCTTAAAAGCACTACCAAGGACGGCCTGGCGTTGGCGGAACTCGGATACCCAGGAGGAGGCACCTAAGCCAAAAGCTCGGCCCGGAACCAGCTGACGGTGCTGGAACCAGGTGGTGGACCAGAAGGTCCACAGGAGAGGAGAGAACAGCTAGGCCGCGAGGCAGCCGCAGTTACCGAACCCCAACAGTCCTACAGGGGGAGCTGGGCCTACTGGCACTACAGAACCAGCCTTGACTACCAATTCATGCAGCCCACATAGGAAGCTCCTAAACTGGAGGCACCCTGGAGTTGGCTAACCCGACCGCAACACGACGGGGCAAGCATAGGCGTCTCAGCGAGCTTGACACAACCCGGAAACAGCTGACGGTGCTGAAACCAGGTTTGGCACGAGGGAGTACCTGTGACAAAAACACTGCCGAGAACCAGCTGGCGGTGCTGGAAACCGGATGCGTTGCCCCAGTGTGCAAGAGCCAATGGCACGACCGAGGACCAGCTGACGGTGCTGGAACCCGGTTACTAAGCTGTAGGTGCCCGCGCTTAAAAGCACTACCAAGGACCGCCTGGCGTTGGCAGAACTCGGATACCCAGGAGGAGGCACCTAAGCCAAAAGCTCGGCCCGGAACCAGCTGACGGTGCTGGAACCAGGTGGTGGACCAGAAGGTCCACAGGAGAGCAGAGAACAGCTAGGCCGCGAGGCAACCGCAGTTACCGAACCCCAACAGTCCTACAGGGGTAGCTGGGCCTACTGGCACTACAGAACCAGCCTTGACTACCAATTCATGCAGCCCACATAGGAAGCTCCTAAACTGGAGGCACCCTGGAGTTGGCTAACCCGACCGCAACACGACGGGGCAAGCATAGGCGTCTCAGCGAGCTTGACACAACCCGGAAACAGCTGACGGTGCTGAAACCAGGTTTGGCACGAGAGAGTACCTGTGACAAAAACACTGCTGAGAACCAGCTGGCGGTGCTGGAACCCGGATGCGTTGCCCCAGTGTGCAAGAGCCAATGGCACGACCGAGGACCAGCTGACGGTGCTGGAACCCGGTTATTAAGCTGTAGGTGCCCGCGCTTAAAAGCACTACCAAGGACCGCCTGGCGTTGGCGGAACTTGGATACCCAGGAGGAGGCACCTAAGCCAAAGGCTCGGAGCGGAACCAGCTGACGGTGCTGGAACCAGGTGGTGGATCCCAAGGCCCACAGGAGAGGAGAGAACAGCTAGGCCGCGAGGCAGCCGCAGTTACCGAACCCCAACAGTCCTACAGGGGGAGCTGGGCCTACTGGCACTACAGAACCAGCCTTGACTACCAATTCATGCAGCCCACATAGGAAGCTCCTAAACTGGAGGCACCCTGGAGTTGGCTAACCCGACTGCAACACGACGGGGCAAGCATAGGCGTCTCAGCGAGCTTGACACAACCCGGAAACAGCTGACGGTGCTGAAACCAGGTTTGGCACGAGGGAGTACCTGTGACAAAACCACTGCCGAAAACCAGCTGGCGGTGCTGGAACCCGGATGCGTTGCCCCAGTGTGCAAGAGCCAATGGCACGACCGAGGACCAGCTGATGGTGCTGGAACCCGGTTACTAAGCTGTAGGTGCCCGCGCTTAAAAGCACTACCAAGGACCGCCTGGCGTTGGCGGAACTCGGATACCCAGGAGGAAGCACCTAAGCCAAAAGCTCGGCCCGGAACCAGCTGACGGTGCTGGAACCAGGTGGTGGACCAGAAGGTCCACAGGAGAGGAGAGAACAGCTAGGCCGCGAGGCAGCCGCAGTTACCGAACCCCAACAGTCCTACAGGGGGAGCTGGGCCTACTGGCACTACAGAACCAGCCTTGACTACCAATTCATGCAGCCCACATAGGAAGCTCCTAAACTGGAGGCACCCTGGAGTTGGCTAACCCGACTGCAACACGACGGGGCAAGCATAGGCGTCTCAGCGAGCTTGACACAACCCGGAAACAGCTGACGGTGCTGAAACCAGGTTTGGCACGAGGGAGTACCTGTGACAAAACCACTGCCGAAAACCAGCTGGCGGTGCTGGAACCCGGATGCGTTGCCCCAGTGTGCAAGAGCCAATGGCACGACCGAGGACCAGCTGATGGTGCTGGAACCCGGTTACTAAGCTGTAGGTGCCCGCGCTTAAAAGCACTACCAAGGACCGCCTGGCGTTGGCGGAACTCGGATACCCAGGAGGAAGCACCTAAGCCAAAAGCTCGGCCCGGAACCAGCTGACGGTGCTGGAACCAGGTGGTGGACCAGAAGGTCCACAGGAGAGGAGAGAACAGCTAGGCCGCGAGGCAGCCGCAGTTACCGAACCCCAACAGTCCTACAGGGGGAGCTGGGCCTACTGGCACTACAGAACCAGCCTTGACTACCAATTCATGCAGCCCACATAGGAAGCTCCTAAACTGGAGGCACCCTGGAGTTGGCTAACCCGACCGCAACACGACGGGGCAAGCATAGGCGTCTCAGCGAGCTTGACACAACCCGGAAACAGCTGACGGTGCTGAAACCAGGTTTGGCACGAGGGAGTACCTGTGACAAAAACACTGCTGAGAACCAGCTGGCGGTGCTGGAACCCGGATGCGTTGCCCCAGTGTGTAAGAGCCAATGGCACGACCGAGGACCAGCTGACGGTGCTGGAACCCGGTTACTAAGCTGTAGGTGCCCGCGCTTAAAAGCACTACCAAGGACCGCCTGGCGTTGGCGGAACTTGGATACCCAGGAGGAGGCACCTAAGCCAAAGGCTCGGCCCGGAACCAGCTGACGGTGCTGGAACCAGGTGGTGGATCCCAAGGCCCACAGGAGAGGAGAGAACAGCTAGGCCGCGAGGCAGCCGCAGTTACCGAACCCCAATAGTCCTACAGGGGGAGCTGGGCCTACTGGCACTACAGAACCAGCCTTGACTACCAATTCATGCAGCCCACATAGGAAGCTCCTAAACTGGAGGCACCCTGGAGTTGGCTAACCCGACTGCAGCACGACGGGGCAAGCATAGGCGTCTCAGCGAGCTTGACACAACCCGGAAACAGCTGACGGTGCTGAAACCAGGTTTGGCACGAGGGAGTACCTGTGACAAAAACACTGCCGAGAACCAGCTGGCGGTGCTGGAACCCGGATGCGTTGCTCCAGTGTGCAAGAGCCAATGGCACGACCGAGGACCAGCTGACGGTGCTGGAACCCGGTTACTAAGCTGTAGGTGCCCACGCTTAAAAGCACTACCAAGGACCGCCTGGCGTTGGCGGAACTCGGATACCCAGGAGGAGGCACCTAAGCCAAAGGCTCGGCCCGGAACCAGCTGACGGTGCTGGAACCAGGTGGTGGACCCCAAGGCCCACAGGAGAGGAGAGAACAGCTAGGCCGCGAGGCAGCCGCAGTTACCGAACCCCAACAGTCCTACAGGGGGAGCTGGGCCTACTGGCACTACAGAACCAGCCTTGACTACCAATTCATGCAGCCCACATAGGAAGCTCCTGAACTGGAGGCACCCTGGAGTTGGCTAACTCGACCGCAACACGACGGGGCAACGCATAGGTGTCTCAGTGAGTTTGACAGTACCGGGAAACAGCTGACGGTGCTGAAACCAGGTTTGGCACGAGGGAGTACCTGTGACAAAAACACTGCCGAGAACCAGCTGGCGGTGCTGGAACCCGGATGCGTTGCCCCAGTGTGCAAGAGCCAATGGCACGACCTAGGACCAGCTGACGGTGCTGGAACCCGGTTACTAAGCTGTAGGTGCCCGCGCTTAAAACACTACCAAGGACCGCCTGGCGTTGGCGGAACTCGGATACCCAGGAGGAGGCACCTAAGCCAAAGGCTCGGCCCGGAGCCAGCTGACGGTGCTGGAACCAGGTGGTGGACCCCAAGGCCCACAGGAGAGGAGAGAACAGCTAGGCCGCGAGGCAGTCGCAGTTACCGAACCCCAACAGTCCTACAGGGGGAGCTGGGCCTACTGGTACTACAGAACCAGCCTTGACTACCAATTCATGCAGCCCACATAGGAAGCTCCTAAACTGGAGGCACCCTGGAGTTGGCTAACCCGACTGCAACACGACGGGGCAAGCATAGACGTCTCAGCGAGCTTGACACAACCCGGAAACAGCTGACGGTGCTGAAACCAGGTTTGGCACGAGGGAGTACCTGTGACAAAAACACTGCCGAGAACCAGCTGGCGGTGCTGGAACCCGGATGCGTTGCCCCAGTGTGCAAGAGCCAATGGCACGACCGAGGACCAGCTGACGGTGCTGGAACCCCGTTACTAAGCTGTAGGTGCCCGCACTTAAAAGCACTACCAAGGACCGCCTGGCGTTGGCAGAACTCGGATACCCAGGAGGAGGCACCTAAGCCAAAGGCTCGGCCCGGAACCAGCTGACGGTGCTGGAACCAGGTGGTGGACCAGAAGGTCCACAGGAGAGGAGAGAACAGCTAGGCCGCGAGGCACCCGCAGTTACCGAACCCCAACAGTCCTACAGGGGGAGCTGGGCCTACTGGCACTACAGAACCAGCCTTGACTACCACATCATGCAGCCCACATAGGAAGCTCCTAAACTGGAGGCACCCTGGAGTTGGCTAACCTGACCGCAACACGACGGGGCAAGCATAGGCGTCTCAGCGAGCTTGACACAATCCGAAAACAGCTGACGGTGCTGAAACCAGGTTTGGCACGAGGGAGTACCTGTGACAAAACCACTGCCAAGAACCAGCTGGCGGTGCTGGAACCCGGATGCGTTGCCCCAGTGTGCAAGAGCCAATGGCACGACCGAGGACCAGCTGACGGTGCTGGAACCCGGTTACTAAGCTGTAGGTGCCCGCGCTTAAAAGCACTACCAAGGACCGCCAGGCGTTGGCGGAACTCGGATACCCAGGAGGAGGCACCTAAGCCAAAAGCTCGGCCCGGAACCAGCTGACGGTGCTGGAACCAGGTGGTGGACCAGAAGGTCCACAGGAGAGGAGAGAGCAGCTAGGCCGCGAGGCAGCCGCAGTTACCGAACCCCAACAGTCCTACAGGGGGAGCTGGGCCTACTGGCACTACAGAACCAGCCTTGACTACCAATTCATGCAGCCCACATAGGAAGCTCCTAAACTGGAGGCACCCTGGAGTTGGCTAACCTGACCGCAACATGACAGGGCAAGCATAGGCGTCTCAGCGAGCTTGACACAACCCGGAAACAGCTGACGGTGCTGAAACCAGGTTTGGCACGAGGGAGTACCTGTGACAAAAACACTGCCGAGAACCAGCTGGCGGTGCTGGAACCCGGATGCGTTGCCCCAGTGTGCAAGAGCCAATGGCACGACCGAGGACCAGCTGACGGTGCTGGAACCCGGTTACTAAGCTGTAGGTGCCCGCGCTTAAAAGCACTACCAAGGACCGCCTGGCGTTGGCGGAACTCGGATACCCAGGAGGAGGCACCTAAGCCAAAAGCTCGGCCCGGAACCAGCTGACGGTGCTGGAACCAGGTGGTGGACCAGAAGGTCCACAGGAGAGGAGAGAACAGCTAGGCCGCGAGGCAGCCGCAGTTACCGAACCCCAACAGTCCTACAGGGGGAGCTGGGCCTACTGGCACTACAGAACCAGCCTTGACTACCACATCATGCAGCCCACATAGGAAGCTCCTAAACTGGAGGCACCCTGGAGTTGGCTAACCCGACCGCAACACGACGGGGCAAGCATAGGCGTCTCAGCGAGCTTGACACAATCCAGGAAACAGCTGACGGTGCTGAAACCAGGTTTGGCACGAGGGAGTACCTGTGACAAAACCACTGCCGAGAACCAGCTGGCGGTGCTGGAACCCGGATGCATTGCCCCAGTGTGCAAGAACCAATGGCACGACCGAGGACCAGCTGACGGTGCTGGAACCTGGTTACTAAGCTGTATGTGCCCGCGCTTAAAAGCACTACCAAGGACCGCCTGGCGTTGGCGGAACTCGGATACCCAGGAGGAAGCACCTAAGCCAAAAGCTCGGCCCGGAACCAGCTGACGGTGCTGGAACCAGGTGGTGGACCAGAAGGTCCACAGGAGAGGAGAGAACAGCTAGGCCGCGAGGCAGCCGCAGTTACCGAACACCAACAGTCCTACAGGGGGAGCTGGGCCTACTGGCACTACAGAACCAGCCTTGACTACCAATTCATGCAGCCCACATAGGAAGCTCCTAAACTGGAGGCACCCTGGAGTTGGCTAACCCGACTGCAACATGACGGGGCAAGCATAGGCGTCTCAGCGAGCTTGACACAACCCGGAAACAGCTGACGGTGCTGAAACCAGGTGGTGGACCCGAAGGCCCACAGGAGAGGAGAGAACAGCTAGGCCGCGAGGCAGCCGCAGTTACCGAACCCCAACAGTCCTACTGGGGGAGCTGGGCCTACTGGCACTACAGAACCAGCCTTGACTACCAATTCATGCAGCCCACATAGGAAGCTCCTAAACTGGAGGCACCCTGGAGTTGGCTAACCCGACCGCAACACGACGGGGCAAGCATTGGCGTCTCAGCGAGCTTGACACAACCCGGAAACAGCTGACGGTGCTGAAACCAGGTTTGGCACGAGGGAGTACCTGTGACAAAAACACTGCCGAGAACCAGCTGGCGGTGCTGGAACCCGGATGCGTTGCCCCAGTGTGCAAGAGCCAATGGCACGACCGAGGACCAGCTGACGGTGCTGGAACCCGGTTACTAAGCTGTAGGTGCCCGCGCTTAAAAGCACTACCAAGGACCGCCTGGCGTTGGCGGAACTCGGATACCCAGGAGGAGGCACCTAAGCCAAAGGCTCGGCCCGGAACCAGCTGACGGTGCTGGAACCAGGTGGTGGACCCCAAGGCCCACAGGAGAGGAGAGAACAGCTAGGCCGTGAGGCAGCCGCAGTTACCGAACCCCAACAGTCCTACAGGGGGAGCTGGGCCTACTGGCACTACAGAACCAGCCTTGACTACCAATTCATGCAGCCCACATAGGAAACTCCTAAACTGGAGGCACCCTGGAGTTGGCTAAACCGACTGCAACATGACGGGGCAAGCATAGGCGTCTCAGCGAGCTTGACACAACCCGGAAACAGCTGACGGTGCTGAAACCAGGTGGTGGACCCGAAGGCCCACAGGAGAGGAGAGAACAGCTAGGCCGCGAGGCAGCCGCAGTTACCGAACCCCAACCGTCCTACAGGGGGAGCTGGGCCTACTGGCACTACAGAACCAGCCTTGACTACCAATTCATGCAGCCCACATAGGAAGCTCCTAAACTGGAGGCACCCTGGAGTTGGCTAACCCGACCACAACACGACGGGGCAAGCATAGGCGTCTCAGTGAGTTTGACAGTCCCCGGAAACAGCTGACAGTGCTGGAACCAGGCTGGGCACGAGGGAGTACCCGTGACAAAAACACTGGCGAGAACCAGCTGGCGGTGCTGGAACCCGGATGCGTTGCCTTTTAAAGATTGTCTTCCTAGAGCCCCAACTAGCGGTGTTGGAGCAAAGGGTAAGCAGGGGGAGCAGAGTGTAGGCTGAAGCCTGCACTGGAGGCAGCTTTGTGTCTGCGTTGCGTTTGCAGGACACTTTGCCGGCTACACAGTGGGGGAAGAGCTGGCGTTGCTGAACCCCACTAACACAATGGCGGGTGTTTTTCTCTGTGCAGCTAGCACTTGCAGGCAAAAAATAGCGATGTTAGAGCCCGTGGTGAAGCAGGAGGAGGAGGAGAGGAGCAGAGTGTAGGCCGAAGCCTAGTTGAACCAATTTCAAAGGAAACCTTTAACCCCCCCACCTTGTGCAGTATTAATGCTGCACAAGTGAAAGGTTGCTCTATTAATTAGTCTACTTGCACACGCTGAATGAAAGACGTACACAATTTAGCCCATTGTACAGTCAAACTGTAGTGGATGCGTGACTTGGCTTTTTAAGGAGACTGTTGTGAATTCTGTGGCAAAGCTCCCTCCTGTGGTCACAAGTGGTACTTCGGCTGATTCTCTCTGTGAGCTTCTGTTGGTGGAGGGAAGTGGTACTGCGGCTTCTGAGTTTCCTCCCTCAGGTGATCTGGTGAGGTCGTTAGGTGCTTCTCTACTTAACTCCACCTAATGCTTTGATCCTGGCTTCCTGTCAATGTTCCAGTGTTGGACTTGCTTTTCCCTGGATCATTCCTGTGGCCTGCTGCTCTGCATAGCTAAGTTCTTCTTTGCTATTTGTTTGCTATTTTTTCTGTCCAGCTTGTCTAATTTGTTGCTGGAAGCTCTGGGACGCAAAGGGTGTACCTCCGTGCCGTTAGTTCGGTACGGAGGGTCTTTTTGCCCCCTTTGCGTGGTTTTCTTTAGGGTTTTGTGTAGACCGCAAAGTTACCTTTTCTATCCTCGATCTGTTAGGATAGTCGGGCCTCACTTTGCTGAATCTATTTCATCTCTACGTTTGTCTTTTCATCTTAACTCACAGTCATTATATGTGGGGGGCTGCCTTTTCCTTTGGGGTATTTCTCTGAGGCAAGGTAGGCTTATTTTCTATCTTCAGGCTAGTTAGTTTCTCAGGCTGTGCCGAGTTGCATAGGCAGAGTTAGGCGCAATCCACGGCTGCCTCTAGTGTTGTTTGGAGAGGATTAGGGACTGCGGTCTGCAGAGTTCCCACGTCTCAGAGCTCGTTCTATGATTTTGGGTTATTGTCAGATCACTGTATGTGCTCTGACCGCTATGTCCATTGTAGTACTGAATTGCCTTTCATAACAGTACAGGAAGCAAAAGTACTAATGATTCTCAATAGAGGGAAAAAAGAAGTTCTGAGACCAATTTTTTTTCTTTGCACTGTGTTTTGCCTTTTTTTCCCCCTAGACATTTGGGTGGTTCAGTACACAGGTGTAGCGATGGACATTAGAAGTCTGTCTTCATTTGTGGATCAGCTCTCGGCAAGAGTACAAAAGATTCAAGACACTATTGATCAGAAAGCTATGTTGGAACCAAGAATTCCTATTCCTGATTTGTTTTTTGGAGATAGAACTAAGTTTCTGAGTTTCAAAAATAATTGTAAATTATTTCTGGCCTTGAAACCTCGCTCCTCTGGTGATCCAGTTCAACAGGTTTTGATTGTTATTTCTTTTTTGCGCGGCGACCCTCAGGACTGGGCATTTTCTCTTGCGCCAGGAGATCCTGCATTGAGTAATATCGATGCGTTTTTCCTGGCGCTCGGATTGCTGTACGATGAACCTAATTCAGTGGATCTGGCAGAGAAAAATTTGCTGGCTCTTTATCAGGGTCAGGATGAGATAGAGGTATATTGTCAGAAATTTAGAAAGTGGTCCGTACTCACTCAATGGAATGAATCTGCGCTGGCAGCTATGTTCAGAAAGGGTCTCTCTGAAGCCCTTAAGGATGTCATGGTGGGATTTCCTATGCCTGCTGGTTTAAATGAGTCTATGTCTTTGGCCATTCAGATCGGTCGACGCTTGCGTGAGCGTAAATCTGTGCACCATTTGGCGGTATTACCTGAGCGTAAACCTGAGCCTATGCAGTGCGATAGGACTTTGACCAGAGTTAAACGGCAAGAACACAAACGTCTGAATGGGCTGTGTTTCTACTGTGGTGATTCCACTCATGCTATCTCTGGTTGTCCTAAGCGCACTAAGCGGTTCGCTAGGTCTGCCACCATTGGTACGGTACAGTCAAAATTTCTTCTGTCCGTTACCTTGATCTGCTCTTTGTCATCGTATTCTGTCATGGCATTTGTGGATTCAGGCGCTGCCCTGAATTTGATGGACTTGGAGTATGCTAAGCGTTGTGGGTTTCTCTTAGAGCCCTTGCAGTGTCCTATTCCATTGAGAGGAATTGATGCCACGCCTTTGGCCAAGAATAAGCCTCAATACTGGACCCAGCTGACCATGTGCATGGCTCCTGCACATCAGGAGGTTATTCGCTTTCTGGTGTTGCATAATCTGCATGATGTGGTCGTGTTGGGGTTGCCATGGCTACAAGCCCATAATCCAGTATTAGATTGGAAATCCATGTCGGTGTCCAGCTGGGGTTGTCAGGGGGTACATGGTGATGTTCCATTTCTGTCAATTTCGTCATCCACCCCTTCTGAGGTTCCAGAGTTCTTGTCTGATTACCGGGATGTATTTGATGAGCCCAAGTCCGATGCCCTACCTCCGCATAGGGATTGTGATTGTGCTATCAATTTGATTCCTGGTAGTAAATTCCCAAAAGGTCGACTGTTTAATTTATCCGTGCCTGAGCACGCCGCTATGCGCAGTTATGTGAAGGAATCCCTGGAGAAGGGGCATATTCGCCCGTCATCGTCACCATTAGGAGCAGGGTTCTTTTTTGTAGCCAAGAAGGATGGTTCGCTGAGACCTTGTATAGATTACCGCCTTCTAAATAAGATCACGGTTAAATTTCAGTACCCCTTGCCATTGTTATCTGATTTGTTTGCTCGGATTAAGGGGGCTAGTTGGTTCACCAAGATAGATCTTCGTGGTGCGTATAATCTGGTGCGAATCAGGCGAGGAGATGAATGGAAAACTGCATTTAATATGCCCGAGGGTCATTTTGAGTATCTAGTGATGCCATTCGGACTTGTCAATGCTCCATCAGTGTTTCAGTCCTTTATGCATGACATCTTCCGAGAGTACCTGGATAA
This sequence comes from Ranitomeya imitator, assembly GCF_032444005.1. NCBI lineage: Eukaryota > Metazoa > Chordata > Amphibia > Anura > Dendrobatidae > Ranitomeya > Ranitomeya imitator. The sequence goes on from NC_091283.1 coordinate 88,500,689, forward strand.
ATTCCTGATTGTGTACTTGGATGACATTTTGATCTTCTCGGATGATTGGGAGTCTCATGTGAAGCAGGTCAGAACAGTTTTTCAGGTCCTGCGTGCTAATTCTTTGTTTGTGAAGGGATCAAAGTGTCTCTTTGGTGTGCAGAAGGTTTCATTTTTGGGGTTCATCTTTTCCCCTTCTACTATCGAGATGGATCCTGTTAAGGTCCAAGCCATCCATGATTGGACTCAGCCGACATCTCTGAAAAGTCTGCAAAAGTTCCTGGGCTTTGCTAATTTTTATCGTCGCTTCATCTGCAATTTTTCTAGTATTGCCAAACCATTGACCGATTTGACCAAGAAGGGTGCTGATTTGGTCAATTGGTCTTCTGCTGCTGTGGAAGCTTTTCAAGAGTTGAAGCGTCGTTTTTCTTCTGCCCCTGTGTTGTGTCAACCAGATGTTTCTCTTCCGTTCCAGGTCGAGGTTGATGCTTCTGAGATTGGAGCAGGGGCTGTTTTGTCGCAGAGAGGTTCTGATTGCTCAGTGATGAAACCATGCGCTTTTTTTTCCAGGAAGTTTTCGCCTGCTGAGCGAAATTATGATGTGGGCAACCGAGAGTTGCTGGCCATGAAGTGGGCATTCGAGGAGTGTCGTCATTGGCTTGAAGGAGCTAAGCATCGCGTGGTGGTATTGACTGATCATAAGAACTTGACTTATCTTGAGTCTGCTAAGCGGTTGAATCCTAGACAGGCTCGTTGGTCGCTGTTTTTTGCCCGTTTTGACTTTGTGATTTCGTACCTTCCGGGCTCTAAAAATGTGAAGGCGGATGCTCTGTCTAGGAGTTTTGTGCCCGACTCTCCGGGTTTGTCTGAGCCGGCGGGTATCCTCAAGGAAGGAGTAATTGTGTCTGCCATCTCCCCTGATTTGCGGCGGGTGCTGCAAAAATTTCAGGCTAATAAACCTGATCGTTGTCCAGCGGAGAGACTGTTTGTCCCTGATAAGTGGACTAATAAAGTTATCTCTGAGGTTCATTGTTCGGTGTTGGCTGGTCATCCTGGAATCTTTGGTACCAGAGAGTTGGTGGCTAGATCCTTTTGGTGGCCATCTCTGTCGCGGGATGTGCGTGTTTTTGTGCAGTCCTGTTGGATTTGTGCTCGGGCTAAGCCCTGCTGTTCTCGTGCCAGTGGGTTGCTTTTGCCCTTGCCGGTCCCGAAGAGGCCTTGGACACATATCTCTATGGATTTTATTTCTGATCTTCCCGTGTCTCAAAAGATGTCAGTCATTTGGGTGGTCTGTGATCGCTTTTCTAAGATGGTCCATCTGGTACCCTTGTCTAAATTGCCTTCCTCCTCTGATTTGGTGCCATTGTTCTTCCAGCATGTGGTTCGTTTACATGGCATTCCAGAGAATATCGTTTCTGACAGAGGTTCCCAGTTTGTTTCAAGGTTTTGGTGAGCCTTTTGTGGTAGGATGGGCATTGACTTGTCTTTTTCCTCGGCTTTCCATCCTCAGACTAATGGCCAGACCGAACGAACCAATCAGACCTTGGAAACATATCTGAGATGCTTTGTTTCTGCTGATCAGGATGATTGGGTGTCCTTTTTGCCTTTGGCTGAGTTCGCCCTTAATAATCGGGCCAGCTCGGCTACCTTCGTTTCGCCATTTTTCTGCAATTCTGGGTTCCATCCTCATTTCTCTTCAGGACAGGTTGAGTCTTCGGACTGTCCTGGTGTGGATACTGTGGTGGACAGGTTGCAGCAGATTTGGACTCATGTGGTGGACAATTTGACCTTGTCCCAGGAGAAGGCTCAACGTTTCGCTAATCGCAGACGCCGTGTGGGTCCCCGACTTCGTGTTGGGGATCTGGTTTGGTTATCTTCTCGTCATATTCCTATGAAGGTTTCCTCTCCTAAGTTTAAACCTCGTTTCATTGGTCCGTATAGGATTTCTGAGGTTCTTAATCCTGTGTCTTTTCGTCTGACCCTTCCAGATTCTTTTTCCATACATGACGTATTCCATAGGTCATTGTTGCGGAGATACGTTGCACCTATGGTTCCATCTGTTGATCCTCCTGCCCCGGTTTTGGTGGAGGGGGAATTGGAGTATATTGTGGAGAAGATTTTGGATTCTCGTGTTTCTAGACGGAAACTCCAGTATCTGGTTAAATGGAAGGGTTATGCTCAGGAAGATAATTCCTGGGTTTTTGCCTCTGATGTCCATGCTCCCGATCTTGTTCGTGCCTTTCATGTGGCTCATCCTGGTCGGCCTGGGGGCTCTGGTGAGGGTTTGGTGACCCCTCCTCAAGGGGGGGGGGGTACTGTTGTGAATTCTGTGGCAGAGCTCCCTCCTGTGGTCACAAGTGGTACTTCGGCTGATTCTCTCTGTGAGCTTCTGTTGGTGGAGGGAAGTGGTACTGCGGCTTCTGAGTTTCCTCCCTCAGGTGATCTGGTGAGGTCGTTAGGTGCTTCTCTACTTAACTCCACCTAATGCTTTGATCCTGGCTTCCTGTCAATGTTCCAGTGTTGGACTTGCTTTTCCCTGGATCATTCCTGTGGCCTGCTGCTCTGCATAGCTAAGTTCGTATTTGCTATTTGTTTGCTATTTTTTCTGTCCAGCTTGTCTAATTTGTTGCTGGAAGCTCTGGGACGCAAAGGGTGTACCTCCGTGCCGTTAGTTCGGTACGGAGGGTCTTTTTGCCCCCTTTGCGTGGTTTTCTTTAGGGTTTTGTGTAGACCGCAAAGTTACCTTTTCTATCCTTGATCTGTTAAGAAAGTCGGGCCTCACTTTGCTGAATCTATTTCATCTCTACGTTTGTCTTTTCATCTTAACTCACAGTCATTATATGTGGGGGGCTGCCTTTTCCTTTGGGGTATTTCTCTGAGGCAAGGTAGGCTTATTTTCTATCTTCAGGCTAGTTAGTTTCTCAGGCTGTGCCGAGTTGCGTAGGCAGAGTTAGGTGCAATCCATGGCTGCCTCTAGTGTTGTTTGGAGAGGATTAGGGATTGCGGTCTGCAGAGTTCCCACGTCTCAGAGCTCGTTCCATGATTTTGGGTTATTGTCAGATCACTGTATGTGCTCTGACCGCTATGTCCATTGTAGTACTGAATTGCCTTTCATAACAGGAGACGCAGCACAGGTGTCCCAAATAACGCCTTGGTGCTTGGCGCAGCTTCCTGAGCGTTGTTATTTGCTGTACAGGAGTCTGCGCTCTTGTGTTATCCCTTGGCAATGCCCTGTTAGCGCTGCCCGTCTTATGACCTCATTTCATGTTGGCCGGTGCGGTTAACGATGGCCATTAATCCCAGACCCACAGTGCCTTTTCATAAAGTCACACTGCGGTGCTGGGATTCGTGGCCTTGAGCAGTAAATATTTTCGCCGCTCACACAGGTCCTTACACCTGCTTCAGACTGGGCGGCCTCTGCTGATCCCTTTTCGCATGCCGCGGCCATGAGGCTGCACAGTCTGAAGAAGGCAGAAGGAGATGAGTGACGACAGGCGAACATATGCACTGCTCGTGCCCATAAACCACACCCTCGCTGACAAAATAAATAAGAAACCGAGGGGCGTTGTTTGGAGCAGGGCGCACGCACAGGCGCAGCCAGCTAACCAATGATGTCAAAAGACGGGAAGCGCTACCAAGGCTGGTGCTGCGTATCATTAGAAAGGAAAGTCACACCTCAGGGACAGTGGAATGGTCTCAATGAGACACATTTTGTACGTGTTGAGTTCCACGTGGGCAAGTAGAAAAAGTCAGCCACCTTGTACAAATGCAGCAGTACTGCTGTACAAGGTGGCTGTTATACATAGAAACACCTGGGGGTGGTGGGCAGGCTTCCTTCAATTTCAGTTCATGTGCCTGCGTGGCGTTTGCAGGTCACGTTGCCGGCTACACAGCAGGGGAACAGCTGGCGTTGCTGAACCCCACTAACACATTGGCTGGTGTTTTTCTCTGTGCAGCTAGCACATCCAGGCAAAAACTAGCGGTGTTTGAGCCCAGGGGCAGCAGCAGGAGGAGAGGAGCAGAGTGTAGGCCGAAGCCTGCACTGGTGGCAGCTTTTGGTCGGTTGTGCCAGCGTGGCTTGTGCTGGACACGATGCCGGCTACACAGCAGGGGAACAGCTGGCGGTGCTGAACCCCACTAACACATTGGCTGGTGTTTTTCTCTGTGCAGCTAGCACTTCCGGGCCAAAACTAGCGGTGTTTGAGCCCAGGGTCAGCAGGAGGAGGAGAGGAGCAGAGTGTAGGCCGAAGCCTAGTTGAACCAATTTCGAAGGTAACCTTTAACCCCCCCTCAGGTGTTGCAAGGTACAAGAGCCACACCTTGAACAGCATTAATGCTGCACAAGTCAAAGGTTGCTCAATTAATTTTGCTCCTTGCACACGCTGAATAAAACACGTACACTATTTAGCCCATTATACTGTCAAACACTAGTGGAGGCGTGACTTTTCTTTTTAAGAAGACGCAGCACAGGTGTCAAAATTTACACCTAGGTGCTGGGCGCAGATTCCATAGCGTTCTTATTTGCAGTACAGGAGACTGCGCTCTTGTGTTATCCCTTGGCAATACCCTGTTAGTGCAGGCCGTCTTATGACCTCATTTCATGTTGGCCGCTGCGGTTAACGATGGCCATAAATCCCAGACCCACAGTGCCTTTTCATAAAGTTACACTGCGGTGCTGGGATTCGTGGCCTTGTGCAGTAAATATGTTCGCCGCTCACACATGTCCTTACACCTGCTTCAGACTGGGCGGCCTCAGCTGATCCCTTATCGCCTGCCACGGCCATGAGGCCGCACAGTCTGAAGAAGGCGGAAGGAGGGGAGTGAAGACAGGTGAAGATATGCACTGCTCGTGCCCATCAATCACACCCTCGCAGTCATAATATATGAGACAACGAGGGGCGTTGTGTCGGGCAGGGTGGACGCACAGGCACAGCCAGCCAACCAATGATGTCAGAAGACGGGCAGCGCTAACAATGGGGGTGATGCGTGTCATTAAAAAGGAAAGTCACACCTCAGGGACAGTGGAATGGTCTCAATGAGACACATTTAGTACGTGTTTAATTAAACATGGGCAAGGAGAAAAAGTCAGCCACCTTGTACAAATGCAGCAGTACTGCTGTACAAGGTGGCTGTTATACATAGAAACACCTGGGGGGGTGGGGCCTGGTTCCCTTTAATTTCAGTTCAGGTGCCTGCATGGCGTTTGCAGGACACGTTGCCAGCTACACAGCAGGGGAACAGCTGGCGTTGCTGAACCCCACTGACACATTGACTGGTGTTGTTCTCTGTGCAGCTAGCACTTCCGGGCAAAAACTAGCGGTGTTTGAGCCCAGGGGCAGCAGGAGGAGGAGAGGAGCAGAGTGTAGGCCGAGGCCTGCACTGGTGGCAGCTTTTGGTCTGTTGTGCCAGCGTGGCTTGTGCTGGACACGATGCCGGCTACACAGCAGGGGAACAGCTGGCGTTGATGAACCCCACTAACACATTGGCTGGTGTTTTTCTCTGTGCAGCTAGCACTTCCGGGCAAAAACTAGCGGTGTTTGAGCCCAGGGGCAGCAGGAGGAGGAGAGGAGCAGAGTGTAGGCCGAGGCCTGCACTGGTGGCAGCTTTTGGTCTGTTGTGCCAGCGTGGCTTGTGCTGGACACGATGCTGGCTACACAGCAGGGGAACAGCTGGCATGGCTGAACCCCACTAACACATTGGCTGGTGTTTTTCTCTGTGCAGCTAGCACTTCCGGGCAAAAACTAGCAGTGTTTGAGCCCAGGGGCAGCAGGAGGAGGAGAGGAGCAGAGTGTAGGCCGAAGCCTAGTTGAACCAATTTCAAAAGTTACCTTTAACCCCCCCTCAGGTGTTGCAAGGTACAAGAGCCACACCTTGAACAGCATTAATGCTGCACAAGTCAAAGGTTGCTCTATTAATTTTGCTCCTTGCACACGCTTAATAAAACACGTACACTATTTATCCCATTATACTGTCAAACAGTAGTGGAGGCGTGACTTGTCTTTTTAAGGAGACGCAGCACAGGTGTCAAAATGTACACCTAGGTGCTGGGCGCAGATTCCTGAGCGTTGTTATTTGCTGTACAGGAGTCTGTGCTCTTGTTATCCCTTGGCCATGCGCTGTGAGCGCTGCCTGTCTTCTGACCTCATTTCATGTTGGCCGGTGCGGTTAGCGATGGCCATGAAACCCAGACCCGCAGTGTCTTTTGTTTAAGTCACACTACGGGGCTGGGATTCGTGACCTTGCGCAGTAAATTTTTTCGCCTGTCACTCATGTCCTTACACCTGCATCAGACTGGGCGGCCACAGCTGATCCCTTCTCGCATGCTGCGGCCATAAGGCCGCACAGTCTGAAGAAGGCGGAAGGAGATGAGTTAAGACAGGCGAAGATATGCACTGCTCGTACCCATCAATCACACTCTCGCAGTCAAAATAAGTAAGACAACGAGGAGCATTGTTTAAGGCAGGGCGGACGCACAGGCGCAGCCAGCCAACCAATGATGTCACAAGATGGGAAGCGCTACCAAGGGTGGTGCTGCATATCATTAGAAAGGAAAGTCACACCTCAGGGACAGTGGAATGGTCTCAATGAGACACATTTTGTACGTGTTTAATTAAACGTGGCCAAGGAGAAAAAGTCAGCCACCTTGTACAAATGCAGCAGTACTGCTGTACAAGGTGGCTGTTATACATAGAAACACCTGGAGGTGGGGGGCAGGCTCCCTTCAATTTCAGTTCATGTGCCTGCGTGGCGTTTGCAGGTCATGTTGCCGGCTACACAGCAGGGGAACAACTGGCGGTGCTGAACCCCAGTAACACATTGGCTGGTGTTCTTCTCTGTGCAGCTAGCATGTCTGGGCAAAAACTGGCGGTGTTTGAGCCCAGGGTCAGCAGGAGGAGGAGAGTAGCAGAGTGTAGGCCGAAGCCTGCACTGGTGGCAGCTTTTGTTCTGTTGTGCCAGCGTGGCTTGTGCTGGACACGATGCCGGCTACACAGCAGGGGAACAGCTGGCGGTGCTGAACCCCACTAACACAATGGCGGGTGTTTTTCTCTGTGCAGCTAGCACTTCAGGGCAAAAACTAGCGGTGTTAGAGCCCAGGGTCAGCAGGAGGAGAGGAGCAGAGTGTAGGCCGAAGCCTAGTTGAACCAATTTTAAAGGTAACCTTTAACCCCCCTCAGGTGTAGCAAGGTACAAGAGCCACACCTTGTGCAGCATTAATGCTGCACAAGTCAAAGGTTGCTCAATTAATTTTGCTCCTTGCACACGCTGAATAAAACACGTACACTATTTAGCCCATTATACTGTCAAACAGTAGTGGAGGCGTGACTTGTCTTTTTAAGGAGACGCAGCACAGGTGTCCAAAATAACACCTTGGTGCATGGGCGCAGTTTCCTAAGCGTTGTTATTTGCTGTACAGGAGACTGCGCTATTGTTATCCCTTGGCCATGCGCTGTGAGCGCTTCCTGTCTTCTGACCTCATTTCATGTCGGCCGTTGCGGTTAGCGATGGACATGAATCCCAGACCCACAGTGTGCTTTCAAAAAATCACACTGCGTGGCTGGGATTCGTGGCCTTGTGCAGTAAATATGTTTGCCGCTCACACATGTCGTTACACCTGCTTCAGACTGGGCGGCCTCATCTGATCCCTTATCGCATGCCGCGGCCATGAGGCCACCCAGTCTGAACAAGGCGGAAGGAGATGTGTGAACACAGGCAAACATATGCACTGCACATGCCCATCAATCACACCCTCGCTGTCCCAAAAAATAAGACACAGAGGGACGTTGTTTCGAGCAGGGCAGCCACACAGGCACAGCCAGCTAACCAATGATGTCAAAAGACGGGAAGCGCTACCAAGGGTGGTGCTGCGTATCATTAGAAAGGAAAGTCACACCTCAGGGACAGTGGAATGGTCTCAATGAGACACATTTAGTACGTGTTTAATTAAACGTGGGCAAGGAGAAAAAGTCAGCCACCTTGTACAAATGCAGCAGTACTGCTGTACAAGGTGGCTGTTATACATAGAAACACCTGGGGGGGTGAGGCCTGGTTCCCTTTAATTTCAGTTCAGGTGCCTGCATGGCGTTTGCAGGACACGTTGCCAGCTACACAGCAGGGGAACAGCTGGCGTTGCTGAACCCCACTGACACATTGACTGGTGTTTTTCTCTGTGCAGCTAGCACTTCAAGGCTACAACTGGCGGTGTTATAGCAAAGTGTCAGCAGGAGGAGGAGAGGAGCAGAGTGTAGGCCGAAGCCTGCACTGGTGGCAGCTTTTGGTCGGTTGTGCCAGCGTGGCTTGTGCTGGACACGATGCCGGCTACACAGCAGGGGAACAGCTGGCGTTGCTGAACCCCACTAACACAATGCCGGGTGTTTTTCTCTGTGCAGCTAGCACTTCCAGGCTACAACTGGCAGTGTTATAGCGCAGGGTCAGCAGGAGGAGGAGAGGAGCAGAATGTAGGCCGAAGCCTGCACTGGTGGCAGCTTTTGTTCAATTGTGCCAGCGTGGCTTGTGCTGGACACGATGTCGGCTACACAGCAGGGGAACAGCTGGCGGTGCTGAACCCCACTAACACAATGGCGGGTGTTTTTCTCTGTGCAGCTAGCACTTCAGGGCAAAAACTAGCGGTGTTAGAGCCCAGGGTCAGCAGGAGGAGGAGAGGAGCAGAGTGTAGGCCGAAGACTAGTTGAACCAATTTCAAAAGTTACCTTTAACCCCCCCTCAGGTGTTGCAAGGTACAAGAGCCACACCTTGTGCAGCATTAATGCTGCACAAGTCAAAGGTTGCTCTCTTAATTTTGCTCCTTGCACACGCGGAATAAAATACGTACACTATTTAGCCCATTATACTGTCAAACAGTAGTGGAGGCGTGATTTGTCTTTTTAAGGAGACGCAGCACAGGTGTCAAAATTTACACCTAGATGCTGGGCGCTGATTCCTGAGCGTTGTTATTCGCTGTACAGGAGTCTGCGCTATTTTGATCCCTTGGCCATGCGCTGTGAGCGCTGCCTGTCTTCTGACCTCATTTCATGTTTTTCCGGTGCGGTTAGCAATGGCCATGAATCCCAGGCCCGCAGTGGGTTTTCAAAAAATCACACTGCGTGGCTGGGATTCGTGGCCTTGTGCAGTAAATATGTTTGCCGCTCACACATGTCCTTACACCTGCTTCAGACTGGGCGGCCTCAGCTGATCCCTTATCGCCTACCACGGCCATGAGGCCGCACAGTCTGAAGAAGGCGGAAGGAGATGAGTTAAGACAGGCGAACATATGCACTGCACATGCCCATCAATCACACCCTCGCAGCCAAAATATATGAGACAACGAGGGGGGTTGTGTCGGGCAGGGCGGACGCCCAGGCACAGGCAGCCAAACAATGATGTCAGAAGACGGGAAGCGCTACCAAGGGGGGTGGTGCGTGTCATTAGAAAGGAAAGTCACACCTCAGGGACAGTGGAATGGTCTCAATGAGACACATTTTGTACGTGTTGAGTTCCACGTTGTCAAGGATAAAAAGTCAGCCACCTTGTACAAATGCAGCATTACTGCTGTACAAGGTAGCTGTGATACATAGAAACACCTTGGGGTGGGTGGCAGGGTCCCTTTAATTTCAGTTCATGTGCCTGCGTGGCGTTTGCAGGTCACGTTGCCGGCTACACAGCAGGGAAACAGCTGGCGGTGCTGAACCCCACTAACACATTGGCTGTTGTTTTTCTCTGTGCAGCTAGCACTTCCGGGCAAAAACTAGCGGTATTTGAGCCCAGGGGCAGCAGCAGGAGGAGAGGAGCAGAGTGTAGGCCGAAGCCTGCACTGGTGGCAGCTTTTGTTCTGTTGTGCCAGCGTGGCTTGTGCTGGACACGTTGCCGACTACACAGCAGGGGAACAGCTGGCGGTGCTGAACCCCACTGACACATCAGCTAGTGTTTTTTCTGTGTAGACAACACTTCCAGGTGGCAACTGACAGTGTTGAAACCCAGGGAATCAAAGAGGAGCAGAGTGTAGGCCGAAGCCTGCAGTGGAGCAAGTTGAAAGGGAACCTTTAACCCCCCCCCCCAGGCATTTGTTGCTGAAAGGGCCATCTTGTACAGCAGTAATACTGCACATGGAAAATGGTGGCTCCTAAAATTATGCTCCTTGCAAACGCTGAAGTACACACTCATATAATGTATCCCCTCACACCGTCAAACCGTCCCGGAAGTGGGACTTTCCTTTGTAATGTGACACAGCACAGCCGTCATTCCAACCCCCTTGGTGCCGTGCGCCACCTCCTCAACGTTGTTTGGTTCTGTCACGGAGCCCGCGCTGTAATGTTATCCCTTGGCCATGCACACTTAGGGGTGCCCGTCTTCTGACATCATTTAGGTGTCAGGCTGGCAGTGCCTGTGCGTCCAAGCTGCCCGAGATCCAACCTCGCAGTGTCATCTAATGTAATCCCACTGCGGGCCTGGGAACCATGGGCATGCTCAGTGCATATCATCGCCTCTCACTCCCCTCCTTCCTGCTTCTTCAGACTGTGCGGCGTCACGGCCGTGGCATGCTATTAGGGATCAGCTGACGCCGCCTAGTCTGAAGAAGCGTGAAGAAGGGGAGCGAGAGGCTAGTATATGCACTGCGCATGGCCATGGATACCAGGCCCACTGTGGGATCACATTAGACGACACTGCGAGGTGGGATTTCGGGCAGCGTGGACGCACAGGCGCAGCCAGGACGACAACAAATGATGTCAGAGGACGGGCAGCGCAAACTGTGCATGGCCAAGGGATAACATGACGGAATCAAACAACGCTAAGGAGGCAGCGCACGGTGGCAAGGGGGTAGCAATGACGGCTGTGCTGCGTCACATTACAAAGGAAAGTCCCACCTCCGGGACGGTTGGACGGTGTGAGGGGACACATTACATGAGTGTGTAGTTCAGCGTTTGCAAGGAGCATAATTTAAAGAGCGACCTTTTCCTTGTGCAGTATTAGTGCTGCACAAGGTGGCTCTTTCAGTAACAAACGCCTAGGGGGGTGCCAGCATGGCGGTCGCATGACACGTTGCCGGATACACAGCTGGGGATCAGCTGACGTTACTGAACCCCAATAACAGAGGAGCGACTGTTGACTGTGCAGACAGCACTTCCAGGCTCCAACTGGCGGTGTTAGAGCCCAGGGACAGCAGGAGGAGCAGATTGGAGGTATTGCCGCACACACAGCTGGGGATTAGCTGACGTTACTGAACCCCAATAACAGAGGAGCGACTGTTGACTGTGCAGACAGCACTTCCAGGCACCAACTGGCGGTGTTAGAGCCCAGGGACAGCAGGAGGAGCAGAGGAACAGAGTGTAGGCCGAAGCCTGATTGGAGCAAGTTGAAAGGGAACCTTTAACCGCCCCCAAGACGTTTGTAGCTGAAAGAGCCATCTTGTGCAGCACTAAGGATGCAAAAGGAAAAGGTTGCTCTTTTAATTATGCTCCTTGCAAACACAGAAGTAAACACTAAAAATGTGTCCCCTTATACCGTAAAACCGTCCCGGAAGTAGGAATTTCCTTCATAATGGGACGCAGCACAGCTGTCATTCCTATCCCCTTGGTGCCGTGCGCTGCCTCCTCAGCGTTGTTTTAAGCTGTCATGGAGCCTGCACTGTTCTGTTATCCCTTGGCCATGCCCAATTAGCACTGCCTGTCTTCTGACATAATTTGGTGTCAGGCTGTCAGTGCCTGTGCGTCCACGCTGCTCCAGATCCCACCTCGCAGTGTCGTCTAACGTAATTCCACTGCGGGCCTTGGATCCATGGGCATGCACAGTGCATATCCTCGACTCTCACTCCCCTCCTTCCCTCTTCTTCAGACTGTGCGGTGTCACGGCCGTGGCATGCTATTAGGGATCAGCTGATGGCGCACAGTCTAAAGAAGGCGGAGGGAGATGAGCGAGAGCCCGAGGGGAAGATATGCACTTCGCATGCCCATGGATCCCAGGCCCGCAGTGTGATTCAATCAGAAGACACTGCGAGGCGGGATCTCAGGCAGCGCGGCCGCACAGGCGCAGCCAGCCTGACACCAAATTATGTCAGAAGACAGGCAGCGCAAATAGGGCATGGCCAAGGGATAACAGAACAGCGCAGGCTCCGTGACAGCTTAAAACAACGCTGAGGAGGCAGCGCATGGCACCAAGGGGGTAGGAATGACGGCTGTGCTGCGTCACATTACGAAGGAAAGTCCCAGCTCCGGGACGGTATAACGGTATCAGTGAACACATTTTATAAGTGTTAAGTTCTGCGTGTGCAAGGAGCTAAAATAAAATAGCTACCTTTTCCTTGTGCAGCATTACTGCTGCACAAGATGGCTCTTTCAGTAACAAACGACGGGGGGGGGGGGGGGACAGGTTCCCTTACATTTAGGTTGTTGTGCCAGCGTGGCGGTCGCAGGACACATTGCCGGCAACACAGCTGGGGATCAGCTGACGTTACTGAAACCCAATAACACTGGGTCGTATGTTTTTACTGTGCAGCCTGCACTTCTGAGCCGCAACTGGCGGTGTTGGAGCCCAGGAATAGCAGTTCAGGTGGTAGAAAGATGAACACAGCAGGAGACCTGGATGACACCCAATTACTTAATCAGGCAGAGGAGTGGCAAATTCCTGCGAGATCCAGGCCTGGTTCATTTTCAGGAAAGTAAGCCGGTCAACGTTATCGGAGGATAGTCGAATGCGACGGTCTTTTAGTACACCACCTGCGGCACTAAAGACACGTTCCGATAAGACACTAGCCGCAGGGCAAGCCAGCACCTCCAATGCATACTGGCTTAGCTCTGGCCATGTATCCAGCTTAGAGACCCAAAACTTGAATGGGGAAGAGCCGTCTGGGAGTACAGTAAGAGGGCAAGCCATGTAGTCTGTCACCATCTGATGGAACCGTTGCCTCCTGCTGACTGGAGCCACCGGTGATGGTGTAGACATTTGGGGCGGGCACACAAAAGTGTGCCAGAGTTGTGCCATACTGGGCTTGCCTTGGGCAGAGGCACTGCTTCTGCTCCCTCTTTGGGCAGAGCCTCCCCCACTGCCTCGACGCACTGAGCTGCTTTGTAAAGCACTAGCAGCACTCCTCTCAGTTGGACTGGAGAAGATGATGGAATTCACCAGGGTGTCGTGGTACTCCCGCAATTTACGCTCCCGGGTCAACGCTGGGATGAGGTTTTGGACGTTGTCCCGGTAGCGAGGATCGAGGAGGGTCAACACCCAATAATCAGGCATGTTGAGAATGTGGTCGATGCGGCGGTCGTTTCTCAGGCACTGCAGCATGAAATCCACCATGTGCTGCAGACTGCGAACTGGCCCAGAAACGCTGTCCCCTGCTTGAGACATGATCTCTGCCCGCTCGTCATCACCCCACCCTCGCTGTACACACTGACCACTGGACAATTGTGTCGCTCCCTCCTCTGGACGGAGCTCTTCCTCCTCCATTGACTCCTCCTCATCCTCCTCACAAAGTGGCCCCTGTGTACCCCTTTGTGAGGAACCACGTGGCGCTGACTCTCCAGAAGCTGATGGAAAAGGTGACTCCTCATCCTCCACCTCTTCCACAACATCATCCCTTAACCCTTGCAAAGTTTGCTGAAGCAGGCAGATAAGGGGGACAGTCATGCTGACTAGTGCATCATCTGCACTTGCCATCCGCGTGGAATAATCAAAAGGACGCAAAACCTGGCAGACGTCCTTCATAGTGGCCCACTCTGTGGTTGTGAAGTCTGATCGGCGCTGACTGCGACTTCTTTGCGCCTGATGCAGCTGGTACTCCATAACTGCTTGCTGCTGCTCACACAACCGCTCCAACATATGTAACGTGGAATTCCACCGGGTAGGTAGGTCACATATGATGCGGTGTTCCGGAAGGCGGAATCGGCGCTGCAGAGCAGCAATGCGGGATCTTGCCAAGCTGGAACGCCTCAAGTGAGCACACTCTAGGTGGACCTTGTGCAGCAGGGCATCAAGATCCGGATAGTCCCTCAGAAAACTCTGCACAACCAAATTGAGCACATGTGCCAGACATGGGATGTGAGTGAGGTTGCCAAGGGCCAAAGCTGCCACCAGATTTCGGCCATTGTCACACACTACCATGCCTGGCTGGAGATTCGCTGGCAGTAACCACACATCGCTCTCCTGCTTGATGGCATTCCAGAGCTCCTGCGCTGTGTGGCTTCGATTCCCCAATGAAACTAGTTTCAATACGGCCTGCTGACGTTTGGCCACGGCTGTGCTCATGTCGGTCATAGGTAAACGTTCAAGGGTCCATGTGGAGGTGGACTGTGACGGCTCCTGCAGAGATGATTCTGAGGAACTTGTGTAAGAGGAGGAGTCAATGCGTACAGACTGGATTCCTGCAATCCTTGGAGTGGGCAGGACATGTCCTGCGCCACTCGCACGATCTGTACCTGGCTCAACAACATTAACCCAATGGGCAGTGAGGGAAAGGTATCGCCCCTGTCCATGCTGACTGGTCCACGCATCGGTGGTGAGGTGGACCTTGCTACTGACGGCGTTCAGTAGCGCATGTTTTCAGGTGGTAGAAAGATGAACACAGCAGGAGACCTGGATGACACCCAATTACTTAATCAGGCAGAGGAGTGGCAAATTCCTGCGAGATCCAGGCCTGGTTCATTTTCAGGAAAGTAAGCCGGTCAACGTTATCGGAGGATAGTCGAATGCGACGGTCTTTTAGTACACCACCTGCGGCACTAAAGACACGTTCCGATAAGACACTAGCCGCAGGGCAAGCCAGCACCTCCAATGCATACTGGCTTAGCTCTGGCCATGTATCCAGCTTAGAGACCCAAAACTTGAATGGGGAAGAGCCGTCTGGGAGTACAGTAAGAGGGCAAGCCATGTAGTCTGTCACCATCTGATGGAACCGTTGCCTCCTGCTGACTGGAGCCGCCGGTGATGGTGTAGACATTTGGGGCGGGCACACAAAAGTGTGCCAGAGTTGTGCCATACTGGGCTTGCCTTGGGCAGAGGCACTGCTTCTGCTCCCTCTTTGGGCAGAGCCTCCCCCACTGCCTCGACGCACTGAGCTGCTTTGTAAACGTTCAAGGGTCCATGTGGAGGTGGACTGTGACGGCTCCTGCAGAGATGATTCTGAGGAACTTGTGTAAGAGGAGGAGTCAATGCGTACAGACTGGATTCCTGCAATCCTTGGAGTGGGCAGGACACGTCCTGCGCCACTCGCACGATCTGTACCTGGCTCAACAACATTAACCCAATGGGCAGTGAGGGAAACGTATCGCCCCTGTCCATGCTGACTGGTCCACGCATCGGTGGTGAGGTGGACCTTGCTACTGACGGCGTTCAGTAGTGCATGTTTTATGTTTCCCTCAACATGCCTGTGCAGGGCAGGGACAGCTTGCCTGCTGAAGTAAAAGCGGCTGGGCACCTTGTACTGTGGGACTGCCAATGCCATCAAGTCACGGAAGCTGTCAGTCTCCACCAGCCTGAATGAGAGCATTTCCAGGGACAACAGTTTGGCAATGCCTGCATTCAGAGCCTGTGCTCGGGGGTGGTTGGCCGAGAATGCCCGCCTTTTCTCCCATGCCTGTACTACCGATGGCTGTAGAGTAGACTGGGAGTGTGAGGATGACTAGGAAGGTGGTGCTGTGGGTGGAATTACACAAGGTCTCTGGACAACAGTGCCAGAGGTTCTTCCATGGCGATCCTGGGAGGAAGCCAAACCAGCTGTGCGTGAGCTGGAGGAAGAGGCAACACGAGCTGAAGAGGTGGTAGCTGCCGCTGTTGGTTGGCCTACATCTTCAGTGTGTTTCTGTAACTCCACCGCGTGCCTGGTCCGCACATGTTTCCACATATTTGTGGTATTGAGGTTGCTGACATTTTTCCCTCTTTTTACTTTCTGATGACACAGCTTGCATTTGACAAAACAAATGTCATCTGCAACTGTGTCAAAAAAGGACCAGGCACTGCAAGTCTTGGGAGCGACCTTTTTGGCTTTGGAAAGAGACAGGATCCTAACGGGTGCCAAAGTGGAGGCTACAGGCTCCGCAGTCTTCCCCCTCCCTCTCCCTCTTTGGCCCGTAACGGGAATCTCTTCCTCAGAGCTGCTCCCACCACCTTCCTGTTCCTCACGCCACGATGGGTCAACGACCTCATCATCTCCACTACCCTCTGCCACCAACTGATCCTCCTGGGTAGTCTCGGCAGCACAGTATGCACCAGAAATCGGCACCTGAGTTTCATCATCAGATGCGTACTGCGCTGTGGTCACCGGAGGCACTGGCCCACCCGCCTCTTCAGAGTAAGAGAGACAAAGCTGTTGGGCATCACTGCACACTGCCTCTTCTTCCATTTCTCCAATGCTGCTTGGCTGGCCCCCTGTTTCCAAGCCAAGAGATTCAGAGAACAGAAGTAGAGACGGCTCCTGTCCTGGGCTCTCTGACTGCCTGGCCAATTTGGCAGGTGGTGAAGAGACAGATGGCTGCTCTCCAGTGCTCTGTGCCTGAGAGGATGTGGCACTAACTGAAGTCGATGCCGAGGCGTTAGCTGCCATCCACCTGACAACGGCTTCAATTTGGTCTTCACGCAGCAGTGGTGCACGGCGCTCTCCGACAAAGCTGCGCATGAAGGACTGTTCCCTGCTGAAACTGAGTGACGACGAGTCAACGGTGCCCGCAGCAGGCACAGAATCACCACGTCCTCTCCCTGCTCCTCTCCCTGCTCCGCGCCCACGCCCACGTGCCTTACTCCCTGCCCTCTTCATCTTGGTTGACAGATAAAGATAAGCAGAAAAGTACTAAGGCCTTAGTGTGCTTATTCCTGAAATGCTGCTCCTAACAGGTGTAAGAAACACTAATGTTGTAAAGTGTGGACTAAACTTTATTATTTTTCAAATGTGGCCTACACAAGTGTTAAGTTGTGTTTGGTGAACTTTCCTTTTTTTTTTTCTGCAGATCGGACTACAGAGCAAGTTTAACTCACACGGGGACCGTGCAGACAGCCGTAAACGGCGCTGCAAGGCCCAAAAACCCTCCTCTAGGTTATCCTATGTAGTGTTTTTCCACAATTTAGCTGGAGACGGGTGGAAAGACACTAATAGGAAATTTTTTTTTTAAATTTTAAACAGGCTGCACTATTTGAAAAAAAGGAAATTTTTTTTCAAGGTATGAGGCAGTAACGCACCCTGAGCTGAATCCAACCGGCTATGGCTACACACAGACTACAGGGCGAGCTGCGCTCACACAGAGACCGTGCAGACAGCCGTAAACGGCGCTGCAAGGCCCAAAAAAAACCCTCTAGGTTATCCTATGTAGTGTTTTCCACAATTTAGCTGGAGACGGGTGGAAAAACATTAATAGGAAATTTTTTTTTTACATTTTAAACAGGCTGCACTATTTGAAAAAAAGGGAAATTTTTTTCAAGGTATGAGGCAGTAACGAACCCTGAGCTGAATCCAACCGGCTATGGCTGCACACAGACTACAGGGCGAGCTGGGCTCACACGGAGACTGTGCAGACAGCCGTAAATGGCGCTGCAAGGCCCAAAAACCCCCCTCTAGGTTATCCTATGTAGTGTTTTTCCACAATTTAGCTGGAGACGGGTGGAAAAACACTAATAGGAATTTTTTTTTTTTAAATTTTAAACAGGCTGCACTATTTGAAAAAAAGGGAAATTTTTTTCAAGGTATGAGGCAGTAACGAACCCTGAGCTGAATCCAACCGGCTATGGCTGCACACAGACTACAGGGCGAGCTGGGCTCACACGGAGACCGTGCAGACAGCCGTAAACGGCGCTGCAAGGCCCAAAAAAAACCCTCTAGGTTATCCTATGTAGTGTTTTTCCACAATTTAGCTGGAGACGGGTGGAAAAACACTAATAGGAAATTTGAGAAAAAATGTGCAGCAGGCTGCACTATGAGCAAAAAAGGACAACTGTGTGAGGCAGTGTGAACCCCCCCTGAGCTGAATACAACCGGGTATATGGCTGCACACAGACTACAGAGTGAGCTGCACACACACACACACACAGAGACCTTGCAGAACGCTGTTAAAACAGCGCTGCAAGGCAAGAGCAAGGTGAACAGTGAAGAACACACAGCGTTTTGCTAAATTAGCCTTGGGAAAGGAAAATAAAGCAATTAGCTATCTCAACTGGCCCTCAGTTAGAACACAGCGTCCTGTCCCTAACTGAAATCACAGCAGAGTGAGCGCAAAATGGCGGCAGCGTTTTTTATAGTGCAGAGTGACATCATTTCAGCAGCCAATCACAGCCTTGCCAGTACTTACATGCCCACCATGCTAAACAGGATGTGCCCACACTTCCATTCATTCCTCATTGGCTGCTGCGTTCAGTTTGAATTCTGGGAACTTCCGATTCCGGTATCCGATACGCGGGAAGTATCGGAATTCGGTATCGGAATTCCGATACCGCAAATATCGGCCGATACCCGATACTTGCGGTATCGGAATGCTCAACACTAGTCATGACATGTGGGCTGGCAGCGGAACCACAGAATTAGAACAAAAGATTTTGACTATTTACTGAGGTCTGGTGCCTGTACCAGACTAGTATCCCAAATGATTTTAATGATGAATTGAGGTCGGGTGTCTGCACCAGACTGTCATCCCAAACTATTTTGATTTTGAAATGAAGCCTGGTGCCTGCAGCAGAGTGTTAGCCAAAACGATTTTTAAGTGGAAATGTGGCCTTCTGATTCCTCACTGCAACACAGTTTTATCCCAAATGATCTGGATTAGCAAATATAGCCTCATAGCTGAACCCCAATATTAGCCCTAACAGTTTTCAAGTGAAAATATGGCCTACCAATTTCTTACTGCAAACCAATTTTATCACAAACTATTTGGATTAGCAAAATATGGCCTCCTGGCTGAATCCCAATATTAGGCCTAACAATTTTTAAATACCAACAAAGAAAATAAAGTATATGTACCATAAAAAATACATTTTATTAAATATAATAGATTAAAAGACAAATTTACCTAAATAATCACAAAGGCTGCAATACCAAATATGATGAATGAGAAGCACTGCATAATTTATAACTTGGTGCTACCTGAAATAAATCTAATGTGCAAAATAGATCTTGAGGGGAACCATGCCACTATCAGCTAAAGTGCATCAAAATATAAGGTGCTGCTCTGAAGCGTGCAAATAGAATATGTAAGGAGAAAACAAAGTAAGAACTTACATTTGTGATGCAGAGTGCTTCAGCTGCCCCAACGCATGTTTTGTGTGGTCACTTCCTCAGAAGGCGTGAGGAAGTGACCTACACTTTGTCATGTGTAGGAGGAAACAATTTTCTTTATGACCACAACTGCAGGATCATGGGCTGACTGCAGTGCTGACAGAGGGCAGAGTACGGTGAAGTAGATAAAACTGCTAGACAGTGAGAGAGGTACAGGCAAAGATGTTATGGTGGCTCTGTGTTCACACCAACTGGGATCTACCACCTCATTGTCATCCTCTGTGTTATCACCTTCCTCACCATTAGAGTCACCCTTCTCCTTTTCCTGCACTAACAGCACAGTACAGTGTGTGTGAGCCTTAGATATCTGAGTCTTGTAAGGATGACCTCATCTAAGGGTTGATGTCCCAGATCCAAGCTACAGTAAAACAATTTTGGGCAACTGTGCAGATTTCCTCCTCTTGACTCTGTGAAGCTTTTGAGTACACTTCTGATGCCCATGGCATAGAATGTGTGAAGAGCTCTTCAGTAGGGTTGAGCGACCTTTACTTTTATAGGATCGGGTCGGGTTTCATGAAACCCGACATTTTCAAAAGTCGGGTCGAGTGAAATCGGCCGATCCTATAAAAAAGTCGGGGTCGGGGTCGGCCGAAACCCGAAACCCAATGCAGTGCATTAGGTTTCCATGGTTCCCAGGGTCTGAAGGAGAGGAAACTCTCCTTCAGGCCCTGCGATCCATATTTTAGTGTAAAATAAAGAATTAAAATAAAAAATATCACAATACTTACCCTCTGACGCGCCCTGGTACTAACCGGGAACCTTCCTCCTTCGAATCAGCGCTTCCAAGACCTTGCGGTGATGTCGCGGTGACGTCGCGGCTTGTGATTGGTCGCGCGGCCGCCCATGTGACCGCTCGCGCGACCAATCAGAAGCCGTGACGTCACCGCGACGTCACCAAAGGTCCTGCAAGCGCTGATTCTTAGGAAGGAAGGCTGCCGGAAAGAAGCAGGGCGCGTCCGAGGGTGAGTATATTCCTATTAGGTATATACTCACCCTCGGACGCGCCCTGCTTCTTTCCGACAGCCTTCCTTCCTAAGAATCAGCGCTTGAAGGACCTTCGGTGACGTCACGGCTTCTGATTGGTCGTGCGAGCGGTCACATGGGCAGCCACGCGACCAATCACAAGCCGCGACATCACCGCGATGTCACCGCAAGGTCCTGGAAGCGCTGATTCGAAGGAGGAAGGTTTCTGGTTAGTACCAGGGCGCGTCAGAGGGTAAGTATTGCAATATTTTTTATTTTAATTCTTTATTTTACACTTAAATCTGAATTCCGATACCAATTCCCGATATCTTAAACATATCGGGAATCGGTATCGGAATTTCGATTCCAGATTCAAAAGATCGCCGACTTCATGGCCGACCCCACACAGGGGTCGGGTCGGGTTTCATGAAACCCGACCTTGCCAAAAGTCGGCGACTTTTGAAAATTTTTGACCCGTTTCGCTCAACCTTACTCTTCAGACTTACCCATCTGTGGTTATCTACAGTCAGTTGGTCAGTTGAAGAGTTGTGACGTGGGGGGAATGAAGAGTAATTGGGATGCCACCTCTGTACACTATAATGGGTGTGATGTTGAGGTGGAGAAAAAGGAGGAGAGGCCATTTGAAGCTGTGCTTGCCATCTACTCGTGCACATGTTCTTTCTGGGCCTCATCAACAAGGCGTACCACTGTGCATCTGCCAAAAGAAAGGTAGAGAATTAGCCTGTCCAGTAACAGAAGTTGTCAGTTGTCTTTGTAAAGGATGTGTCGTTGTTGGTTCCCTAGTCTTTTCACAAACATTATCACCTACCCCACGAACACATTGAACACCAAGCCTAATCCCCCATCCACCACAACCTCACTTTTTCCCAGTCATGATGCTCAGATAGTGTGGTAGGAGCACAGTATTAGCAACTAAAAATTAGATTTTGACTCTGCACCAGCTCTGCAAACAGCTGATTTCCAACAGCACTAAATGACAAGGTTAAATATGGCATGCTGAATCACGTTAGTCACAGAACAAAGAATTGTTCAAGTGTGGATGAGGCCTGTATGACAAAGAAAATATGCTCCAAACAATTTCAAAATGAGATATCCCCTACTGTATAATGTAACAAAATAATTTGGGGGGGGGCTGAATGCGGACTGTATAAAATAGACTAGATGCTGCAAACAGTTTCAAAGTTAGATCTACCCTACTGTATGACATTAGTAACGGAATACATTTTTGTGGGCCTGTTGATGATATGTGTATCAAATATATAGATGGCGTGCACTCGGTCAGAGTTGTGAGGTGCTGGTGTAATGGATCAAATGATCCTAGATACTAGTAGATATGTTTACACCGCACACTCTGATGACAATGTGTGGATTGCTTTGCTTAAACATTTATTGTCAAATAAATTCAAAATAAGGGAGCGAAACAGAAATATAGTGCTGGAAGCGATATATACAACAGACGTTTCGGCTCACCCAGAGCCTTATTCATTGAATCGCTTATCCACAATAAGAAGTGAGTTGAGGCGGATAGGGTAGAGATCCCTCAGTGCCAAGATAAGGCTATAGCTGTGTTGCTGGTCGTATGTCCAATACGTAGCAAGGCGCGGGAGCGCCGCTTACATCCACCACTTTGCAGGCTATCACACACTGACTGGGCCACCGCCTGTATTGGACATACGACCAGCAACACAGCTATAGCCTTATCTTGGCACTGAGGGATCTCTACCCTATCCGCCTCAACTCACTTCTTATTGTGGATAAGCGATTCAATGAATAAGGCTCTGGGTGAGCCGAAACGTCTGTTGTATATATCGCTTCCAGCACTATATTTCTGTTTCGCTCCCTTATTTTGAATTTATTTGACAATAAATGTTTAAACAAAGCAATCCACACGTTGTCATAAGAGTGTGCGGTGTAAACATATCTACTAGATGATATGTGTATAACATAGACTAGATGCTACAAACAATTCAAAGTGAGATCTCCCCTACTGTATAACGTTAGTAACCAGATACATTTTTTTGGCCCTGTGGATGAGGCCTGCATAACATACATTAGATGCTACAATCAATTTCAAAGTGAAATCTCCCCTACTGTACTGTATGACGATAGTAACAGAATATTTTTGGGGGTGAATGAGGACTATATAAAGCAGACTAAAGGCTCCAAAAATTTCAAAGTGAGATCTATCCTACTGTATGACATTAGAAAGTGAAGAAATTTGTTTGGGCCTGTGGATGACACCTATATAACATAGCTAAGATACTGCAAACAATTTCAAAGTGAGATGCTCCCTATTGTTTGACGTAACAAAAGAATTTTTTTTTGGCTGAATGAAGACTGTATAAAATAGACTAGATGTTCCAAACAATTTCAAAATGAGATCTACCCTACTGTATGATATTATTAAAAGAATACATTTTTGGGACCTATGGATAAGGCATATATAACATAGACTAGATGCTCCAAACAATTTCAACGTGAGACCTACCCTACTGTATGATCTTAGTAACCAAATAAATTTTTTGGGGCCTGTGGATGAGGCCTGTGTAACATACAGTAGATGCTACAAAAAAAATTCAAAATGAGATCTCCCCTCCTGTACAACTTTAGCAACTGAACAAATTTGGTTTTAGTGTGGATGAGGTCTGTATAACCTAGAAGATATGCTACAATTTCAAAATCAGACTAAGCTTGCTGTATCCCATTTGTAAAATATCAAAAATGTTGCATTTTTGTGTAACAGCTCTGCACACTCAACAAGTTCACCGCCACAAAATTACAACTTGGGAGATGGCAGACATACATAGTCAGGGTGCGCAAACACCTGAATTGCATCAATGCCGTGTCTCATTTAACCCCTTAGTGACAGAGCCAATTTGGTACTTAATGACCGAGCCAATTTTTGCTATTCTGACCACTGTCAATTTATGAGGTTATAACTCTGGAACGCTTCAACGGATCCCGCTGATTCTGAGAATGTTTTTTCGTGACATATTGTACTTCATGTTAGTGGTAACATTTCTTCGATATTACTTGCGATTATTTATGAAAAAAATGGAAATATGGCGAAAATTTTTAAAATTTTGCAATTTTCAAACTTTGTATTTTTATGCCCTTAAATCAGAGAGATATGTCACGAAAAATAGTTAATAAATAACATTTCCCACATGTCTACTTTACATCAGCACAATTTTGGAAACAAAAATTTTTTTTGTTAGGGAGTTATAAGGGTTAAAAGTTGACCAGCAATTTCTCATTTTACAACACCATTTTTTTTTTAGGGACCACATCACATTTGAAGTCATTTTGAGGGGTCTATATGATAGAAAATAATGAAGTGTGACACCATTCTAAAAACTACACCCCTCAAGGTTCTCAAAACCACATTCGAGAAGTTTATTAACCCTTTACGTGCTTCACAGGAACTGAAACAATGTGGAAGGAAAAAATGAACATTTAACTTTTTTTTGCAAACATCTTAATTCAGAACAATTTTTTTTATTTTCTCAAGCGTAAAAACAGAAATGTAACCATAAATTTTGTTATGCAATTTCTCCTGAATACGCTAATACCCCATATGTGGGGGTAAACCACTTTTTGGGCGCACCGCAGAACTTAGAAGTGAAGGAGCGCCGTTTGACTTTTTCAATGCAGAATTGGCTGGAATTGAGATTGGACGCCATGTCACGTTTAGAGAGCCCCTGATGTGCCTAAACAGTGGAAACCCCCCACAAGTGACACCATTTTGGAAACTAGACCCCTTAAGGAACTTATCTAGATGTGTGGTGAGCACTTTGAACCCCCATGTGCTTCACAGTAGTTTATAATGTAGAGCCGTGAAAAAAAAATCGCATTTTTTCTACAAAAATGATCTTTTTGCCCACAAATTTTTATTTTCACAAGGGTAACAGGAGAAATTAGACCACTAAGGTTGTTGTGCAATTTCTCCTGAGTACGCTGATACCCAATATGTGGGGGTAAACCACTGTTAGGGCGCACCGCAGAGCTTGGAAGAGAAAGAGTGCCGTTTTACTTTTTCAATGTAGAATTGGCTGGAATTGAGATCAGACGCCATGTCGCGTTTGGAGAGCCCCTGATGTGCCTAAACAGTAGAAATCCCCCACAAGTGACCCCATTTTGGAAACTAGACCCCCCCAAGGAACTTATCTAGATGTGTGGTGAGAACTTTGAATGCCCAAGTGCTTCACAGAAGTTTAGAATGCAGAGTCGTGAAAATAAAAAATATTTTTTTTTTCCACAAAAAAGATTTTTTAGCCCCCAAGTTTTTATTTTCACAAGGGTAACAAGAGAAATTGGAACCCAAAAGATGTTGTCCAATTTGTTCTGAGTATGCTGGTACCCCATATGTGGGGGTAAACCACTGTTTGGGTGCACGGCAGAGCTCGGAAGGAAGGAGTGCCGTTTTGGAATGCAGACTTTGATAGAATGGTCTGCGGGCATTATGTTTCATTTGCAGAGCCCCTGATGTACCTAACCAGTAGAAACCCTCCACAAGTGACCCCATTTTGGAAACTAGACTCCCCAAGGAACTTATCTAGATGTGTGGTGAGAACTTTGAATGCCCAAGTGCTTCACAGAAGTTTAGAATGCAGAGTCGTGAAAATAAAAAATATTTTTTTTCCACAAAAAAGATATTGCAGCCCCCAAGTTTTTATTTTCACAAGGGTAACAGGAGAAATTGGACTGCAATAGTTGTCCAATTTATCCCGAGTACGCTGATGTGCCATATGTGGGGGTAAGCCACTGTTTGGGTGCACGGCAGAGCTCGGAAGGAAAAGAGCACCTTTTTGGAATGCAGACTTTGATAGAATGGTCTCTGGGCATTATGTTGCGATTGCAGAGCCCCTGATGTACCTAAACTGTAGTAACCCCCCACAAGTGACCCCATTTTGGAAACTAGACCCCCCAAGGAACTTATCTAGATGTGTGGTGAGAACTTTGAATGCCCAAGTGCTTCACAGAAGTTTAGAATGCAGAGTCTTGAAAATAACAAATATTTTTTTTTCACAAAAAAGATATTGTAGCCCCCAAGTTTTTATTTTCACAAGGGTAACAGGAGAAATTGGACCACTAAATTTGTTGTCCAATTTATCCTGAGTATGCTGATGCCCCATATGTGGGGGTAAACCACTGTTTGGGCGCACGGCAGAGCTCGGAAGGGAAGGAGCGCCGTTTTGGAATGCAGACTTAGATAGAATGGTCTGTGGGCGTTATGTTGCGTTTGCAGAGCCCCTGATGTACCTAAACAGTAGTAACCCCCCACAAGTGACCCCATTTTGGAAACTAGACCCCCCAAGGAACTTATATAGATGTGTGGTGAGAACTTTGAATGACCAAGTGCTTCACAGAAGTTTATAATGCAGAGTCATAAAAAATATATATATATTTTTCCACAAAAAAGATTTTGTAGCCCCCAAGTTTTTATTTTCACAAGGGTAACAAGAGAAATTGGACCCCAGAAGTTGTTGTCCAATTTATCCCAAGTACGCTGATGCTCCTTATGTGGGGGTAACCCACTGTTTGGGCGCACGGCAGAGCTCAGAAGGGAGGGAGCACCATTTGACTTTTTGAGCGCAAAATTGGCTGTCGTGTTTGGAGACCCCCTGATGTACCTAAACAGTGGAAACCCCCCAATTCTAGCTCCAACCCTAACCCCAACACACCCCTAACCCTATTCCCAACCTGATCCATAATCCTAATCACTAACCCTAACCATAATCACAACCCTTACCCCAAAACAACCCTAATGTCAACCCTAACCATAACCCTAATCAAAACCCTAAATCCAACACATCCCTAATCCTAATCTCAACCCTAACCTCAAACCTAACCCTAATCCCAATACACCCATAATCACAACCCTAACCTTAACCCTAATCCCAAACCTAACCCTAATCCCAAGCGTAACCCTAATGCCAACCCTAACCCTAATACCAACCCTAATCCAAACCCTAACCCTAATCCCAACTCTAACCCTAACTTTAGCCCCAACCCTAGCCCTAACTTTAGCCCCAACCCTAACCCTAGCCCTAAGGCTACTTTCACACTTGCATCGCTTGGTATCCGTCGCAATCCGTCGTTTTGGACAAGAAACAGATCCTGCAAATGTGCCCGCGGGATGCGTTTTTTGCCCATAGACTTGTATTGCCGACGGATCGTGACGGATGGCCACACGTCGCGTCCGTCGTGCACTGGATCAGTTGTGTTTTGGCGGACCGTCCGCACAAAAAAACGTTCAATGAAACGTTTTTTTGTACGTCGCATCCGCCTTTTCTGAGCGCGCATGCGTGGCCGTAACTCCGCCCCCTCCTCCCCAGGACATAGATTGGGCAGCGGATGCGTTGATAAACTACAGCCGCTGCCCACGTTGTGCACAATTTTCACAACGTGCGTCGGTATGTCAGGCCGACGCATTGCGACGGCCCCGTACCGACGTAAGTGTGAAAGAAGCCTAACCCTAAATTTAGCCCCAACCCCAACCCTAAATTTAGCCCCAACCCTAGCCCTAACCCTAGCCATAACCCTAACCCTAACCCTAGCCCTAACCCTAGCCCTAACCCTAACCCTAGCCCTAACCCTAGCCCTAACCCTAACCCTAGCCCTAACCCTAACCCTAGCCCTAACCCTAGCTTAAACCCTAACCCTAACCCTAGCCCTAACCCTAACCATAGCCTTAACCCTAAACCTAGCCCTAACCCTAGCCCTAGCCCTAACCCTAACCCTAGCCTTAACCCTAACCCTAGCCCTAACCCTAACTCTAGCCCTAACCCTAGCCCTAACCCTAACCCTAACCCTAGCCCTAACCCTAACCCTAGCCCTAACCCTAACCCTAGCCTTAACCCTAACCCTAGCCCTAACCCTAACCCTAGCCCTAACCCTAACCCTAATTTTAGCCCCAACTGCTGTTCTCCTGCCGGCCAGCAGATGGAGACAGATGGCAGGCGCACTACACATGCGCCCGCTATTTTCTTTTGCCGGCGGCCAGGAGGAGCAGCAGGAGGATCCAGGGACACAGGTGAGTATGTCAGGGTCCCCGAATCCCCCTATTTCTCTGTCCTCTGATGTGCGATCACATCAGAGGACAGAGAATTACACTTTACTTTTTTTTTTTTTGCGGTCGCCGGTAAACAGTTAATTACCGGCGATCGCAAAACAGGGGTCGGTAAAACCGACCCCGATCATGCTCTTTGGGGTCTCGGCTACCCCCGGCAGCCGAGACCCCAAAGATTCTCGCGGGGCCGGCCAGCGGGTGCACTGCGCATGCGCCCACCATTTTGAAGATGGCGGCGCCCACCGGGAGCCACGATGAGCACCGGGGGAGACAGGTGAGTATTGGGGGGCTACCTGGGACCCCTTTTCTCTGTCCTCCGATGTGCGATCACATCGGAGGACAGAGAAATTAAAAAGAGATTGCATTTTTTTTTTTTACGATCGCCGGTAAACGGTTAATTACCGGCGATCGCAAATGCGGGGTGGGTAAAAAACCCCCCGAATCATGTTCTCTGGGGTCTCGGCTACCCCCAGCAGCCAAGACCCCGGAGAAAATCCAACTCTCGGGGGGCGCTATTCACTTTTTCCACAGCGCCGTTAATTAATGGCGCTGTGGTTTAAGTACCCTTAGCGGCCGCCGTTAAAAGGCGTATCGGCGGTTTTTATTTGCTTTGAACTAGAGAGCTGCCTTTTTTAAGTAACCTGAGTGTTTTCTTAGTTTTTTTCAGCATCTGTGTGGTACAGTACAAGCTCCATCAGACTTTATATTTATGACTAAATTTATCCAAAGTTCAACATACAATGAATGGATCATGCTATAATAAACCAGATGTACAGTCATGGCCAAAAGTTTTGAGAATGAGACAAATATTAATTTTTACAAAGTCTACTGCTTCATTTTTTCTAATGGCAATTTGCATATGCTCCTGTATGTCAGAGTGATCAGTTTAACAGCAATTACTGTACTTGCAAAGTCAATATTTGCCCAGAAAATGAACTTTAACCCCCAAAACACATTTCAACATCATTGCAGTTCTGCCTTAAAAGGAGCAGCTAACATCGTTTTAGTGATTGATCCATTAACACAGGTGTGGGTGTTGATGAGGACAGGGCTGGCGATCAATCAGTCATGATTAAGTAAGAATGACATCACTGGACACTTTAAAAGGAGGCTGGTGCTTGGTATCATTGTTTCTCTTCAGTTAACTATGGTTATCTCTAAAGAAACACGTGCAGCCATCATTGCACTGCACAAAAATGGCCTAACAGGGAAGAGTATCGCAGCTACAAAGATTGCACCTCAGTCAACAATCTATCGCATCATCAAGAACTTCAAGGATAGAGCTTCCATTGTTGTCAAAAAGGCTCCAGGGCGCCCAAGAAACGCCAGCAAGCGCCAGGACCGTATCTTAAAACTGTTTCAGCTGCGGGATCGGACTACCAGCAGTGCCGAGCTTGCTCAGGAATGGCAGCAGGCTGGTGTGAGTGCTTCTGCACGCACTGTGAGGCGGAGACTCTTTGAGCAAGGCCTAGTTTCAAGGAGGGCAGCAAAGAAGCCACTTCTCTCCAGAAAAAACATCAGGGACCGACTGATATTCTGCAAAAGGAACAGGGAGTGGACTGCTGAGGACTGTGGCAAAGTCATTTTCTCTGATGAATCCCCTTTTCGATTGTTTGGGACATTTGGAAAACAGCTTATTCGGAGAAGAAGAGGTGAGCGCTACCACCAGTCTTGTCTCATGCCAACTGTAAAGCATCCTGAAACCATTCATGTGTGGGGTTGCTTCTCAGCCAAGGGAATCGGCTCACTCACAGTCTTGCCTAAAAACACAGCTATGAATATAGAATGGTACCAGATTGTCCTCCAAGAGCAACTTCTCCCAACCGTCCAAGAGCAGTTTGGCGCCCAACAATGCCTTTTCCAGCATGATGGAGCACCTTGCCATAAAGCAAAGGTGATAACTAAATGGCTCATGGAACAAAACATAGAGATTTTGGGTCCATGGCCTGGAAACTCCCCAGATCTTAATTCCATTGAGAACTTGTGGTCAATCATCAAGAGACGGGTGGAAAAACAAAAACCAACAAATTATGACAAAATGCAAGCATTGATTATGCAAGAATGGATTGCTATCAGTCAGGATTTGGTCCAGAAGTTGATTGAGAGCATGCCAGGGAGAATTGCAGAGTTCTTGAAGAAGAAGGGTCAACACTGCAAATATTGACTTGCTGCATTAACTCATTCTAACTGTCAATATAACCTATTGGTACTCATAATATGATTGCAATTATATTTCTGTATGTGATATAAACATCAGACAAACACTAATAAAAACCAGAGGGCAGCAGATCATGTGAAAATATAATTTTGATGTCATTCTCAAAACTTCTGGCCATGACTGTATACTAAGTAGGAATGTTGCTGTGTGCTTGAACTATGATGAATTTCAGTATTTAATTGTAGTTTACATATTTATTTACAAAACATTTTGTGTTTTCTACATTTGCTTTTTGTCTTATTGTTTGCATGGTTTCATATTCACATCTAATTATTTTATATAAATGCTTAAGGAGTGCATTTTAATTCTAAACTTTCTGAGCAATGAAAAGGTGAGCACCACTTTATTTTTCATTCAGGGTACCTGCTCTGCTAAAAACAACAAAAAAAAAAACAATTTGAAACTGGCTCAGAAGAGTAATTTCACAACTGGTGTTAAATTGAGATATGCCATAGACAGCAAAGGAAATATATATTGAATATGATACAAACAAGAAAATGGCAACTTATTATCATTACCCAGCTTCCACAGAGATCATTTTACCAACTCATATGAAAGGGCATATTTTAGAAAACATAATATAAAAACAATTGTATTACATTGTAACTCATTTATAGTATATATTTCCACTTGTAACCACTTTCACATTTTAGGCATAAAAAATCTGTAACTGTACTGAAGCCATAAAATAAATCAAAACCATATATATAATTCAGCAGATATTGCCATCCTTATCACACATTCTCAACACACAGTAGCTGCCACTAAATATATTTCTATAACGCTGGAACTGATTGTTGTCTACTGTAGAACGGTTTCTGCTTTTTCCTTTTTTTTATTAGAAACGTATCACTTTTGGAAGACAAAAATGTGTCTTAGTTTGTTCATGAATAGGCTTTAATTTTTTTATTACATGTAGAGCCTATGCCACGAGGCCTAATGAATAAGATCTTAAAGGGGTTGGGTCATGATGTATTTTCAGGAGCCATCTTCTTCCCTGACTCATGGCTTGTTGGTAGTCGGGAGCAAGTATACTCCCGATTTATTGACAGTTCAGTCTAACTTTGCCTCTGCAGAATAAGAGTACTACTAGGGCCATGAAGCTTGCTAGATCCGGTGATCTGGTAAGTTTTCAGAGCAGCGCCTACATGCTTTATAGCAAAGAGCCCGTGAATGCTTTGCTACTGCTGCTTACCTAGATCAGCCATCATTAATAAACTACACAGGTGACGACACAATTTGCGAGCAGTAAACAATAAAGTGAAGAAGATTATTTTTTGAGACTGGAGATATATTTTTAATATCTGCTTTTAACAATTCGTAAAATGCTTACTCTTTAAAGTAGTTTACAATTTTACTAACTTAAAAAGTTTAGGCAACCCCCTTTAAAAAAATGTCAATAGTTGTATTAAATTGAGTACAGAAAATCACTGTGAATATTGACATGCATATAAAAAGGCAAGATATGCACAAATTAGATGCAGATTTATCACAGATTTGCCAATTAATTTTGTTTCTTGCAATGAGTGAAAATTGTTGTAAAAATCCACACCAGAAGGAGCTACACAGCGACTATGTCATATCACAATATTATACAGGTACATGGTTTGCATTGCGACATTGGCATTTGAACAATTTATTTGTAAAAATATGAGTAGAATACAATGGCCTTACGTATTTTTGGTAGCTTACCTTGAAAGAGTATTCTTACCCTGTGAACTTTTCCACGTTTTTTCATATTACACCCACAAACTTAAATACATTTTATTGGAATTGTATGTGATATACCAACACAGAGCAGACAAAATGTGTAAAGTGTAAAGGAAATGATGCAAGGTTTTCTATTTATTTAACAGATCTACATCTAAAATTGTGAGCTTGTATTTTCCTAATTTTAAGACAACTTAATTTTTGCCATGACTGTATACTTTAAAACATGTGTAAATCACAATATATTCTTTGCAGTAATATCCTGTTGATATATACTGGTATATATCATTATGGTATTTGAAATGAAGCATTACAAATATTTATGAAAACTTTGAAAACCTCTTTTATTCTGAACTAGCACTGGCTCAATCTAAATTCAGGAGTTTTTCTTCAACACAAACATGTTAAGCACGGATTGAATTGGCAATTTCCCTGTTTCAAGTTAACTAAATGAGGAAGTCCTTCGTGACTGCGCAGATGTTTGCAATGTTCACTGCAAAGCTTCTCATACAGTCAAGCTGTGAAATCACTATGACTATAAAATGCCCTGGGCTATTCCTCATACTCCATTACTCCATCAAAACTTTCTTCTTCGTGATGTTCTGGTTTGCTATCATATCCCCAGTCTAGTAGTCTCCGATAGGCATCATCGGCGTCTATAATTCCATGGCTATGTCCTAGTTGCAGAAAATGATGCTGAGCTTTGAATTGTTTTTCTTGTTTGTTTAGTTCTATTTTTATTTTGTGCTATGAACAAATAAAAAAACGCAGTATATATACTGTTTGTGGTGTATAAAATGATTTAAAAATATGCATTGACAATTGAATATTAAATTGCCAGCTGTGCAGGAAACAATGAAAGAGGTAGAGCATGAAAACCAGCTGCACTCTTTCCATTTTCAGAGAGAGTGATGGTTTGACCTCTGGGGTCCCATAAGATAAAAGGAAAATTGAATATATATATATTAAATATATGTCACTAATTTTCTAAGTAAATGTATTTCGAAAGTTGCTGGCGACATGAAATTCTGACCAAACCAGATGTCAGAACAACATGTCCAATCCATACAGGCAAAGTAATCAATCCATAGATGTTCATAAATTAAGTTATGTGTATCAATGAGAAATTATGAGATTAGAAACACCAGAAAAATTGGACCACCACAAAGTAGATAAAATATAAAAAGTTTATTGAATCAATACAAACAGTAAAAGCCATACATATAGGCAAGAAGGAGGAGAATAGTTGTAGAGACACACTGGTGCAGCAAATGAGATAGGCAAGGACTCAACAATAACCAGGGGTAAACCAAGACAAAACTTTTAGAAAGTCCCTATGATCAGCAAAATCAATGGGTGGATCATCCACACCATGCACATATAATTAATCAGTTAGTCCTGCTCACCCATAATCGCTGGCACAGTATTTTGTGGTGGTCTACGTACTCCAATTTTTCTGGTGTTTCTAGCCTGAGTCAACTCTGTAGTATCACTCCGGACATATTCCATATACGTACGGTGGATATCAGGAGGGAGCAAATGTGTCTTTATACTCACCTGCCAGATGCAGGGTACATGTTGTGTGGTACAGTTGCCAAAGCAACTTCATTTTAGTGATAACATTTATTTGATAAGACTTGCATTTATTTATGAAAAAAAACGACAATTGGCAAAAAGTTTGAAAATTTTGCAATTTTCAAACTTTTAATTTTTGTGCCCAGAAATCAGAGAGTCATGTCAAACAAAATAGTTAATAAATAACATTCCCCACATGTCTACTTTTCATCAGCAAAATTTTGGAAACATATTTTTTTCTCTTATGACGTTATAAGGGTTAAAAATGGACCAGTGATTTCTCATTTTTTTCCAGCAAAATTTACAAAACTATGCTTTACTGACCACATCACAATTGAAGTGACTTTGAAGGGTCAATATGACAGAAAATACCCAAAAATTGACACCATTATAAAAACTGCACCCCTCAAGGTGCTCAAAACCACATTCAAAAAGTTTATTATCCCTTCATGTGCTTCACGAGAACTAAAGCAATGTGAAGGGGAAAAATTAACATTTTTTTTTTTTTACAAAAAAATGACTTTAGAGCCAAACTTTTTTATTTTTTCAAGGGTATCGTGAGGAAATGGACCACAGAAATTTGCTGTGCAATTTCTTCTGGGTGCACCAATACTCCATATGTGAGAGAAATCGACTATATGGGCAAATGGCAGCTTCAGAAGGGAGGGAGAACCTTTTGACTTTTCAAATGCAAAATTGGTGGACAATAAGAGGAAAAATCTCCTATTGTTGCTGCGTACCAGCCGGCAGATCTCGGCGGGCGCGTTGCACATGTGGTTGCCTTTTTCTTCCAGGAAGATGATATTAAGGGCCAGTGGATGGAGCAGGACGATCTGTGGATGGTGAATGTTCTGGGGGGGGCTCGGGGGACCCCATTTCTCTCTCCTCTGATATGCTAGAACATATCAGAAGAGAAAGAAATTAATAGAAAGCCAGACATTTTTTGTGATCACCGTTAGTCAGTGAATAATGGCGATCACGCGAAGGGGGATGTTAGAAACCACCCGGATCATGTTCTCCGTGGTCTTAGCTATGCTCAGTGGCGCTGTGGAATAAATACCCTTAACCCCCGCTGTTAAAAGGTTTATCGGTGGTTGTAAGGGGTTAAAGATCATCTGAGGATTCTGTTTTGATCTAAGCTTATTGTAGTAGAAATGCAAAGAGCTCATTATACTGTGAACCCTAAAATGAGGCTGTGTTATGGCCAATTATCTGAGGACATTCACAAACATGACAAACTGATTGAGTGAATGCAGAGTATATTCCAAACAACCAGTATGTGCATATTGTGTGAAAGTTAGTGTTGAAGTTTTGGACTTTCAACATGAGGGAATTGACATGTAATCCATATTTCTAAATCTGCCGTATGCAAATTTTTGTATCAGAGTTTTATTCTAGTGGAGAAATTCTTAATGAATCCTCACTAAATTCAGCAACAAAATTCACCCATAACACAGACAAATGGTTTGCCATTCGGGTGACTTCTATTTGTAACCTTAGGCTAGGTTCATATTGCGTTAGAGCAATCCGTTTAGCGTCTAGTGCTAGCGGATTTCGCTAACGCAATGTTGTTTTATGGGGTCGCGTTAAACATCCCCGCTCTCGCAGATCTCCGATCTGCGAGAGTGGGGAACGGACCTCGGGCGCGCTGCGGACGCTGCAAGCAGCGTCCACGGCGCGCCACAAAACACCGGCACATCGCTAGCGCGTGCCAAAAGTGGCACGCGCTAGTGATGCGCGTCACCATTGCTGTTAATGGGCGCACTAACGGACGCGTTGCACGGCGTTAATTTCGCCGTGCAGCGCTGTCCATTAGCGCGGTCACATTAACGCAATATGAATCAAGCCTTACAGACTCAATTAGATTCTATATATTAGGTATATAAATATTCCTTTGCAGAGCAGACTATCTCTGCTAATTCTAGATATGAGGGATTATGCCACAATATACAGTAAAGGCATCTTAGCCTCTGTATGAAATTGGAGGCAGGTCAAGGTACATCAGAGGCCATATACATCTTGATAGGAGCTCTATTACAAAAGGAATCATTTAAACATCTGTGTTCATCAAGACCTGATAGCCACTGCAATGAGGATTCTTAATTTTTCAGATTGGATTTATTCATTTTTTTAATTGTTTTTTCTTTTTTCTTTTTGTAATAGAAATATCAAAACCATTTACCACTATTTCATACAATAATCGAAAAACCAAAAGCTAAGTGTGAAGCTGAAACTTAATACAAGTTTGGTATAGTATTGTACATTCTGCTGGAGGCGAGTGCCCAAATGAAACACATAGAAACAAACAAAATAAAAGCTGTCCCAGAGGGTGTCTGAAAAAGAAAAGTGTTTTCTTACAGTGTGCCTAGACTTCTGATGATCTTGTCTTTTAATGGCTAAAAGGTTACTATGAATTAAAAATAAGCAAAAACTTAAAACATTCACCTCGGTTGCAAAGTCTTTGCTTGGCAAAATCGAAACATTAAATAGCGAAAAACGTTGAAATGATAATAACATGTATTGCTGGAGGTGAATTATGTAAAGGGAGACATGATAACATATTAGTTAAACAGCATAAATAATGCAATAGGATTGAAAGGTAAAGTTTTGCTTTTACTGTTTCCTGCTACATAAAACTATAGGAACCACCAAATCAGGCTGAATATATAAGATATGCTAAAGGCAAATGCAATGACATATTACCATCTCCAACATCAAATACACATCTAAGCTTGTCTATTTTTTCATTGCAATTTGCCATATCAATCATAGCAAAAATTAATGACAAAGCCGACTTAAAGGAAATCTGTCAATAGGTTTTTGCTATGTAGCCTGAAAACAGTATAATATAGGGGCTGTAACACAGATTTTAATGTTGTGGCATTTATTAAGCTGTGTGCAGTTGAATTATTTGCAATGAATGTTTTATCACAAGGAGATTATCATTGCTTTGACCAAATGAGCACTTGTTCAACCACGCCCCATACTCTGATAAGTAGCTCATTGTCAATACAAAATGTACAGAGAAACCTGTGGTGTGGGTTGGGTTAGCTTTCAGAGCTCTGCTTCATGCTACATCTAAGGACTCTGATTTAGTCACAGCTGCTGCACCCAGTAAACTAAAATCATTGGAATCAGCGTCTCTTTTACTACATTAAGCTGCTCTCAAATAAGGTAGCAAAAACCTGGTGATAGATTTCCTATAGATGCAGATCAACAAAAGTTAAAGATGTAGTCTTATATATACAGTACAGACCAAAAGTTTGGACAGCACCTTCCCAGAAATGTCGAGCTCACCCCCTGAAGTCCCAAAGGAGGGTCAAATGACCCTTAAGGTACCGTCACACTGAACGATATCGCTAGCGATCTGTGACGTTGTAGCGCCCTGGCTAGCGATATCGTTCAGTTTGACAGGCAGTAGCGATCTGGATCCTGCTGTGCCAACGTTGGTCGGAGCAGAAAGTCCAGCAATTTATTTCGGTGCTGGATCTCCCGCAGACATCACTGAATCGGCGTGTGTGATGCCGATTCAGCGATGTCTTCACTGGTAACCAGGGTAAACATCGGGTTACTAAGCGCAGGGCCACGCTTAGTAACCCGATGTTTACCCTGGTTACCAGCGTAAACGTAAAAAAAAACCCACTACATACTTACATTCCGGTGTCTGTCCCCCGGCACTGTGCTTTCCTGCACTGGCTGTGAGCGCCGGCCAGCCGTAAAGCACAGCGGTGAAGTTACCGCTCTGCTTTACGGCTGGCTGGCGCTGACAGTGCAGGAAAGCAGAGCGCTGGAGGACAGACACCGGAATGTATGTAGTGTTTTTTTTTTTACGTTTCTGTTGGTAACCAGGGTAAACATCGGGTTACTAAGCGCGGCCCTGCGCTTAGTAACCCAATGTTTACCCTGGTTACCAGGGGACCGGCATCGTTGGTCGCTGGAGAGCTGTCTGTGTGACAGCTCTCCAGCGACCACACAGAGACGCTGCAGCGATCGGGATCTTTTTCTAGATCACTGTAGCGTCGCTTAAGGCCCCTTCACATTAAGCGACGCTGCAGCGATACCGACAACGATCCGGATCGCTGCAGCGTCGCTGTTTGGTCGCTGGAGAGCTGTCACACAGACCGCTCTCCAGCGACCAACGATGCCGGTAACCAGGGTAAACATCGGGTAACTAAGCGCAGGGCCGCGCTTAGTAACCCGATGTTTACCCTAGTTACCATGCTAAAAGTAAAAAAAAACAAACACTAGATACTTACCTACCGCTGTCTGTCCTCCAGCGCTGCGCTCTGCTTCTCTGCTCTCCTCCTGTACTGGCTGTGAGCCAGAAAGCAGAGCGGTGACGTCACCGCTCTGCTTTCCGGCTCACAGCCAGTACAGGAGGAGTGCAGAGCACAGCGCTGGAGGACAGACAGCGGTAGGTAAGTATCTAGTGTTTGTTTTTTTTTACTTTTAGCATGGTAACCAGGGTAAACATCGGGTTACTAAGCGCGGCCCTGCGCTTAGTTACCCGATGTTTACCCTGGTTACCAGTGAAGACATCGCTGGATCGGTGTCACACACGCCGATCCAGCGATGTCAGCGGGAGATCCAGCGACGAAATAAAGTTCTGGACTTTCTTCAGCGACCAACGATCTCCCAGCAGGGGCCTGATCGTTGGTCGCTGTTACACATAACGATTTCATTAACGATATCGTTGCTACGTCACAAATAGCAACGATATTGTTAACGATATCGTTATGTGTGAAGGTACCTTAAATGTGACAGTACCTTTAGTCCAAACTGACAACTCTGATGGCTCCAATTAGCACCCTTTCATTTGTAAATGTGGCCATTGCCTGAGGAACCTGCAGGGAGCAATTGTGTTGATCCAACTCAGCAACAGTCTTGTAAGAGTGTGTAAACAAAAGAATGTAAGCTGCTCCTGAGTGTTGTTACCCACCCCCAGCCCCCACCTTAGCAAACTTGCATGCAGTCTTCTGTGCTGTGGGGGATAAATAGGTGACTCCTTCATCTATTTTGTTCACAAGAAACAAAATGCAGAGAAGGCACACCATTCCACAGGCATTGGAACTGATCCTGAGCAACACCAACCCTTATGACCCAGATGGAGAAGACATAGTCCTTCAACCGGATTCGGACTCTGAGCTGTCTTCAGGTTAGATTTTTCAAATTACCTATTTTTATTTCCTGACTATCTTTTTGCTAGGTTCACATTTGAGAGAATTTCAGTTCCCTGCGAATCCAGCAGGGAACATAGACATTTTCTCAGCCTCCACATGTTTCCCGCATTCGGGAGAGCGGGGAACGCAGTCCCTAGCAACCCGCTGTGTTTACTGGTTACCAGCTACACAGTGGGCTGCGGGGAGTGTGATTCGCACCCCCGCATC
Organism: Ranitomeya imitator; assembly: GCF_032444005.1. NCBI lineage: Eukaryota > Metazoa > Chordata > Amphibia > Anura > Dendrobatidae > Ranitomeya > Ranitomeya imitator. The sequence continues at coordinate 88,538,854 of NC_091283.1, forward strand.
CCCCCTCCCCAGGGAACGCATCTTGAGGAGTTCTCTGTGTGGGGGGGATGCGGGGGTGCGAATCACACAATCCACAGCCCGCTGTGTAGCAGGTAACCAGTAAACACAGCAGGTTGCTAGGGACCGTGATCCCCGCTCTCCCGCATGCGGGGAACATGCGGAGGCTGAGAAAATTTCTAAGTTCCCTGCTGGATTCCCTAGCCTTATTTAGAACCAAAACAAAATGTTAGTTTGAAATTATTTATCTTGCAGATGAGGAGACTCCTCCTCTACCAAAAAAGAGAGCTCGGTTGGCGAGTGATCCGACAGAGACCGCAAAAGATGTGGCGTGAAGTACAAGTGGGGAAACGTCTCCATTTCACCCACAATAGAACCGTACCCTACAGATGGAGAGCCAAGTGCTAAGGCCAGATGAAGTGTCCGGAGTCGCCTTCAGAGCTTCCTCTGTTTTACCACTCTTGACATGCTTCGCAGCATTCAAGAATGGACTACTCAACATGCACATCACACGGAGCAGGTGGATTGGTTCATGGGTCTCCCGGAAATAATGGCATTTATTTCAGTCATTATCTTGCGGGGGATGATCAAGGTTCCATCACTATGTAACAGCTGGCCAGCACACCTGGCAAAACCAAGGATCATTGCAACTGTGACTCGAAACCGCTTTCAAGATATCATGCAACACCTATGCTTTGATGACATGTTCACACGCAGTGAGCGAGTGGAGACCGATAAGTTCGCTGCAATCTCCGATGTGTGGAGATCGTTTGTCACTAACTGCATCGCATCCTACAACCCTGGTCGACACATCACTATTGATGAACAGCTTTTCCCATCAAAGACTCGCTGCTGTTTTCTGCAATACATTGCAATAAAACCAGACAAATTTGGCATCAAGATCTGGGTGGCTTGCGGCTTGAAATCAAAGTACCTCTGTAATGTCCTCCCATATCTTGGCAAGGACCCCAGTCGTCCCAGCGGGGAGAGACTGTCCAAAACTGTAGTGATGAGGCTGATGGAACGATTCATGGACAAGGGCAAGGTGACTATCTCTTGAAGCTCATCAAGAGAATGCCAAGAGTGTGCAAAGCAGTCATCAAAGCAAAAGGTAGCTACTTTGAAGAACCTAGAATATAAGACATATTTTCAGTTGTTTCTCACTTTTTTGTTAGGTATATAATACCCCATGTGTTAATTTATAATTTTGATGCCTTCAGTGTAAATGTACATTTTTCATAGTCATGAAAATACAGAAAAATCTTTAATTGAGAAGGTGTGTCCAAACTTTTGGTCTGTACTATATATATATATATACTTTATATATATATATATATATATATATATATATATATATATACATATATAAGTATCACTTATTCACAGGATAGCTGTATATGCTAATATGGTGCATTTCTATATTCATTGGACACATCGGGTGATTAATTCAAAAGTTTGTGCTGATGTATATGCACAAGAACTCATACTCTTTGCCACACTGAATATAGTAATGGGTGAAACGCGTTGAGGCGATCTAATGTAGTGTTTAGGGACTGTATAATCACGACACATGATCTATGTTAGTGATGTGAAATATTAGCCTCTCAATGATTAGAAGGGGCAGTGTGTGTCTGGGGATGTGTGTTAAATGAATGTATGAGAATGCTTTTGATCTCTCCATATATTATAAATGATTCATCCTCCAATATAATAGAAGCTGTTGTAGAAGCAGTCAATGAATTGGATAACCTATCAGACAGAATAGACACAAGGTATCTGTTGGAGAGCACAGACTGGTGTTACATATTTACACCAAAATACCTAAATAGAAAGGATAATTTTGGAGGGACTGTACTTAGTTCTGTATACAAGACACTCTGTTGTTAATAAACAATCTAACCTAAATGACAGGGCAAAATGCAATAGACTTACTCATATCAGAGCAATGCACTTTGTATTGGTGTGGGGCTCTACACCAAATTCTCAAAAAATGTTTGTATAGTTATACATAGGTGGGTTGAGAGTTTCTCATGTGGGCTGTTTCATGACTAATAAGGCACATCATTGTAGATATTATCTTCATTAATGTCCACATTATGATCCTGATACTTACCGATTAGGGCATAGTGGATAGACTACAATTAAGCATGATAGATAACGTGAAACATTTTAATAGCAAGTAATTAATGGTTACATTTTAATATTATCCTAGTCCACCACAGTCAGGGAGTTTGCTAAGCATTGTGGCTAGTGATGATTCTGACAGTGGAAGGCTGTTTTTAATTGATGGATTGTATGAGAAAGTTTTAGAAAAACAACCAAACCCAAAACTCTTTCCTGTGGCAAAGAATAGATTGAGTAGTTGAATATGGATGCAACACCTTAGCAATGGATCCATAATGATCCATTTGATAAAACAAGCACATCATTGGCTGTAAGCCATAATTATCAACATTAACAGAAATAAAAACACAAAATAGATCACTCTGTTTGTAAAGACTATATATAATATATGAGTTTCACTTTTTGTATTGAAGAACTGAAATAAATTAACTTTTTGATGATATTCTAACTTTGTGAGAAGCACTTGTATATTGTGTAGATATCCTTGTTATTGAAAAAGTTTTGTTAAACATCAAATGCCTTTGTTTTAAATCCATGACTTTAACTTGTGAAATAAGAATCTTGGTAAAAGGAAATAATATCATTATGTACAGTCGAATGACTGTAGAAGTGAATATCAATGTATATTGACACATATACTAAGTAATAATAAAAGTAATTCTAATCTTATGTGCATTTCTATTCTTAATACACTAGGCACCAAATGTACTAAAAGAATCCTTACAATATCAAGGTCATAGTTCTAGCTTTTGGAATACTGTTAGAAAGAAGGCTTGGTGAAACTCAGGTACCCGGTAATAGCAGATAGCAAAACCAAAAATGCATCTGGGTGACAGTTAGAAGGCCGGGTAGAGGGAAGAGTGCCAGGGAGGCTAGTCCTGATCTGGCACACCCCAATAAGTTTGCTAAGTTGGCAGATGAGAGGGGTGCCAGTACAGGGGTAGCACTGCTGCAGCCAGGCATGTCCTCTGAAAGCCGGAGGAGTGACTGCTACAGTAAGGAGGGAAATCGGAGAGCAGGGCAGGCCAGACAGGTGCTGGGAGTGGGGGACTCAATTATTAGGGGAACAGATATGGCAATCTTTCACAAAGACAGGGATCGTCGAATGGTGTGCTGCCTACCTGGCGCTCGAGTCCAACACATTGCTGATCGGGTGGACAGATTACTGGGAGGTGCTGGTGAGGACCCAGCAGTCATGGTGCACATTGGCACAAATGACAAAGTTAGAGGTAGGTGGAAGGACCTTAAAGATGATTTCAGGGAATTAGGCTGCAAGCTGAAAGCAAGGACCTCCAACGTGGTAACGGGAGATTAGGGAGGTTAATAAGTGGCTCAAGAATTGGTGTAGGAAGGAGGGGTTTGGGTTCCTGCAGAACTGGGCCAATTTCTCAGTTGGCTACAGGTTCTACGCTAGTGACAGGCTGCACCTCAATGGGGAAGGTGCAGCTGTGCTGGGGAGAAAATGGCTACAAGGTTGGAGGAGTGTTTAAACTAGGGAATGGGGGAGGGTGTTCAATTTATATGAGGGGAATATAGTGCAGATAGAGACCTGGGCACAAATAAGGAAGTTGGGAGTGGCGGTGACATGGGGGTGGGGTTAGAACAAATAATAATTTAACCCCTTTACCTCCAAGGGTGGTTTGCACGTTAATGACCGGGCCAATTTTTACAATTCTGACCACTGTCCCTTTATGAGGTTATAACTCTGGAACGCTTCAACGGATCCCAGTGATTCTGACAGTGTTTTCTCGTGACATATTGTATTTCATGATAGTGGTAAAAATTCTTTGATAGTACCTGCGTTTATTTGTGAAAAAAATGGAAATTTGGCGAAAATTATGAAAATTTCACAATTTTCCAACTTTGAATTTTTATGCAATTAAATCACAGAGATATGTCACACAAAATACTTAATAAGTAACATTTCTCTCATGTCTACTTTACATCAGCACAATTTTGGAACCAAAATTTTTTTTTGTTAGGGAGTTATAAGGGTTAAATTTGACCAGCAATTTCTCATTTTTACAACACCATTTTTTTTTAGGGACCACATCTCATGTGAAGTCATTTTGAGTGGTCTATATGATAGAAAATACCCAAGTGTGACACCATTCTAAAAACTGCACCCCTCATGGTGCTCAAAACCATATTCAAGAAGTTTATTAACCCTTCTGGTGCTTCACAGGAATTTTTGGAATGTTTAAATAAAAATGAACATTTAACTTTTTTTCACAAAACATTTACTTCAGCCCCAATTTGTTTTATTTTATCAAGGGTAACAGGAGCAAATGGACCCTAAAAGTTGTTGTACAATTTGTCCTGAGTACACTGATACCCTTTATGTGGGGGTAAACCACTGTTTGGGCGCATGACAAAGCTCAGAAGCGAAGGAGCGCCGTTTGACTTTTCAATGCAAAATTGACTGGAATCGAGATGGGACACCATGTTGCGTTTGGAGAGCCCCTGATGTGCCTAAACATTGAAACCCCCCACAAGTGACACCATTTTGGAAAGTAAACCCCCTAAGGAACTTATTTAGAGGTGTGGTGAGCACTTTGACTCACCAAGTGCTTCACAGAAGTTTATAATGCCGAACCGTAAAAATAAAAAATCATATTTTTTCACAAAAATTATATTTTCGCCCCCAATTTTTTATTTTCCCAAGGGTAAGAGAAGAAATTGGACCCCTAAACTTGTTGTACAATTTGTCCTGAGTATGCTGATACCCCATATGTGGGGGTAAACCACTGTTTGGGCGCATGGGAGAGCTCGGAAGGGAAGGAGCACCGTTTGACTTTTCAATGCAAAATTGACAGGAATTGAGATGGGACGCCATGTTGCGTTTGGAGAGCCACTGATGTGCCTAAACATTGAAACACCCCACAAGTGACACCATTTTGGAAAGTAGACCCCCTAAGGAACTTATCTAGATGTGTTTTGAGTGCTTTGACCCACCAAGGGCCTCACAGAAGTTTATAATGCAGAGCCGTAAAAATAAAACAAACATTTTTTCCCACAAAAATTATTTTTTTAACCCTCAGTTTTGTATTTTCCCAAGGGTAACAGGAGAAATTGGACCCAAAATTTGTTGTCCAATTTGTCCTGAGTGCGCTTATACCCCATAAGTGGGGGGGAACCACTGTTTGGGCGCATGGGAGGGCTCGGAAGGGAAGGAGCTCCATTTGGAATGCAGACTTAGATGGAATGGTCTGCAGGTGTCACATTGCGTTTGCAGAGCCCCTAATGTACCTAAACAGTAGAAACCCACACAAGTGACACCATTTTGGAAACTAGACACACTAAGGAACTCATCTAGATGTGCTGTGAGAACTTTGAACCCCCAAGTGTTTCACTACAGTTTGTAACGCAGAGCCGTGAAAATAAAAAAAAACTTTCCCCCAAAAATTATTTTTTAGCCCCCAGTTATGTATTTTCCCAAAAGTAAGAGGAGAAATTCGACCCCAAAAGTTGTTGTCCAATTTGTCCTGAGTACGCTGATACCCCATATGTGGGGGGAACCACCGTTTGGGCGCATGGGAGGGCTCAGAAGGGAAGGAGTGCCATTTGGAATGCAGACTTAGATGGAATAGTCTTCAGGCGTCACATTGCTTTTGCAGAGCCCCTAATGTACCTAAACAGTAGAAACCCCCCACAAGTGACCCCATATTGGAAACTACACCCCCCAGGGAACTCATCTAGATGTGTTGTGAGAACTTTGAACCCCCAAGTGTTTCACTACAGTTTATAACGCAGAGCCGTGAAAATAAAAAATCTTTTTTTTTCCCACAAAAATGATTTTTTAGCCCCAAGTTTTGTATTTTCCCAAGGGTAACAGGAGAAATTGGACCCCAAAAGTTGTTGTCCTATTTGCCCTGAGTACGCTGATACCCCATATGTTGGGGTAAACCCCTGTTTGGGCACACGGGAGAGCTCGGAAGGGAAGGAGCACTGTTTTATTTTTCAACGCAGAATTGGCTGGAATTGAGATCGGACGCCATGTCGTGTTTGGAGAGCCCCTGATTAGGGTTGAGCGACCTTTACTTTTATAGGATCGGGTCGGGTTTCACGAAACCCGACTTTTTCAAAAGTCGGGTCGAGTGAAATCGGCCGATCCTATAAAAAAGTCGGGGTTGGGGTCGGCCGAAACTCGAAACCCAATGCAATGCATTGGGTTTCCATGGTTCCCAGGGTCTGAAGGAGCGGAAACTCTCCTTCAGGCCCTGCGATCCATATTTTAGTGTAAAATAAAGAATTAAAATAAAAAATATCGCAATACTTACCCTCTGACGCGCCCTGATACTAACCGGGAACCTTCCTTCCTTATAATCAGCCTTCCAGGACCTTGCGGTGACGTCGCGGTGGCGTTGCGGCTTGTGATTGGCCGCGCGGCCGCCCATGTGACCAATCACAAGCCGCGACGTCACCGCGACGTCACCGAAGGTCCTGGAAGGGCTGATTCTTAGGAAGGAAGGCTGCCGGAAAGAAGCAGGGCGCGTCCGAGGGTGAGTATATTCCTATTAGGTATATTAACATAGTAACATAGTAACATAGTTAGTAAGGCCGAAAAAAGACATTTGTCCATCCAGTTCAGCCTATATTCCATCATAATAAATCCCCAGATCTACGTCCTTCTACAGAACCTAATTGTATGATACAATATTGTTCTGCTCCAGGAAGACATCCAGGCCTCTCTTGAACCCCTCGACTGAGTTCGCCATCACCACCTCCTCAGGCAAGCAATTCCAGATTCTCACTGCCCTAACAGTAAAGAATCCTCTTCTATGTTGGTGGAAAAACCTTCTCTCCTCCAGACGCAAAGAATGCCCCCTTGTGCCCGTCACCTTCCTTGGTATAAACAGATCCTCAGCGAGATATTTGTATTGTCCCCTTATATACTTATACATGGTTATTAGATCGCCCCTCAGTCGTCTTTTTTCTAGACTAAATAATCCTAATTTCGCTAATCTATCTGGGTATTGTAGTTCTCCCATCCCCTTTATTAATTTTGTTGCCCTCCTTTGTACTCTCTCTAGTTCCATTATATCCTTCCTGAGCACCGGTGCCCAAAACTGGACACAGTGCTCCATGTGCGGTCTAACTAGGGATTTGTACAGAGGCAGTATAATGCTCTCATTATGTGTATCCAGACCTCTTTTAATGCACCCCATGATCCTGTTTGCCTTGGCAGCTGCTGCCTGGCACTGGCTGCTCCAGGAAAGTTTATTATTAACTAGGATCCCCAAGTCCTTCTCCCTGTCAGATTTACCCAGTGGTTTCCCATTCAGTGTGTAATGGTGATATTGATTCCTACTTCCCATGTGTATAACCTTACATTTATCATTGTTAAACCTCATCTGCCACCTTTCAGCCCAAGTTTGCAACTTATCCAGATCCATCTGTAGCACAATACTATCTTCTCTTGTATTAACTGCTTTACATAGTTTTGTATCATCTGCAAATATCGATATTTTACTGTGTAAACCTTCTACCAGATCATTAATGAATATGTTGAAGAGAACAGGTCCCAATACTGACCCCTGCGGTACCCCACTGGTCACAGCGACCCAGTTAGAGACTATACCATTTATAACCACCCTCTGCTTTCTATCACTAAGCCAGTTACTAACCCATTTAAACACATTTTCCCCCAGACCAAGCATTCTCATTTTGTGTACCAACCTCTTGTGCGGCACGGTATCAAACGCTTGGAAAAATCGAGATATATCACGTCCAATGACTCACCGTGGTCCAGCCTATAGCTTACCTCTTCATAAAAACTGATTAGATTGGTTTGACAGGAGCGATTTCTCATAAACCCATGTTGATATGGAGTTAAACAGTTATTCTCATTGAGATAATCCAGAATAACATCCCTCAGAAACCCTTCAAATATTTTACCAACAATAGAGGTTAGACTTACTGGCCTATAATTTCCAGGTTCACTTTTAGAGCCCTTTTTGAATATTGGCACCACATTTGCTATGCGCCAATCCTGGGGAACAGACCCTGTTGCTATAGAGTCCCTAAAAATAAGAAATAATGGTTTATCTATTACATTACTTAGTTCTCTTAGTACTCGTGGGTGTATGCCATCCGGACCCGGAGATTTACCTATTTTAATCTTATTTAGCCGGTTTCGCACCTCTTCTTGGGTTAGATTGGTGACCCTTAATATAGGGTTTTCATTGTTTCTTGGGATTTCACCTAGCATTTCATTTTCCACCGTGAATACCGTGGAGAAGAAGGTGTTTAATATGTTAGCTTTTTCCTCGTCATCTACAACGATTCTTTCCTCGCTATTTTTTAAGGGGCCTACATTTTCAGTTTTTATTCTTTTACTATTGATATAGTTGAAGAACAGTTTGGGATTAGTTTTACTCTCCTTAGCAATGTGCTTCTCTGTTTCCTTTTTGGCAGCTTTAATTAGTTTTTTAGATAAAGTATTTTTCTCCCTATAGTTTTTTAGAGCTTCAATGGTGCCATCCTGCTTTAGTAGTGCAAATGCTTTCTTTTTACTGTTAATTGCCTGTCTTACTTCTTTGTTTAGCCACATTGGGTTTTTCCTATTTCTAGTCCTTTTATTCCCACAAGGTATAAACCACTTACACTGCCTATTTAGGATGTTCTTAAACATTTCCCATTTATTATCTGTATTCTTATTTCTGAGGATATTGTCCCAGTCTGCCAGATTAAGGGCATCTCTAAGCTGGTCAAACTTTGCCTTCCTAAAGTTCAGTGTTTTTGTGACTCCCTGAAAAGTCCCCCTAGTGAAAGAGAGGTGAAACTGTACAATATTGTGGTCGCTATTTCCTAGATGCCCAACCACCTGCAGATTTGTTATTCTGTCAGGTCTATTAGATAGTATTAGGTCTAAAAGTGCTGCTCCTCTGGTTGGATTCTGCACCAATTGTGAAAGATAATTTTTCTTGGTTATTAGCAGAAACCTGTTGCCTTTATGGGTTTCACAGGTTTCTGTTTCCCAGTTAATATCCGGGTAGTTAAAGTCCCCCATAACCAGGACCTCATTATGGGTTGCAGCTTCATCTATCTGCTTTAGAAGTAGAAGTAGATTTTCCATGGTTTCTGTTATATTTGGGGGTTTGTAACAGACCCCAATGAGAATTTTGTTACCATTTTTCCCTCCATGAATTTCGACCCATATGGACTCGACATCCTCATTTCCTTCGCTAATATCCTCCCTTAAAGTGGACTTTAGACAAGACTTTACATAGAGACAAACCCCTCCTCCTCTCCGATTTTTACGATCCTTTCTAAACAGACTGTAACCCTGTAAGTTAACTGCCCAGTCATAGCTTTCATCTAACCATGTCTCGGTTATTCCCACTATGTCAAAGTTACCTGTAGATATTTCTGCTTCTAGTTCTTTCATCTTGTTTGTCAGGCTTCTGGCGTTTGCGAGCATGCAGTTTAGAGGATTTTGTTTTGTTCCAATCTCCTCACTGTGGATTGTTTTAGAAATGTTCTTACCTCCCTTCTGAGTATGTTTTCCTGGGTCTTCTTTGTTCGCGTCTAATGTTTTTCTTCCCGTCCCCTCTTCTTCTAGTTTAACGCCCTCCTGATGAGTGTAGCGAGTCTTCTGGCGAATGTGTGTTTCCCAGGTTTGTTGAGGTGTAGTCCGTCTCTGGCGAGGAGTCCATCGTACAAGTAATTCACACCGTGGTCCAGGAATCCAAATCCTTGTTGTCTGCACCATCGTCTTAGCCAGTTGTTTGCATCAAGAATCCTGTCCCATCTCCTGGTGCCATGCCCGTCTACTGGAAGGATAGAAGAAAAAACTACCTGTGCATCCAGTTCCTTTACTTTCTTCCCCAACTCTTCAAAGTCTTTGCAGATTGTCGGTAGGTCCTTCCTTGCCGTGTCATTGGTGCCAATATGTATCAGAAGAAATGGGTGGACGTCCTTGGAGCTGAAGAGCTTTGGTATCGTATCGGTCACATCCTTGATCATCGCACCTGGAAGGCAGCATACTTCTCTTGCAGTTATGTCCGGTCTGCAGATGGCTGCTTCTGTGCCTCTCAGTAGTGAGTCTCCCACCACCACCACTCTTCGTTGCTTCTTGGCTGTACTTTTTAGGTCACCGCAAGGTCCTGGAAGGCTGATTCTAAGGAAGGAAGGTTCCCGGTTAGTACCAGGGCGCGTCAGAGGGTAAGTATTGCGATATTTTTTATTTTAATTCTTTATTTTCCACTTAAATCTGAATTCCAATACCAATTCCCGATATAAACATATCAGGAATCGGTATCGGAATTCCGATTCTAGATTCAAAAGATCGCCGACTTCATGGCCGACCCCACACAGGGGTCGGGTTTCATGAAACCCGACCTTGCCAAAAGTCGGCGACTTTTGAAAAATTTCGACCCGTTTCGTTCAACCCTACCCCTGATGTGCCTAAACAATGGAAACCCCCCCAATTATAACTGAAACCCTAATCCAAACACACCCCTAACCCTAATTCCAACGGTAACCCTAACCACACCTCTAACCCTGACACACTCCTAACCCTAATCCCAACCCTATTCCCAACTGTAAATGTAATCTAAACCCTAATCCTAACTTTAGCCCCAACCCTAACTGTAGCCCCAACCCTAACCCTAACCCTAGCCCTAGCCCTAACCCTAGCCCTAACCCTAGCCCTAACCCTAACCCTAACCCTAGCCCTAACCATAGCCCTAACCCTAGCCCTAACCCTAACCCTAGCCCTAACCCTAACCCTAGCCCTAACCCCAGCCCTAACCCTAACCCTAGCCCTAACCCTAGCCTTAACCCTAACCCTAACCCTAGCCCTAACCCTAGCCCTAACCCTAGCCCTAACCCTAGCCCTAACCCTAACCCTAGCCCTAGCCCTAACCCTTTTGCGGGACAAGATGACACTTTCAGCTGTACCATGGTTATTTATATCTGTCTTTTTGATCGCGTGTTATTCCACTTTTTGTTCGGCGGTATGATAATAAAGCGTTGTTTTTTGCCTCGTTTTTTTTTCTTACGGTGTTTACTGAAGGGGTTAACTAGTGGGCCAGTTTTATAGTTTGGGTTGTTACTGACGCGGCGATACTAAATATGTGTACTTTTATTTTTTTTTTCATTTAGATGAAGAAATATATTTATGGGAATAACATTTTTTTTATTATTATTTAGGAATATTTTTTTTTAGTTTTTTTACACATTTGGAAATTTTTTTTTTTACTTTTTTATTTTGTCCCAGGGGGGGACATCACAGATCGGTGATCTGACAGTTTGCACAGCACTCACAGTTTCACAGCACTGCAGGCTTCACAGTGCCTGCTCTGAGCAGGCTCTGTGAAGCCACCTCCCTCCCTGCAGGACCCAGATCTGCTGCCATCTTGGATCCGGGGCTGGAGCAGGGAGGGAGGTAACAGACCCTCGCAGCAACGCGATCACATCACTTTGCTGCGGGGGGTGTCAGGGAAGCCCGCAGGGAGCCCCCTCCCTGCGCGATGCTTCCCTGCACCGCCAGCACATCGCGATCATGTTTGATCGCGGTGTGCTGGGGGTTAATGTGCCGGGAGCGGTCCGTGAGTGCTCCTGGCACATAGTGCCGGATGTCAGCTGCGATAGGCAGCTGACACCCGGCCGCGGTCGGCGGCGCTCCCCCGTGAGCGCCGCCGATCGCATATGACGTATTATCCCGTCGGTGGTCATAGGGGCCCACCCCACCTCGACGGGATAGTACGTCTAATGTCAGAAAGGGGTTAAGAAAGAACAGAGGTGCAGAGAGATACATAAAATGTATGTATACTAATGCCAGAAGCCTTGCCAACAAAATGCACGAATTAGAATTAATGGTGTTGGAGCATAATTATGACATGGTGGCGATATCTGAAACTTGGCTGGATAAGAGCCATGACTGGGCTGTTAACTTGCAGGGTTATAATCTGTTCAGAAATGACCGAACGGATAAGCGAGGGGGAGGTGTGTGTCTATATGTAAAATCATCCTTAAAGGTCATATGACCTCGAGCGTGGGAAAATATTCAGAAAAGTTCCCAGGCTCAAGTTCATATGAGGACATCCAGCAGGGGGCGGATCACCGTGAATGAAGGTAATTACAGGCCATTGACCTACTTTCCATTCATTCGCTGGGGTTTTACAGGCACGAGCACAGCTGCATTAGCAGAGCTCCTCGGTGTAAAATTATTTAACCCCTTCAGATGGATTTACAGCGTGGGATGTGACAGATCATCGGAAGGTATGGGATATTGTTGTTTTTATATTTTTCCTTTGTTACAGAACGAGGGTCTTCAGGTGGATTAAGAGTCTAATAAAATATTACAACAACCTGTGTCTTTATTTCATTAAAAGACTTTGTAATAATGTGTGTGTGTTTTAACCATTTCATACAATTGCATTAATAATGGATAGGTGTCATAATTGACGCCTCTCCATTATTAATCTGGCTTAATGTCACCTTACAATAGCAAGGTGACATTAACTCTTCATTACCCCATATCCCACCGCTACACGAGAATGGGAAGAGAGTGGACAAGTGCCAGAATAGGCGCATCTTCCAGATGTGCCTTTTCTGGGGTGGCTGGGGGCAGATGTTTTTAGCCAGGGGGGGGGGCAATAACCATGGACCCTCTCCAGGCTATTAATATCTGCCCTCAGTCACTGGCTTTACCACTCTGGTGGAGAAAATTGCGCGGGAGCCCACGTCAATTTTTTCCACGATTTAACCCTTAAATTTAACAGCTACAGTGCCTAAATTTTGCACATACACACTACTAACATTAGTAGTGTGGAATATGCAAAAAAAATGGGGATATGACATGGTTTATTGTATGTAAACCATGTCTCATATCATGTCGGGTTTAGGAAGGAGAAATGAAAGGCCGGCAATTGAATTACCGGCTTTTCTGCTATATCGCGCTGAAGTAAATATATATATATATATATATATGTATATGTGTCTCAATGACATATATATATATATATATACTGTATATATATATATATATATAAAAATCGAAACCCGACTTTGGAGCGAAGATCGCCGACCTCCGACCCGATCCCACAGTGGGATCGGGTCGGGTTTCACGAAACCCGACTTTGCCAAAAGTCGGCGACTTTTGAAATTGGCCAATCTGTTTTGCTCAACCCTAACGGCTAGCATTCGCGGGTTCCTGTGCCCATGCCCGTGTCATCCACTGACTCCAGGGTGGCAGACTGGGCTGTGGGGGCACGTGACATTTGGAACCACACACAGGATGCCATTCGGGACTCCAAGGAGACAATGAGGTCCTCCTTCGATTCACATCGGTGCCCTGCTCCGACCTTTGCTCCTGGAGACTTAATGTGGCTCTCCACCCGTAATATCAGGCTGCGAGTTTAGTCCACTAAGTTTGCACCTTGCTGCTTGGGTCTGGAAAAGGCACAGCCCAGAGGACAGAACTTGGGAACCTGTGGAGCACATTCGTGCTCCGCTGCTCATTGCAGCCTTTGAACGTAGCGAGGCCCAAGGAGGGGGGCCCGTGGAGAGGGGGTAATGTTAGGTGTCGAGTTCCCACTGCTGCAGAAGGGGAATATCGAACCATGTCCACTGCGGTCTCCCATTCTCCTCCAGCCGCAGTGGAACCTGCTCAGTGGAGACATCGGTCCCATCGTCTCGCTTAAGCTGATACTGTTCGCATGGTTACTGCAGCCTTTCCAGGCTCTGCCTTTGTAGCCAGCACTGATCAGCAGTGAGCAGGCCTTTTAGGGACTAAGTCCTGCTTTTTTCATACTGAGCATGCCCACGGGATGACCTCCCATTGGAGGTTGGAGGTTACATGCCCAGGTTCTGTTGCGGCTCCAATTGGACCATCAGGAAGGTCTCAGAGAGTTACTTCTAAAAGGTTCTCATGACTGCTCGGCCAATGCACGAGTGTAAACTTGCAAACGTGTGTGTGTGGATGTATACTGTTATGAACTGGTGATTCAGAAACACAATAGACCTGGTGGTTAAGAGAACACAAAGTGACCTGATAGTTAATAATAACATAGGACGAGCTCTGGGACGTGGGAACTCTGGTGACCGCAATCCCTAATCCTATCATACCACACTAGAGGTAGCCGTGGAGCGCTCCTGACCAGACCTAGGCGCCTCGGGCACAGCCTGAGAATCTAGCTAGCCCTGAAGATAGAAAAATAAGCCTACCTTGCCTCAGAGAAATTCCCCAAAGGAAAAGGCAGCCCCCCACATATAATGACTGTGAGTAAAGAAGAAAATACAAACACAGAGATGAAATAGGTTTTAGCAAAGTGAGGCCCAACTTACTGAATAGACCGAGGATAGGAAAGATAGCTTTGCAGTCAGCACAAAAACCTACAAACAACCACGCAGAGGGCGCAAAAAGACCCTCCGCACCGACTAACGGTATGGAGGTGCTTCCTCTGCGTCCCAGAGCTTCCAGCAAGCAAGAAAAACCAATATAGCAAGCTGGACAGAAAAAATAGCAAACAAAAGTAACACAAGCAAAACTTAGCTTATGCAGTGAAGACAGGCCACAAGAACGATCCAGGAGAGAGCAAGACCAATATTGGAACATTGACTGGAGGCCAGGAACAAAGAACTAGGTGGAGTTAAATAGAGCAGCACCTAACGACTTAACCTCGTCACCTGAGGAAGGAAACTCAGAAGCCGCAGCCCCACTCACATCCACCAAAGGAAGCTCATAGACAGAACTGTTGTGAATTCTGTGGCAGAGCTCCCTCCTGTGGTCACAAGTGGTACTTCGGCTGATTCTCTCTGTGAGCTTCTGTTGGTGGAGGAAAGTGGTATTGCGGCTTCTGAGTTTCCTACCTCAGGTGATGTGGTGAGGTCGTTAGGTACTGCTCTACTTAACTCCACCTGATGCTTTGATCCTGGTTTCCTGTCAATGTTCCAGTGTTGGACTTGTTTTTCCCTGGATCATTCCTGTGGCCTGCTGCTCTGCATAGCTAAGTTCTTCTTTGCTATTTGTTTGCTATTTTTTCTGTCCAGCTTGTCTAATTATTTTGCTGGAAGCTCTGGGACGCAAAGGGTGTACCTCTGTGCCGTTAGTTCGGTACGGAGGATTTTTTTGCCCCCTTTGCGTGGTTTTCTTTAGGGTTTTGTGTAGACCGCAAAGTTATCTTTCCTATCCTCGCTCTGTTAAGAAAGTCGGGCCTCACTTTGCTGAATCTATTTCATCCCTACGTTTGTCTTTTCATCTTACTCACAGTCATTATATGTGGGGGGCTGCCTTTTCCTTTGGGGTATTTCTCTGAGGCAAGGTAGGCTTATTTTCTATCTTCAGGCTAGTTAGTTTCTCAGGCTGTGCCGAGTTGCATAGGCAGAGTTAGGCGCAATCCACGGCTGCCTCTAGTGTTGTTTGGAGAGAATTAGGGATTGCGGTCTGCAGAGTTCCCACGTCTCAGAGCTCGTTCTATGATTTTGGGTTATTGTCAGATCACTGTACGTGCTCTGACCGCTATGTCCATTGTGGTACTGAATTGCCTATCATAACAGTACAGGAAGCCAAAAGTACTAATGATTCTCAATAGAGGGAAAAAAGAAGTTCTGAGACCATTTTTTTTTCTTTGCACTGTGTTTTGCCTTTTTTTCCCCTAGACATTTGGGTGGTTCAGGACACAGGTGTGGACATGGACATTCAGGGTCTGTGCTCTTCAAATGGATAATCTCGTTATAAATGTACAAAAGATTCAAGATTTGGTGGTTCAGAAGCCTATGTTTGAACCAAGAATTCCTATTCCTGATTTGTTTTATGGTGATAGAGTCAAGTTTGTGAATTTCAAAAATAATTGCAAACTGTTTCTGGCTTGAAACCTCACTCCTCTGGTGACCCAGCTCAACAAGTGAGAATTATTATTTCTTTTTTGCGTGGCGACTCTCAAGACTGGGCATTTTCCCTTGCGCCAGGAGATCCTGCATTAAGTAATATTGATGCGTTTTTCCTGGCGCTCGGATTGCTGTACGATGAGCCTAATTCAGTGGATCAGGCAGAGAAAAATTTGCTGGCTTTGTGTCAGGGTCAGGATGAGATAGAGGTATATTATCAGAAATTTAGAAAGTGGTCCGTACTCACTCAATGGAATGAAGCTGCGCTCGCAGCGATTTTCAGAAAGGGTCTCTCTGAAGCTCTTAAAGATGTCATGGTGGGATTTCCTATGCCTGCTGGTCTGAATGAATCTATGTCTTTGACCATTCAGATCGGTCGACGCTTGCGTGAGCGTAAATCTGTGCACCATTTGGCGGTATTACCTGAGATTAAACCTAAGCCTATGCAGTGCGATAGGACTTTGACCAGAGTTGAACGGCAAGAACACAGACGTCTGAATGGTCTGTGTTTCTACTGTGGTGATTCCACTCATGCCATCTCTGATTGTCCTAAGCGCTCTAAGCGGTTCACTAGGTCTGCCACCATTGGTACGGTACAGTCAAAATTTCTTCTGTCCGTTACCTTGATCTGCTCTTTGTCATCGTATTCTGTCATGGCATTTGTGGATTCAGGCGCTGCCCTGAATTTGATGGACTTGGAGTATGCTAGGCGTTGTGGGTTTTTCTTGGAGCCCTTGCAGTGTCCTATTCCATTGAGAGGAAATGATGCTACACCTTTGGCCAAGAATAAGCCTCAGTACTGGACCCAGCTGACCATGTGCATGGCTCCTGCACATCAGGAGGATATTCGCTTTCTGGTGTTGCATAATCTGCATGATGTGGTCGTGTTGGGGTTGCCATGGCTACAAGTCCATAATCCAGTATTAGATTGGAAATCCATGTCGGTGTCCAGCTGGGGTTGTCAGGGGGTACATGGTGATGTTCCATTTCTGTCAATTTCGTCATCCACCCCTTCTGAGGTCCCTGAGTTCTTGTCTGATTACCGGGATGTATTTGATGAGCCCAAGTCCGATACCCTACCTCCGCATAGGGATTGTGATTGTGCTATCAATTTGATTCCTGGTAGTAAATTCCCAAAAGGTTGACTGTTTAATTTATCCGTGCCTGAGCACACCGCTATGCGCAGTTATGTGAAGGAATCCCTGGAGAAGGGGCATATTCGCCCGTCATCGTCGCCATTAGGAGCAGGGTTCTTTTTTGTAGCCAAGAAGGATGGTTCGCTGAGACCTTGTATAGATTACCGCCTTCTTAATAAGATCACGGTTAAATTTCAGTACCCCTTGCCATTGTTATCTGATCTGTTTGTTCGGATTAAGGGGGCTAGTTGGTTCACCAAGATAGATCTTCGTGGTGCGTACAATCTGGTGCGAATTAAGCAAGGCGATGAATGGAAAACTGCATTTAATACGCCCGAGGGTCATTTTGAGTATCTAGTGATGCCGTTCGGACTTGCCAATGCTCCATCAGTGTTTCAGTCCTTTATGCATGACATCTTCCGAGAGTACCTGGATAAATTCCTGATTGTGTACTTGGATGACATTTTGATCTTCTCGGATGATTGGGAGTCTCATGTGAAGCAGGTCAGAACGGTTTTTCAGGTCCTGCGTGCTAATTCTTTGTTTGTGAAGGGATCAAAGTGTCTCTTTGGTGTTCAGAAGGTTTCATTTTTGGGGTTCATCTTTTCACCTTCTACTATCGAGATGGATGCTGTTAAGGTCCAAGCCATCCATGATTGGACTCAGCCGACATCTCTGAAAAGACTGCAAAAGTTCCTGGGCTTTGCTAATTTTTATCGTCGCTTCATCTGCAATTTTTCTAGTATTGCTAAACCATTGACTGATTTGACCAAGAAGGGTGCTGATGTGGTCAATTGGTCTTCTGCTGCTGTGGAAGCCTTTAAGAAGTTGAAGCGTCTTTTTTCTTCTGCCCCTGTGTTGTGTCAGCCAGATGTTTCTCTTCCGTTCCAGGTCGAGGTTGATGCTTCTGAGATTGGAGCAGGGGCTGTTTTGTCGCAGAGAGGTTCTGATTGCTCGGTGATGAAACCATGCGCTTTTTTTTCCAGGAAGTTTTCGCCTGCTGAGCGAAATTATGATGTGGGCAACCGAGAGTTGCTGGCCATGAAGTGGGCATTCGAGGAGTGGCGTCATTGGCTTGAAGGAGCTAAGCATCGCGTGGTGGTATTGACTGATCATAAGAACTTGACTTATCTCGAGTCTGCCAAGCGGTTGAATCCTAGACAGGCTCGTTGGTCGCTGTTTTTTGCCCGTTTTGACTTTGTGATTTCGTACCTTCTGGGCTCTAAAAATGTGAAGGCGGATGCTCTGTCTAGGAGTTTTGTGCCCGACTCTCCGGGTTTGTCTGAGCCGGCGGGTATCCTCAAGGAGGGAGTAATTGTGTCTGCCATCTCCCCTGATTTGCGGCAGGTGCTGCAAAAATTTCAGGCTAATAAACCTGATCGTTGTCCAGCGGAGAAACTGTTTGTCCCTGATAGCTGGACGAATAAAGTTATCTCTGAGGTTCATTGTTCGGTGTTGGCTGGTCATCCTGGAATCTTTGGTACCAGAGAGTTAGTGGCTAGATCCTTTTGGTGGCCATCTCTGTCGCGGGATGTGCGTACTTTTGTGCAGTCCTGTGGGATTTGTGCTCGGGCTAAGCCCTGCTGTTCTCGTGCCAGTGTGTTGCTTTTGCCCTTGCCGGTCCCGAAGAGACCTTGGACACATATCTCTATGGATTTTATTTCAGATCTTCCCGTTTCTCAAAAGATGTCAGTCATTTGGGTGGTCTGTGATCGCTTTTCTAAGATGGTCCATCTGGTACCCTTGTCTAAATTGCCTTCCTCCTCTGATTTGGTGCCATTGTTCTTCCAGCATGTGGTTCGTTTACATGGTATTCCAGAGAATATCGTTTCTGACAGAGGTTCCCAGTTTGTTTCGAGGTTTTGGCGAGCCTTTTGTGGTAGGATGGGCATTGATTTGTCTTTTTCCTCGGCTTTCCATCCTCAGACTAATGGCCAGACCGAACGAACCAATCAGATCTTGGAAACATATCTGAGATGTTTTGTTTCTGCTGATCAGGATGACTGGGTGTCCTTTTTGCCTTTGGCTGAGTTCGCCCTTAATAACCGGGCCAGCTCGGCTACCTTGGTTTCGCCATTTTTCTGCAACTCTGGGTTCCATCCTCGTTTCTCTTCAGGACAGGTTGAGTCTTCGGACTGTCCTGGTGTGGATACTGTGGTGGACAGGTTGCAGCAGATTTGGACTCATGTAGTGGACAATTTGACCTTGTCCCAGGAGAGGGCTCAACGTTTTGCTAATCGCAGACGCTGTGTGGGTCCCCGACTTCGTGTTGGGGATCTGGTTTGGTTATCTTCTCGTCATATTCCTATGAAGGTGTCCTCTCCTAAGTTTAAACCTCGTTTCATTGGTCCATATAGGATTTCTGAGGTTCTTAATCCTGTGTCTTTTCGTCTGACCCTTCCAGATTCTTTTTCCATACATAACGTATTCCATAGGTCATTGTTGCGGAGATACGTGGCACCTATGGTTCCATCTGTTGACCCTCCTGCCCAGGTTTGGGTGGAGGGGGAGTTGGAGTATATTGTGGAGAAGATTTTGGATTCTCGTGTTTCAAGACGGAAACTCCAATATCTGGTTGAATTGAAGGGTTATGCTCAGGAAGATAATTCCTGGGTTTTTGCTTCTGATGTCCATGCTCCCGATCTTGTTCGTGCCTTTCATGTGGCTCATCCTGGTCGGCCTGGGGGCTCTGGTGAGGGTTCGGTGACCCCTCCTCAAGGGGGGGTACTGTTGTGAATTCTGTGGCAGAGCTCCCTCCTGTGGTCACAAGTGGTACTTCGGCTGATTCTCTCTGTGAGCTTCTGTTGGTGGAGGAAAGTGGTATTGCGGCTTCTGAGTTTCCTACCTCAGGTGATGTGGTGAGGTCGTTAGGTACTGCTCTACTTAACTCCACCTGATGCTTTGATCCTGGTTTCCTGTCAATGTTCCAGTGTTGGACTTGTTTTTCCCTGGATCATTCCTGTGGCCTGCTGCTCTGCATAGCTAAGTTCTTCTTTGCTATTTGTTTGCTATTTTTTCTGTCCAGCTTGTCTAATTATTTTGCTGGAAGCTCTGGGACGCAAAGGGTGTACCTCTGTGCCGTTAGTTCGGTACGGAGGGTCTTTTGCCCCCTTTGCGTGGTTTTCTTTAGGGTTTTGTGTAGACCGCAAAGTTATCTTTCCAATCCTCGCTCTGTTAAGAAAGTCGGGCCTCACTTTGCTGAATCTATTTCATCCCTACGTTTGTCTTTTCATCTTACTCACAGTCATTATATGTGGGGGGCTGCCTTTTCCTTTGGGGTATTTCTCTGAGGCAAGGTAGGCTTATTTTCTATCTTCAGGCTAGTTAGTTTCTTAGGCTGTGCCGAGTTGCATAGGCAGAGTTAGGCGCAATCCACGGCTGCCTCTAGTGTTGTTTTGGAGAGGATTAGGGATTGCGGTCTGCAGAGTTCCCACGTCTCAGAGCTCGTTCTATGATTTTGGGTTATTGTCAGATCACTGTATGTGCTCTGACCGCTATGTCCATTGTGGTACTGAATTGCCTATCATAACACAGAACCAGCCGCAGTACCACTCATGACCACAGGAGGGAGCTTGACCACAGAATTCACAACAGTACCCCCCCTTGAGGAGGGGTCACCAAACCCTCACCAGAGCCCCCAGGCCGACCAGGATGAGCCAAATGAAAGGCACGAACCAGATCGGCAGCATGAACATCAGAGGCAAAAACCCAGGAATTATCTTCCTGACCATAACCCTTCCACTTAACCAGGTACTGGAGTTTCCGTCTCGAAATACGAGAATCCAAAATCTTCTCCACTATATACTCCAACTCCCCCTCAACCAAAACCGGGGCAGGAGGATCAACGAATGGAACCACAGGTGCCACGTATCTCCGCAACAATGACCTATGGAATACATTATGGATGGAAAAAGAAGCTGGAAGGGTCAAACGAAAAGACACAGGATTAAGAACCTCAGAAATCCTATACGGACCAATGAAACGAGGCTTAAACTTAGGAGAGGAAACTTTCATAGGAATATAATGAGATGACAACAAAACCAAATCCCCAACACGAAGTCGGGGACCCACAAAGCGCCTGCGGTTAGCGAAACGTTGAGCCTTCTCCTGGGACAATGTCAAATTGTCCACTACATGAGTCCAAATCTGCTGCAACCTATCCACCACAGAATCCACACCAGGACAGTCTGAAGACTCAACCTGCCCTGAAGAGAAACGAGGATGGAAACCAGAATTGCAGAAATACGGCGAAACCAAAGTAGCCGAGCTGGCCCGTTTATTAAGGGCGAACTCAGCCAAAGGCAAAAAGGACACCCAATCATCCTGATCAGCAGAAACAAAACATCTCAGATATGTTTCCTAGGTCTGATTGGTTCGTTCAGTTTGGCCATTTGTCTGAGGATGGAAAGCCGAGGAAAAAGACAAATCAATGCCCATCCTAGCACAAAAGGCTCGCCAAAACCTCGAAACAAACTGGGAACCTCTGTCAGAAACGATGTTCTCTGGAATGCCATGTAAACGAACCACATGCTGGAAAAACAATGGCACCAAATCAGAGGAGGATGGCAATTTAGACAAGGGTACCAAATGGACCATCTTAGAGAAGCGATCACAAACTACCCAAATGACCGACATCTTTTGAGAGACGGGGAGATCCAAAATAAAATCCATAGAGATATGTGTCCAGGGCCTCTTCGGGACTGGCAAGGGCAGAAGCAACCCACTGGCACGAGAACAGCAGGGCTTAGCCCGAGCACAAATCCCACAGGACTGCACAAACGAACGCACATCCCGCGACAGAGACGGCCACCAAAAGGATCTAGCCACCAAATCTCTGGTACCAAAGATTCCAGGATGACCAGCCAACACCGAACAATGAACCTCAGAGATAACTCTACTCGTCCATGTATCAGGGACAAACAGTTTCTCCGCTGGGCAACGGTCAGGTCTATCAGCCTGAAATTTTTGCAGCACCCGCCGCAAATCATGGGAGATGGCAGACAAAATTACCCCCTCTTTGAGAATACCCGCCGGCTCAGGCAAGCCCGGAGAGTCGGGCACAAAACTCCTAGACAGGGCATCCGCCTTCACATTTTTAGAGTCCGGAAGGTACGAAACCACAAAGTCAAAACGGGAGAAAAACAGCGACCAACGAGCCTGTCTAGGATTTAACCGTTTGGCAGACTCGAGATACGTCAAGTTCTTGTGATCAGTCAAGACCACCACGCGATGTTTAGCTCCTTCAAGCCAATGACGCCACTCCTCGAATGCCCACTTCATGGCCAGCAACTCTCGATTGCCAACATCATAATTACGCTCAGCAGGCGAAAACTTCCTGGAAAAGAAGGCACATGGTTTCATCACCGAGCCATCAGAACTTCTTTGCGACAAAACAGCCCCTGCTCCAATCTCAGAAGCATCAACCTCGACCTGGAACGGGAGCAAAACATCTGGTTGGCACAACACAGGGGCAGAAGAAAAACGACGCTTCAACTCCTGAAAAGCTTCCACAGCAGCAGAAGACCAATTGACCACATCAGCACCCTTCTTGGTCAAATCAGTCAACGGTTTAGCAATACTAGAAAAATTATTGATGAAGCGACGATAAAAATTAGCAAAGCCCAGGAACTTTTGCAGACTCTTCAGAGATGTCGGCTGAGTCCAATCATAAATGGCCTGAACTTTGACAGGGTCCATCTCGATAGTAGAAGGGAAAAAATGAAACCCAAAAATGAAACCTTCTGAACACCAAAGAGACACTTTGACCCCTTCACAAACAAAGAATTCGCACGCAGGACCTGGAACACCATTCTAACCTGCTTCATGTGAGACTCCCAATCATCCGAGAAGACCAAAATATCATCTAAGTATACAATCAGGAATTTATCCAGGTACTCTCGGAAGATGTCATGCATAAAGGACTGAAATACTGATGGAGCATTAGAAAGCCCGAATGGCATAACCAGGTACTCAAAATGGCCCTCGGGCGTATTAAATGCTGTTTTCCATTCATCGCCCTGTTTAATACGCACAAGATTATACGCACCACGAAGATCTATCTTGGTGAACCAACTAGCCCCCTTAATCCGAGCAAACAAATCAGACAGCAGCGGCAAGGGGTACTGAAATTTGACTGTGATTTTGTTTAGAAGGCGGTAATCAATACAAGGTCTCAGCGAACCATCCTTCTTGGCCACAAAAAAGAACCCTGCTCCCAATGGTGACGACGACGGGCAAATATGACCCTTCTCCAAGGATTCCTTTACGTAACTCCGCATAGCGGCGTGCTCAGGCACAGATAAATTAAACAGTCGACCTTTAGGAAACTTACTACCAGGAATCAAATCGATAGCACAATCGCAATCCCTATGCGGAGGTAGGGCACTGGACTTGGGCTCATCAAATACATCCCGGTAATCTGACAAGAACTCTGGGACCTCAGAAGGGGTGGATGATGAAATAGACAGAAATGGAACATCACCATGTACCCCCTGACAACCCCAGCTGGACACAGACATAGATTTCCAATCCAATACTGGGTTATGGACTTGTAGCCATGGCAACCCCAAAACGACCACATCATGCAGATTATGCAACACCAGAAAGCGGATATTCTCCTGATGTGCAGGAGCCATGCACATGGTCAATTGGGTCCAATACTGAGGCTTATTCTTGGCCAAAGGCGTAGCATCAATTCCTCTTAATGGAATAGGATACTGCAAGGGCTCCAAGAAAAACCCACAGCGCCTAGCAAAGTCCAAGTCCATCAAATTCAGGGCAGCGCCTGAATCCACAAATGCCATGACAGAATAGGATGACAAAGAGCAGATCAAAGTAACGGACAAAAGAAATTTCGACTGTACCGTACCAATGGTGGCAGACCTAGCGAACCGCTTAGTGCGCTTAGGACAATCGGAGATAGCATGAGTGGAATCACCACAATAAAAACACAGCCCATTCCGACGTCTGTGTTCTTGCCGTTCAGCTCTGGTCAAAGTCCTATCACATTGCATAGACTCAGGTTTATGCTCAGATAATACCGCCAAATGGTGCACATTTTTACGCTCACGTAAGCGTCGATCGATCTGAATGGCCAAAGACATAGACTCATTCAGACCAGCAGGCATAGGAAATCCCACCATGACATCCTTAAGGGCTTCAGAGAGACCCTTTCTGTAAATTGCTGCCAGCGCACATTCATTCCATTGAGTGAGCACAGACCACTTCCTAAACTTCTGACAATATATCTCTACCTCATCCTGACCCTGACACAGAGCCAGCAATTTTTTTTCTGCCTGATCCACTGAATTAGGTTCATCATACAGCAATCCGAGCGCCAGAAAAAACGCATCAATATCGCATAATGCAGGATCTCCTGGCGCAAGGGAAAATGCCCAGTCTTGAGGGTCGCCACGTAAAAAAGAAATAATAATCTTAACTTGTTGAACTGGGTCACCAGAGGAGCGGGGTTTCAAAGCCAGAAACAGTTTACAATTATTTTTGAAATTCAGAAACTTAGCTCTATCTCCAGAAAATAAGTCAGGAATAGGAATTCTAGGTTCTAACACAGATTTCTGAACCACAATGTCTTGAATATTTTGTACTCTTGCAGCGAGATGATCCACACAAGAAAACAGACCTTTAATGTCTATCACTACACCTGTGTCCTGAACCACCCAAATGTCTAGGGGAAAAGAAAGGCAAAACACAGTGCAGAGAAAAAAAAATGGTCTCAGAACTTCTCTTTTCCCTCTATTGAGAAGCATTAGTACTTTGGGCCTCCAGTACTGTTATGAACTGGTGATTCAGAAACACAATAGACCTGGTGGTTAAGAGCACACAAAGTGACCTGATAGTTAATAATAACATAGGACGAGCTCTGGGACGTGGGAACTCTGGTGACCGCAATCCCTAATCCTATCATACCACACTAGAGGTAGCCGTGGAGCGCTCCTGACCAGACCTAGGCGCCTCGGGCACAGCCTGAGAAACTAGCTAGCCCTGAAGATAGAAAAATAAGCCTACCTTGCCTCAGAGAAATACCCCAAAGGAAAAGGCAGCCCCCCACATATAATGACTGTGAGTAAAGATGAAAATACAAACACAGAGATGAAATAGGTTTTAGCAAAGTGAGGCCCGACTTACTGAATAGACCGAGGATAGGAAAGATAGCTTTGCGGTCAGCACAAAAACCTACAAACAACCACGCAGAGGGCGCAAAAAGACCCTCCGCACCGACTAACGGTACGGAGGTGCTTCCTCTGCGTCCCAGAGCTTCCAGCAAGCAAGAAAAACCAATATAGCAAGCTGGACAGAAAAAATAGCAAACAAAAGTAACACAAGCAGAACTTAGCTTATGCAGTGAAGACAGGCCACAAGAACGATCCAGGAGAGAGCAAGACCAATACTGGAACATTGACTGGAGGCCAGGAACAAAGAACTAGGTGGAGTTAAATAGAGCAGCACCTAACGACTTAACCTCGTCACCTGAGGAAGGAAACTCAGAAGCCGCAGCCCCACTCACATCCACCAAAGGAAGCTCATAGACAGGACCAGCCGCAGTACCACTCATGACCACAGGAGGGAGCTTGACCACAGAATTCACAACAGTATACCTGTCGATGGATGAAAGCTTCAAATCATTCCCATCCCTAGTGTTGTTGACTGTTCGCGAATGGTGGAAGCTACCTAGCGCCTGACAGTGCTATCCAACACATTTAGCACACAATACTGCATCACTTAGCAGTGACCGCCAGTGCGGCGCAATGCGCTAATAGTGCGCTTTACTGGCCCAAGTTTGGGTGGTTAGTGGCATCCACCAGAGCAACACTGCATGCACTCTTGTGTAATAAATTTTTAGCTTAAATTATCTCTGACACCCCAGTAGCGGTGTCGAGCATAAGCGGTCTAGAGGAACTCTTCCCCTGAATCTTGAGAGAGAGTTCTGTGACTCTTTACTTGCGCTCTTTGTGCGTTACCATGGCCCTGTGACACAACAGAGTTCGTTTCCTTCATACCGGGTGAAGCTAACCCGTGTGTGTATCCACACTATGCCGCCATATAGTCCATCATTACTCAGCAGCAGGTTACATCCCTGCACGGTGGACCCCGGGCTGCGAACGCACCTTATACCATCCTTATAATTATTTGGTGCGTTCCGCCAGCCCTAACATACTGGACCTTAGTTCCTCCTACTATACATTATGGGCCCTTTCTGATGTAAACTGTCAATTTCCTTTCATTTTAGCCCTTCCCTCTCTGGGCTAGTCCCAAAAATTAGGTTACAATACCAACGATATATATATATGTATATATATATATATATTTATATATATATATATATATATATATATATATATATAGTGTGTCCATAAAGTCTTAGTGCACTTTTGACCAGTGTCACAGGATCTTTATAGTTTACATTTTGGCGTCCTTTCTATGGCCCAATCATATCAGACCTGTTCATGAGGAGAGATAACAAGAACCAATCAAGCAATGCAAACTCATTTAAGCTGTTGCTGAGCCCCCTGTCAGATTAACCCCTGATAAACTGAACTCTGATTAATACACTGCCAGGTCTGTGACATCATGCAACCACAAGCTTGTGCCAGTTGTGTGGTTTTCCATTCCAGTCGAGATGTGGACGGTACAGAAGAAAGCTCAGTGTGTTCTGTGGCTCACTAAATTCAAATCTGTGACCAAAGTACCGTGAAATCGGTGCATCTATAATGAAGCGAAATGACATAGGAATAACATTACTCGGTGGGATGAGCAGTTGAAGGAAACCGGCAGTTTGGTGGATAAACCTCATTCTGGTAGGCCATCAGTCAGTGACAAGTCTGTAGAGGCTACACGGGATAGCTTCCTAAGGAGCCCTAAAAAATCTGTGTGTGCATGTGCTTGACAATTACTCCTAAGCAAGACTACAGTTCATAAGGTGTTAAAGAAACGTCTCTGGTTTATGGGGTAGAAATTGTGGCTGTTGCACGCTATCAAATCGGCGGGCAGATCCAAACGATGCATGTTTGATATAGATATGCTTCATGAGATCGACAATGATTTAAGATTTTTGAATAAGATTGTATCACAGACGTTATTCACTCTGTTACACCAGGTGTCCTTGCCCGTGTGTGGCAAGAACTTCACTATCATTTGGATGGGTGTAGAGCAACAAATGGGCCCACATCTAACTGCACTGAATAGGTGTGAAAGGTGTGAATAGGTGTGGGAGAGTTTTTCTTTTATTTGGAGCAGAATTTCACATTTCCATCGTTTTTTGTTGATTTTCAGTGACTGGTCAAAATAATATATATATATCAAATACTGAAATGAAAAGTATAATTTTCATTTTAAGACTTGCAATTAGCCATGTATAAAGTTATCAAATGAAAGACTGGAAACATCAAAATAGTGTGAGAGGTTATTTAGGAGGAGAAGAATAATATGGTCTAAAGACACAATGAAAAGCAGAGGCTTTAAAGAGTTCAAATCAACACAAATGCAACTGCATGGACAAAAGCAACAGAAATAAGAAAAAAAACACAAAACAGAAACATAATTTCACAAATAACATAAAAAATCCATGTCACATAATTGAAATATAATTAGTTGTCGAGAATACAAGTCATTCAAAATGTGATTATAATAAAGACATTTCCAATAAGATCACTTATAGTCTGATGTACGACAATAATATTGTTTATCCCAGCACGCTCTTCATTTCTTTCCTACATAATTCTTATTTTTAAAGGTTGTGCCTCTTCATGTTTAATACTCATCACTGAAATTGATGCACTTTTTAATTAAAATGGGTGGAAAGTATTACATTTCTTTCAGTAAAGTTTGAAGAGGTTTCAATGACTGCTCAAACATTACAATTCTGAGGGTATCAAATCTACTTAGCTTTTAGGTGAATTTCCAATTTAAAGTTCAACATGTGCTACTTTATTGTAAAATTACACTTTTAATGTTCTTAAAAAAATACTGTTAAGCTGAACGACATTGTAAATATTATTTGGTTATTTTTATTTAATCTTATTTTTTTTTACCTTCAGACTCAATTATTATTTTCCATAATGTCAATGCATGGTCTCAAGTTACAAATAGCGAGCTACTTTAGTCTGCACAGAAGAAATATTATAACTACAAGGATTTGTGTACATTGATAAATTAAATATGTTATAGGAAATTAATAACTCAGTCTGTAAAAAAGTGACATTTTATATACCTAACTGCAAATAGGTAAGAGAGAGAAACTTTGATGGAAAGACACGGACATGCTCCATATTTACCCTTAGGATAGAAATTCTGATTTGAGCCACAAAGAATGCGCAGATCAATATATGTGGAAATTGACTGACGATATTACTATATTTGGAAAGTGCTTGAACATATTGATGAAAGGACGCTTGTCCCCCCTAAGTGTTCATTTACAGAACATTTGTACAAGTTTGCTTTTGGTGCTAGCATTGTGAAAATAGAACTGGATTGATTGATATTTTTCCATGATAAGATGTCAACATATGAGAAAGAGGAAAATCTCAAAGGAAACATGTTCGACATAAAACTGTTGGGTCATAAAATATCTGACTTCTCATTTTATTCCCTTGAAGGAATATTCCTTTTTCAGACATTTCTTGAATCCCAATACAACATAATAGAAGGAACAATGACTTCTTATGTATTTCTCTGCCTGCATATCTTGGCTATCAGTCACTTCATCAAACAAATTAGTGGCACATTTATGTCATATGTCTATAAAAAAATAGATATTGTAAAATAAGAATTTGTAAATCAGTAATACTTTTTTTAAGACACAAGCAACATTGGCCTTCAGATGGCAAAAAACCTAGCAAATTGCTCTATCAAAAAGATTATTTCTTTATTTAAGTTCGCGGACATAGTCAACTATAAAACGGAGAATTCTACATTCCAATGATGAACTGAAAACAAATGTTTCCCTCCTTTCTCTTACATTATTGAAATATATTAAAATTACGCACTTTGCCACATCATTACTCCACAATCGACGGACCTCCGTTCCTACCTCCTTTGAGAGACTGTGCAAGAAAAAAATGAGTTTAATATCTAGTATTTACAATATTCTACAGGCTCCAGACACAGATCCCCTAACAAGACGCTCTGATATGCTCAAATGGGAGGAATATCTGGGTAAAATACTGACCGTGGTAGAGTGGAGAAATGTTAAGACCGCATCTTGTATTTTATACAAAGAAAATCAGTACACAATCCTTCGGTTCTAGGATGTTTCGCCCCCAGCAGGTTGCCCCCAGCAGTTCGCCCCCAGCAGTTCGCACCTGTGTACATTTTGACCCGCACATTTTGTCCCCAGCCTTTGGCCCCCAGGATGTTTCGCCCCCGCACATTTCACCCCCCCACAATTCGCCCCCAGCTGTTCGCCCCAAGCAGTTTGCCCCCAGCAGTTCGTCCCTAGGTACATTTTGCCCCCGCACATTTCGTCCACAGCATAACAAATCACACACAGATATCTGGGAGTTCCTCTCTCCCCAATTGACCCCAGGATTAAAATGTAAAAGAAAGATGTAAAGTGCATAATCTCCTAAGAGCAATCAGGTACAGTGTCATGCACATCATAACTCAAGGGAACTAATAGTAGTAGCATAAAAATTATAAGCCACAGATAAACATAGATACCCAGAATTCAGTTCTGTCCAATGCAATCCTTAACGCGCAGTTCAATGGCAAAGTCTTTCTCAGAAGGGGTGCATACATTTTATGTTGCTACTATTAGTTCCCTCGATTTAGAATGTGCATGACACTGTCCCTGATTGCCCTTAGGAGATTATGCACTTTAAATCTTTCTGTTACATTTTAATCCTGGTGTCAATCAGGGAGAGAGGAACTCCCAGATATATCTGTGTGATTTGTTAGTTGCTCTGTTTCTGTTTTGAGACTTTCAGTTATGAGCACTATGCACTTTATTTTGTATTTACTTATACATGATACTTAACTAGTCTCAAACAGGTTATACTAAATCTCTACCTTTGATATATTTATATCCAGGACATTGATTTTATATATGTTTCGTCCAATGTGTGTTTCTTTCCATCCTGTCATTTTGGTTTGCTCTCATCTCCAAAAATTTTTTTTAAAAACATTTTGTATATTTAATAAATTATCTATTTTATTCTTTATATTGTGTTGGGGGACTTTTGTTGTCTTTTGGAGGTGGTAGTAGCCCCATCTTGAACCACCCCAAGGAGCATCTCCCAGGCTTCTTCATTCCTCAAGAAGGGTTCATCCTGCTCCCTTCCTTTTGGGATTACACCCACTGCATACCAGCAATAAAAACACAAAAAAGTACAGTAAAACCAAAAATACTCTGCTGCAAAAAAATCACAGTGAACAGCAAGTGCTAGTAAAAAGATGGAAAAAACAGGGTATTTGGTTGATACGTTTTTTGTAAAAAATGTATATTGAGCCGCTCTACCAAACGTCAAGGTATACCCATATCAGAGCAGTCCTAACTAATGTATGTAATCCCTATCTGATGTATTTAAAACCTGGTCATATGTACAATACCTGTATGAGCAGGATTCAGAAAAGGAATGTCCATGTGGACACGCTGGACAGAACGGCTCCTGCGCGCACAGCTCAAAAAAAGAGGGATGGAGGCCTCTCCAGTATTGTGGACACAAGAAAACAATTATGTGAAACCAGAACACATGAGCTGCCTGCACAGTGAACAAGCCCGTAGAGACATGTTCAAACCACCAAGAGACTTGAAAACAAAAAGAAGCACAGTAAAACCAAAAACATTCTGTTGCAAAAAAATCTCAGTTAACAGCAAGTGCTAGTAAAAAGATGGAAAAAACAGGGTATTTGGTTGATACGTTTTTTGTAAAAAATGTATATTAAGCCGCTCTACCAAACGTCAAGGTATACCCATATCAGAGCATTCCTAACTAATGTATGCAATCCTATCTGATGTATTTAAAACTTGGTCATATGTACAATACCTGTATGAGCAGTATTCAGAAAAGGAATGTCCATGTGGACACAATGGACAGAACAGCTTCTGTGCGCACAGCTCAAAAAAAGAGGGGTGGAGGCCTCCCCAGTCTTGTGGACACAAGAAAACAATTACGGTATGTAAAACCAGATCACATGAGTTGCGCACTTGTTCACTGTGCGCACAGCTCATGTGTTCTTGTTTTGCACACCAGCAATGTTGCCACTCTATTTTCAGGAATGTGACCCTAGTTCCAGCCATTAGCTCTTGCAGCCTTCAAGGCAAGTGGTCCATTTCTACAGCCCAATGCTTGAACAAGATGTGATGATGGGTCCCAAACTCTTCAATGTGCCCTATCTCTGCTAGGGTCGTAAGTAATGACCACCTTCCGGGATGCTATCCTTTGGTACCTTGCGGGTTGCAGGCCTGATAGCATTTCTCCAGACCTGGTCCTGGCTTTTCTCCTTGTCTCTTCCAACCATAATAGGCCCCACAGTCTGCTCACCAGTTCCTTGGTCCTGACTCTCCCGTCTGCAGTCCACATGAACCACAGTGGCAAAGGATGCGATCGGGGTTTGGCCTTGGTGCTTCATCAAAATCGACCGAATCCAGAACACAAATTGCTACCACCTCTGCTGGTTCATCAGCTTCCTCTGGCTCCTACATTTCTCCCGTCACTCCCTCAAAAGCCTCACATTGTTCTGCCATCTTTGTCGCTCACTAAACACTGTATGAATGACTAATTGAATTCAGCAAAAAATATTTACACTTTTTTGGAGTCTTATACAAGATAGAAATGTACTCTAGATTGAGGAATACTGTTTGGGTGAGAAGTGTAATCCATCTGAATGTTTATACTTTTTTGGAGTGATAGATGTCACAGTAATGTACCCCATACCACAAAATACTGTATGACAGAGAAATTTAACCTTGAAAAATTTTTAATCACTTTTTTTGTAGTGATAGATATCACATTAAAGTACCCCAAACTATGGAATGCTGTATAGGTGTGTTAGGTCTCGAGTTCCCGCTTCTGCACAGGGGGAATCTCGAGCCATCTCTGCTGCGGTCTCCCATTCTTATCCAGCCGCAGTGGAGTCTGCTCAGCAGGGACGTCGGTCCCAGCGTCTTGCTCGGTCTCACTCTGTACAGAGAGTTACTGCTGCTTCTTCAGCTTCTGCTATTAAAGCCAGTGCTGGTCAGCAGCGAGCGGACTTCTCTGGGACTAAGTCCTTGTCTGCACACACTGAGCATGCCCAGGGCAAGATCTCCCATTGGAGATCGAGGGTCATGTGCTCAGGCTCTGCAGCACATTCCATTGGTCCTCTTGGCAGGTCTTGGAAGGGCAAAGTTTCTGTGGCCACTTCCTGTGCTGCAACTATATAAACTGCGCATGACCGCACGGCCATGCGCTAGTGTACAATTGTTAATGTGTGTATGTTGTGAGTGCAAGTCGTCCTTGGATACCCCTACCCTATTGAATGTCTGTTCGCGGAAGGTGTATGGTTGCTATCTAGCGCCCGACTTATCCTACAGCACGAATCACACATTACAGCGTCCAGTTGCTGTGACCGCCAGTACGGCGCCGTGCACTTCCTCTGTGCTTTCCTTACCCAAGCCTGGGTGGTTAGTGGCGTTCGTCAGTGCGGCACCGCATGCACTCTTGTGCCTTAACCCCTTCATGACCCAGCCTATTTTGACCTTAAAGACCTTGCCGTTTTTTGCAATTCTGACCAGTGTCCCTTCATGAGGTAATAACTCAGGAACGCTTCAATGGATCCTAGCGGTTCTGAGATTGTTTTTTCGTGACATATTGGGCTTCATGTTAGTGGTAAATTTAGGTCAATAAATTCTGTGTTTATTTGTGATAAAAACGGAAATTTGGCGAAAATTTTGAAAATTTCGCAATTTTCACATTTTGAATTTTTATTCTGTTAAACCAGAGAGTTATGTGACACAAAATAGTTAATAAATAACATTTCCCACACGTCTACTTTACATCAGCACAATTTTGGAAACAAAATTTTTTTTTGCTAGGAAGTTATAAGGGTTAAAATTTGACCAGCGATTTCTCATTTTTACAACGAAATTTACAAAACCATTTTTTTTAGGGACCACCTCACATTTGAAGTCAGTTTGAGGGGTCTATATGGCTGAAAATACCCAAAAGTGACACCATTCTAAAAACTGCACCCCTCAAGGTGCACAAAACCACATTCAAGAAGTTTATTAACCCTTCAGGTGCTTCACAGCAGCAGAAGCAACATGGAAGGAAAAAATGAACATTTAACTTTTTAGTCACAAAAATGATTTTTCAGCAACAATTTTTTTATTTTCCCAATGGTAAAAGGAGAAACTGAACCACGTAAGTTGTTGTCCAATTTGTCCTGAGTACGCTGATACCTCATATGTGGGGGTAAACCACTGTTTGGGCGCAAGGCAGGGCTTGGAAGGGAAGGAGAGCCATTTGACTTTTTGAATGAAAAATTGGCTGCACTCTTTAGCGGACACCATGTCACATTTGGAGAGCCCCCGTGTGCCTAAAAATTGGAGCTCCCCCACAAGTGACCCCATTTTGGAAACTAGACGCCCCAAGGAACTTATCTAGATGCAGAGTGAGCCCTTTAAACCCCCAGGTGCTTCACAAATTGATCCGTAAAAATGAAAAAGTACTTTTTTTTCACAAAAAAATTCTTTTAGCCTCAATTTTTTCATTTTCACATGGACAACAGGATAAAATGGATCCTAAAATTTGTTTGGCAATTTCTCCTGAGTACATCGATACTTCACATGTGGGGGTAAACCACTGTTTGGGCACATGGTAAGGCTCGGAAGGGAAGGAGCGCCATTTGACTTTTTGAATGAAAAATTATCTCCATCGTTAGCGGACACCATGTCGCGTTTGGAGAGACCCTGTGTGCTTAAACATTGGAGCTCCCCCACAAGTGACCCCATTTTGGAAACTGGACCCCCCAAGGAACTTATCTAGGTGCCTAGTGAGCACTTTAAACCCTCAGGTGCTTCACAAATTGATCCGTAAAAATGAAAAAGTACTTTTTTTTTCACAAAAAATTTATTTTCGCCTCAATTTTTTCATTTTCACATGGGCAATAGGATAAAATGGATCCTAAAATTTGTTGAGCAATTTCTCCCGAGTACGCCGATACCTCATATGTGGGGGTAAACCGCTGTTTGGGCACACGGCAGGGCTCGGAAGGGAAGGCGCGCCTTTTAACTTTTTGAATGGAAAATTAGCTCCAATTGTTAGCGGACACCATGTCGCATTTGGAGAGCCCCTGTGTGCCTATGCAATGGAGCTCCCCCACAAGTGACCCCATTTTGGAAACTAGACCCCCCAAGGAACTTATCTAGATGCATACTGAGCACTTTAAACCCCCAGGTGCTTCACAGAAGTTTATAATGCAGAGCCATGAAAATAAAAAATAATTTTTCTTTTCTCAAAAATGATTTTTTAGCCTGGAATTTCCTATTTTGCCAATGGTAATAGGAGAAATTGGACCACAAATGTTGTTGTCCAGTTTGTCCTGAGTATGCAGATACCCCATATGTGGGGGTAAACCACTGTTTGGGCGCACGGCAGGGCTCAGAAGGGAAGGCACGCCATTTGGCTTTTTAAATGGAAAATTATCTCCAATCATTAGCGGACACCATGTCGCGTTTGGAGAGCCCCTGTGTGCCTAAACATTGGAGATCCCCCACAAATTACCCCATTTTGGAAACTAGACCCCCAAAGGAACTAATCTAGATGTGTAGTGAGCACTTTGAACCCTCAAGTGCTTCACAGAAGTTTATAACGCAGAGCCATGAAAATAAAAGAAAAAAATTATTTTCTCAAAAATGAATTTTAGCCCGCAATTTTTTATTTTCCCAAGGGTAACAGGAGAAATTTGACCCCAAAAGTTGTTGTCCAGTTTCTCCTGAGTACGCTGATACCCCATATGTGGGGGTAAACCACTGTTTAGGCACATGCTGGGGCTCGGAAGTGAAGTAGTGACGTTTTGAAATGCAGACTTTGATGGAATGCTCTGTGGGCGTCACGTTGCGTTTGCAGAGCCCCTGATGTGGCTAAACAGTTAAAACCCCCCACAAGTGTCCCCATTTTGGAAACTAGACCCCGAAAGGAACTTATCTAGATGTGAGGTGAGCACTTTGAACCCCCAAGTGCTTCACAGAAGTTCATAACACAGAGCAGTGAAAATAATAAATACGTTTTCTTTCCTCAAAAATAATTTTTTAGCCCAGAATTTTTTATTTTCCCAAGGGTTACAGGAGAAATTGGACCACAAAAGTTGTTGTCCAGTTTCTCCTGAGTACGCTGATACCCCATGTGTGGGGGTAAACCACTGTTTGGGCACATGTGGGGGCTCAGAAGGGAAGTAGTGACTTTTGAAATGCAGACTTTGATGGAATGGTCTGCGGGCGTCACATTGCGTTTGCAGAGCCCCTGGTGTGCCTAAACAGTAGAAACCCCCCACAAGTGACCGCATTTTGGAAACTAGACCCCCAATGGAACTTATCTAGATGTGTGGTGAGCACTTTCAACCCCCAAGTGCTTTACAGAAGTTTATAACGCAGAGCCGTGAAAATAATAAATACGTTTTCTTTCCTCAAAAATAATTTTTTAGCCCAGAATTTTTTATTTTCCCAAGGGTTACAGGAGAAATTTGACCACAAAAGTTGTTGTCCAGTTTCTCCTGAGTACGCTGATGCCCCATGTGTGGGGGTAAACCACTGTTTGGGCACACGTGGGGGCTCAGAAGGGAAGTAGTGACTTTTGAAATGCAGACTTTGATGGAATGGTCTGCGGGCGTCACGTTGCGTTTGCAGAGCCCCTGGTGTGCCTAAACAGTAGAAACCCCCCACAAGTGACCCCATTTTGGAAACTAGACCCCCCAAGGAACTTATCTAGATATGTGGTGAGCACTTTGAACCCCCAAGTGCTTCACAGACGTTTACAAGGCAGAGCCGTGAAAATAAAAAATCATTTTTCTTTTCTCAAAAATGATGTTTTAGCAAGCAATTTTTTATTTTCTCAAGGGTAACAGGAGAAATTGGACCCCAGTAATTGTTGCGCAGTTTGTCCTGAGTATGCTGGTACCCCATATGTGGGGGTAAACCACTGTTTGGGCACACGTCGGGGTTCGGAAGTGAGGGAGCACCATTTGAATTTTTGAATACAAGATTGGCTGGAATCAATGGTGGCGCCATGTTGCGTTTGGAGACCCCCTGAAGTGCCTAAACAGTGGAAACCCCTCAATTCTACCTCCAACACACCCCTAACCCTTATCCCAACTGTAGCCGTAACCCTAATCACAACCCTAACCCCAACACACCCCTAACCACAACCCTAATTCCAACCCAACCCTAAGGCTATGTGCCAACGTTGCGGATTCGTATGAGATTTTTCAGCACCATTTTTGAAAAATCCGCGGGTAAAAGGCACTGCGTTTTACCTGTGGATTTACCGTGGATTTCCAGTGTTTTTTGTGCGGATTTCACCTGTGGATTCCTATTGAGGAACAGGTGTAAAACGCTGCGGAATCCGCACAAAGATTTGGCATGCTGCGGAAAATACAACGCAGCGTTCCCGCGCGGTATTTTCTGCACCATGGGCACAGCGGATTTGGTTTTCCATATGTTTACATGGTACTGTAAACCTGATGGAACACTGCTGCGGATCCGCAGCCAAATCCGCACCGTGTGCACATAGCCTAATTCTAAAGGTATGTGCACACGCTGCGGAAAATGCTGCGGATCCGCAGCAGTTTCCCATGAGTTTACAGTTCAATGTGAACCTATGGGAACCAAAAATCGCTGTACACATGCTGCAGAAAAACTGCATGGAAACGCAGCGGTTTACATTCCGCAGCATGTCACTTCTTTCTGCGGATTCCGCAGCGGTTTTACAACTGCTCCAATAGAAAATCGCAGTTGTAAAACCGCAGTGAAATGCGCAGAAAAACCGCGGTAAATCCACGATAAATCGGCAGCGGTTTAGCACTGTGGATTTTTCAAATCCGCTGCGGAAAAATCCGCATAGGACCAGAATACGTGTGCACATACCGAAACCCTAACCCTAGCCCTAACCCTACCCCTAACCCTAACCCTAACCCTACCCCTACCCCTAGCCCTAACCCTAGCCCTAACCCTAGCCCTAACCCTAGCCCTAACCCTACCCCTAACCCTAACCCTACCCCTAACCCTAACCCTAGTTCTTACCCCAACCTTAGTGAAAAAAAAAAATTCTTTATTTTTTTTATTGTCCCTATCTATGGGGGTGACAAAGGGGGGGGTCATTTACTATTTTTTTTATTTTGATCACTGAGATAGGTTATATCTCAGTGATCAAAATTCACTCTGGAACGAATCTGCCGGCCGGCAGATTCGGCGGGCGCACTGCACATGCGCCCGCCATTTTGGAAGATGGCGGCGCCCAGGAAAGAAGACGGACGGACCTCGGGCGGCCAGGTAAGTATAAGGGGGGGGGAGATCAGGGCACGAGGGGGCGTCGGAGCACGGGGGGGTGGATCGGAGCATGGGGGGGTGGATCGGAACACGGGAGGGAGGATTGGAGCACGGGGGAGGATTGGAGCACGGGGTGAGGGATCGCTGTACGGGGGGGTGGATCGGAGCACGGGGGGGGGTCGCTGTGTGCGGGGGGGGGATCGGAGTGCGGGGGGGTTTGATTGGAGCGCAGGGGGTGTGATTGGTGCACGGGGGAAGCGGACAGGAGGACGGGGGAGCGGAGCACAGGACGGAGGGGAGCGGACCACAGATCGGGGGGCTGGGGGGGCGATCGGAGGGGTGGGGTGGGTGCACATAAGTGTTTCCAGCCATGGCCGATGATATTGCAGCATCGGCCATTTCTGGATTGTAATATTTCACCAGTTTTTTAGGTGAAATATTACAAATCGCTCTGATTGGCAGTTTCACTTTCAACAGCCAATCAGAGCGATCGTAGCCACGAGGGGGTGAAGCCACCCCCCCTGGGCTAAACTACCACTCCCCCTGTCCCTGCAGATCGGGTGAAATGGGAGTTAACCCTTTCACCCGGCCTGCAGGGACGCGATCTTTCCATGACGCATATGCTGCGTCATGGGTCGGAATGGCACCGACTTTCATGACGCAGCGTATGCGTCAAAGGTCGGGAAGGGGTTAATATTGTTGTTTAGTTTCCTTACACACCCAGTTGCGGTGTTGTGCCAGCAAGGGTCTAATCGGACTTCAATCCTAGTTGGGGTTGAGTTCGCTGACTACTTGCTCGCGCTCTATGTGCGGTACCGCGGTCCTGTGACGCAACAGGATCGCTTCCTTCACGCTGGGTGAAGTTTAACCCACGTGTGTATACTTATGAGTACCGCCATATAGTCCGTCATTACTTGGCAGCAGGTTCCATCTCTGCACGGTGGACCCCGGGCTGCGAACGCACCATACTCTATCTGTCTTATCATTTGGTGCGTTCCGCTAGCCCTAACATTACACTAGCACCAGTGTCTGGCTAGTAATGACGGACAAACAGCAATCCTTGCGGTATATCCAGCAGCTGGAGGGTAGGTTGGCGGCTCTTGAGAGCGCAACCTCAGCTGTGGATGTTACCGCAGTTGCTGTACAGGCTGCTAGCGTGGCTGCAGCAACCCTGTCCATTGCCACCCCTGCTCCGACATTTTCTCGCCTCCCGCTGCCAGAAAAATTTTCTGGTGATAGCAAATTTTGTAGGGGATTTGTGAGTCAGTGCTCTATTCACCTCGAGCTCCTGGCTGCACGTTTTCCCACAGAGCGGGCTAAGGTGGGATTTATAGTGTCTCTCTTGTCGGACAGGGCGTTGGAATGGGCTACGCCGCTGTGGGAGCGTGGCGATCATGTGGTGCAGAGTGCTCCGCTGTTTCTGAGCACTCTGAAACAGGTCTTTTTAGGACCTCAAGTCACCCATGATACTGCGCTCTAACTGCTGGCATTAACTCACGGTGAGTCCTTGGTCAGTCATTTTGCCGTCCAATTCCACACTTTAGCTTCTGAGCTGGATTGGTCGGATAAAGCTCTTATCCCCATTTTTTGGAGGGGCCTGGCTGACCACGTTAAGGACGCTCTGGCCACTAGGGAGGTTCCTGCCACACTGGAGGAGTTAATAACTGTCTCCTCTCGAATTGACCTCCGTTTTAACGAGCGGAGGTTAGAGCGAGCCCAGTGTAGGCAGAGGTTTCGGCTGGCTCCTACCTTCGCCAAACCTCTGGAATCTCCGGTCCTGGTTCCTGAGTCACATGAGGCCAGGGAAGTGTCACAAGCGGGATCTAAGTCCCGGACCGCTTGTGCACTCAAGGTCTGTCATGTTTGCCAGCAGTCAGGACATCTAGCCACCAGATGTACTCAGCGGTCGAGGAAACGTCAGCGTTTAGTGGTAGTAGGTGGATGTACACTAGACACGGCGACGTTTGCCTCTAAATTGTCCTTTAAGGGGACAATTACTATAGGCTCATTCTCCCACTCGGTAGAGCTCTGCGTGGATTCTGGGGCGGAGGGCAATTTTATGTCTTCTGCCTTCGCCCAACGTCACGCAATACCCCTGGTTACGCTAGCTCAACCAGTAACGGTACGAGTGGTGAATGGGTCGACACTGCCCTCACAGATAACACACCAGACCATCCCTTTTACTCTGTCCATGTCGCCATCTCATCAGGAGATTATATCTCTGCTCGTCATTCCTGAGGGAATTGATGAGGTCCTGTTGGGAATACCTTGGCTATGGTACCACTCTCCTCATATCGAGTGGTCCTCTGGCAGAATCCTGGGATGGGTGGAATCTTGTGGGGGTATGTGTCAGAGGGAGTGCGTTCAGGTTGCTACTACAGAGGTACCCGCAGATCTTTCCTCTCTCCCCAAGCAGTATTGGTCTTATGCAGACGTGTTCTCCAAAAAGGCGGCGGAGATCCTTTCGCCCCATCGCCCCAAGAATGTCCTATTGATCTCTTGCCTGGTGCTGAGCCTCCCCGGGGTCGAGTCTATCCGCTATCTCTCCCGGAGACGGAGGCAATGTCACAGTACATCCAGGAAAATCTGGCAAGAGGATTCATTAGGAAGTCAGTGTCACCTGCTGGGGCAGGGTTCTTCTTCGTGCAGAAGAAGAATGGGGAATTGCGTCCATGCATAGACTACAGGGGTCTTAATGACATCACCGTTAAAAATAAGTATCCTTTGCCCTTGATATCTGAGCTCTTCGATAGGCTTCGGGGAGCAAGGGTATTTACTAAATTAGATCTGCGGGGTGCTTACAACCTGATTCGCATCCGTGAGGGGGACGAATGGAAGACGGCTTTTAACACCAGGGATGGGCACTATGAATATCTGGTGATGCCCTTCGGGCTCTGTAATGCCCCAGCCGTTTTCCAAGACTTTGTGAACGATATCTTCCGGGATATGCTTTCCACCTCGGTCGTAGTCTATCTGGATGATATTCTCATCTACTCTCCAGATATTGAGTCCCACCGGAGAGATGTTTGCAAAGTCTTCGACCTCCTACGGGCAAACTCCCTCTATGCCAAGTTGGAGAAGTGTATGTTTGAGCAGGAGTCCTTACCTTTCCTGGGCTACATCATCTCTGCCCAGGGATTGGCTATGGATCCTGCCAAACTACAGGCTGTGATGGACTGGCAGGAACCCCATTCTCTTAAAGCGGTGCAGTGCTTTATGGGGTTCATTAATTATTATCGCCAGTTCATTCCGCACTTCTCAACTTTGGTCACTCCCTTGGTTGCCCTCACCAAGAAGGGGGCGAATCCCAAATTGTGGTCTGAGGAGGTCTCCAAGGCCTTTAACTCTATAAAGTCACACTTCGCTAGCACTCCCATCCTACATCGCCCCGATGTTGATAAGCCATTTATCATGGAGGTGGAT
Source organism: Ranitomeya imitator (assembly GCF_032444005.1). Taxonomy (NCBI): domain Eukaryota; kingdom Metazoa; phylum Chordata; class Amphibia; order Anura; family Dendrobatidae; genus Ranitomeya; species Ranitomeya imitator. The sequence continues at coordinate 88,579,849 of NC_091283.1, forward strand.
GCCTCTTCTGTTGGTGCTGGAGCAGTCCTCTTCCAAAAGGATGCTCAAGGTCGGAAGCATACTTGCTTCTTTTTCTCCAAGACCTTCTCACCAGCAGAGAGGAATTATTCCATCGGGGACAGGGAGTTGCTAGCCATGAAGTTGGCTTTCTCGGAGTGGAGACATCTCTTGGAGGGAGCACGTTTTCCCTTCCAAGTCTTCACAGACCATAAAAATTTGGTGTACCTGCAGACAGCCCAGCGGTTGAATTCTCGCCAGGCCAGATGGTCCTTATTCTTCTCCCGGTTTCATTTCACCCTCCATTTTCTTTCTGGGGAGAAGAACATTCGGGCCGATGCTCTCTCGCTCCGTTGTGTCATCTGCGGAGGAGGAGGAGGAGCCTCGGCTTATTGTCCCCACCGAGAGCTTGAGAACTGTGGCCCCGGTTTCGCTAGAGTCTGTGCCCCCGGGCAAGACTTTTGTTCCATCCAATTTGCGACCGGAGGTTCTCTCTTGGGCACACTCGTCCAGGGTGGGTGGACATTTTGGTACCAAAAGGACATCTGAGTTACTGGCGAGGACGTACTGGTGGCCGCATATGGCTCGTGATGTCGCAGAGTATGTTCGGGAGTGTGTCTCTTGCGCCAAGAACAAGACTCCTCGGCAACGGCCAGCTGGTTTGCTTTATCCTCTGCCGGTGGCGGACAGGCCCTGGGAGATGGTCGGGATGGACTTTGTGGTGGGCTTACCCAAGTCTCGTAACTGCACCATTATTTGGGTGATCACCGACCATTTTTCCAAAATGGTGCACTTGGTGCCTCTTCCACGGCTACCTTCTGCACGGGCGTTGGCTGTCTTGTTCATCAAACATATCTTTCGCCTACACGGTATGCCAGACAAAATTGTTAGTGACCGGGGTCCTCAGTTTGCGTCTCGATTCTGGAGAGAGCTTTGTCGTCTACTCAGTATTGAGTTGAATCTCTCTTCGGCATATCATCCCGAGACGAATGGGTTGGTAGAGAGGGCCAACCAGACCTTGGTCACATATTTACGACATTTTGTTTCTGCCAGGCAGGATGACTGGGCATCCTTGCTACCGTGGGCAGAGTTTGCACTTAACAATGCCGTAGCCAACTCCACCGGTCAGACTCCATTCCTCCTAAATTACGGCCAGCATCCGCGTGTTCCTGTGCCCATGCCTGTGTCTTCTGCTGACTCCAGGGTGGCAGACTGGGCTGTGGAGGCACAGGACATTTGGGACCGCACGCAGGATGCCATTCGGGCCTCCAAGGAGAGAATGAGGTCCTCCGCCGATGTTCATCGGCGCCCCGCTCCGACCTTTGCTCCTTGCGACTAGGTGTGGCTCTCCGCCCGTAACATCAGGCTGCGAGTTGAGTCCACTAAGTTTGCTTCTCGCTACTTGGGTCCCTTCAAGGTTCTCGAACAGGTTAATCCTGTGGTCTACTGTTTGGCTCTTCCTCCACGCTTGGGTATCACCGACACCTTTCATGTGTCCCTCTTGAAACCCGTATACATGTCCCGGTTTTCCGAGTCATCTGCCGGGACATCGGGTTCGTCTACGGACGATTACGAGGTGAACGCTATTTTGGGGTGCAAGGTGGTACGCGGCAAAAAGTTCTATCTGGTGGATTGGAAGGGTTATGGCCCAGAGGACAGGTCATGGGAGCCTGCTGAAAACATTCGGGCCCCACAGCTCATTGCTGCCTTCGAGCGTAGCGAGGCCCAAGGAGGGGGGGGGCCCTAGGAGGGGGGGTAATGTTAGATCTCGAGTTCCCGCTTCTGCACAGGGGGAATCTCGAGCCATCTCCGCTGCGGTCTTCCATTCTTATCCAGCCGCAGTGGAGTCTGCTCAGCAGGGACGTCGGTCCCAGCGTCTTGCTCGGTCTCACTCTGTACAGAGAGTTACTGCTGCTTCTTCAGCTTCTGCCATTAAAGCCAGTGCTGGTCAGCAGTGAGCGGACTTCTCTGGGACTAAGTCCTTGTCTGCACACACTGAGCATGCCCAGGGCAAGATCTCCCTTTGGAGATCGAGGGTCATGTGCTCAGGCTCTGCAGCACATTCCATTGGTCCTCTTGGCAGGTCTTGGAAGGGCAAAGTTTCTGTGGCCACTTCCTGTGCTGCAACTATATAAACTGCGCATGACCGCACGGCCATGCGCTAGTGTACAATTGTTAATGTGTGTATGTTGTGAGTGCAAGTCGTCCTTGGATACCCCTACCCTATTGAATGTCTGTTCGCGGAAGGTGTATGGTTGCTATCTAGCGCCCGACTTAGCCTACAGCACTAATCACACATTACAGCGTCCAGTTGCTGTGACCGCCAGTACGGCGCCATGCACTTCCTCTGTGCTTTCCTTACCCAAGCCTGGGTGGTTAGTGGCGTTTGTCAGTGCGGCACCGCATGCACTCTTGTGCCTTAATATTGTTGTTTAGTTTCCTTACACACCCAGTTGCGGTGTTGTGCCAGCAAGGGTCTAATCAGACTTCAATCCTAGTTGGGGTTGAGTTCCCTGACTACTTGCTCGTGCTCTATGTGCGGTACCGCGGTGCTGTGACGCAACAGGATCGCTTCCTTCACGCTGGGTGAAGTTTAACCCACGTGTGTATACTTATGAGTACCGCCATATAGTCCGTCATTACTTGGCAGCAGGTTCCATCTCTGCACGGTGGACCCCGGGCTGCGAACATACCATACTCTGTCTTATCATTTGGTGCGTTCCGCTAGCCCTAACAAGGTGTGTAAATTAATCCAGAAAATAATTTAAACAATTTTTGGAAGTGTTAGATATGACATAAATGTACCCCACACCATGGAATACTTTATGGGTGAGTAATTTAAATCTGTACATTTTTTTTCCTATTTTTGAGAGTTATATATCAAACAAGTATACCCCAGACCACGGAATACTGTATGGCTGAGATATTTAACTCAAAAATTTTAAATGCTTTTTTGGAGTGCTATTAATCACAAAAATGTATCCCAGACCATGGAATACTGTACAGCTGAGAAATGTATCCAACAAAAATTTTTAAATGCTTTTTTGGGTGATAGATATAATATTAATGTACCCCAAAACACGGAATATTCTATGGGTGAGTAATTTAACCCAGAAAATGTTTTAATGCTTTTTGCAGTGTGATATAAAACATATATGTATTCCACACACTATGAAATACTGTGTGACTGGTAAATTTAAACTAACTAAAAAATATGCTATTTTGGAGTGTTATATGTCACAAAAATGTACCACAGACAACGGAATAGTGTGAGGGTGAGAAATTGAACCCAACAAATTTTTTCATGTTTTTTTGGAGTGTTATATATCACAAAAATGGAAATGTACCCTTCAGCCACGAAATATTGCTTTTTTGAGTGATAGATATCAAATTAATGTACTACAGACCATGGAATGCTGTATGGGAGAGTAATTTAACCTAGAAAAATTTTAAAACACTTTTTTTATAGCGTTAGGTATCATATAAATGTACCCCACACCACAGAATACTATATGGTTGAGAAATTTAACCCAGCAAATGTGTTGTACGATTTTTTTAGAGTGTTATATGTCACAAAAATGGAATATTGTATGGGTGAGTAATTTCAACCAGAAAAAAAATTAAATGCTTCTTGGTAGTGTTAGATAGCACAGAAATGTACCCCACACCATGGAATACTTCATGGGTTAGTAATTGAAACCAGAAAAAAAATTAAACACTTTTTTGTAGTTTTAGATATCACATAAAGGTACTTCAGACCACGAAATACTGCACAGTGCTAATTCCTGTCTACAGACTGCTTTCTGCCAATGTCCCTGTTCCTGCAACTCTCTTTCCCTCCCTATTATTTGCAGAATATGTGTGAAACCAACAGCAAAGCAAACTATTAGCCCTTGGAAGGCCTGTTAGTATGATAGTTCAGCTTCAGCACCAGTATCAACACTACAGGACTCTGATTCATCACACAGTGGATACACAGGTCTAAGCAAGCACTCTCTCCCTCCAATGCAAAGTGTCACAGTGCTGTGAAATGGCACCTGTTCTTCTATAACCCCTGATGATATCACATGGCCAGCCAATTACAGAAAGGCCACAACTATTGTGGCTATGACGTTACAGTGACAAGCAAGCATTCCTCTCCATGCTTATTGGCTGTGTAACAGGCACCAGAGTTTTAAATCGACCAATGTCCAATGCACACCGAGTACTGAGTAAAATTGAGCACCCAGACACTAGAGTGATCTCCGAGCATCACTGAGCACATTCTCTCATGCCTAATGTCTTAATATAGAATGCCTGTAGGTTTGTAAGGGGATGTCACAGTAATGGAGAAGGACGAGAGCCATGTCAAGATCTGAAATAAGATTTACATTTCACTTTCTGCACTTTTCTCCCAAAAAGAAGAGACAAGCCTGCATATCATCCACCTAGTCCCTACATCTCCAACTTATCGGGCTCGACTTTGGAAAGATAGAATGCTAGCCAATCGGGACCCTATACCACCTAGAGAGTAAGTTATACGCAGCCTCATGAAAATGGGAGCAGATAGATTATTTATATGTTAAGGTGAAAATCACCTTCCAGATGGATTTGAACATTGGTGTTAGGTTGGTCTGAGGGGTTGTTTGGTAAGGAGTATGAGAAGGATAAAGTGTGTCTTAATGGTCGCATGTCTGTACGTGCAATCTTGAAAGGCATCTTCTCATCTTTATAAAATGGTCTTGTGGAGAGTGAATGGAAAAAGTGGGCAAGTTGAACAACTCTCCATGTTCCCAGTGTAGAGGGGGTACAAAAGCTGAGAAGGTGTTCCCTTGAAGGCCATCCTAAACATTGTTAAACTTTTTTGCACTGATTCCAGTAGCAATGACCTGCTAAAGAGCCATTACAGAATACCATTGTCATTAGGAGGTAAATTGGTAACTAGTGCATGTCAAAATAACAGCAATAAAAATGCCAAGGTTTTCAAAGTTACATTTCCCAGAGAATCACACTACGTCATTGACTTGCCTTCTCTCATGGTGCAGTAAAGCAATGCAACATACATGTGCACTAAAAGATAATATAATTAGGAAATTAAACTTCTCTTGATTCATGAGCAGTTCTGATGATTTTGCTTATGACTGAGCAAATTGTAGCCACACTTGTTGCTTGACTGTGGTCAACATATACATTCTAACCTGTCCATTGCCATGCACACAAATAAGCAGCGTCCAATGGTGCACTATGTGTTCTAAGAATTTCAATCATAGGATTGCTTTTTCAAATACTTATGTTACTGTAACTAGCCTTCACCTCTCTTGTCCTTCATTAAACCTGGGGAACCAATGATGAAGTCTTCAATTCAAATATGACTTTAAGCACAGTAGATCTAATGCTTGGCCATTTTATCATTTTGATTATTTATTTTAGTTTGTTACTAGAAAATAATAGAAAAAAATAAGTTTTACCTTTTATTTTTCAAACTAATTAGTAGACAACTAATTAGTTTGAAAAATAAAAGGTAAAACTTACCTTTGGGATTTTACATTATAATGTAAAACTTAAAGACATTATAATTGCCTTAGGAAAAATAATAAACTTGAAAAACCTCTCAGAAACAATAACATCATCTAATAGACACAGGATAATAACTAAGTGCCTACGTCATATGCATAGATTTCTTGACCTTCCCCTTTTTGCCATAGCTTCTGAGAAATATATTCCGTCTATTTCATGAAGATATATGACCCTCCTGTAGGATTCTTTAGACATAGTAAATGGTATTATAAATCACAAATAAACTTATGCAGACATAAATAGCTTAGTTACGGAAAACAATCACAAGGCAGAAAAAAATGCTTCTGAGTAGTTTTAATTTTATAACCCATAGACTCTGCATTTTTTAAAAAACCTCTGTCACAGGCTTATATCTAATTTATTAAAGCTATAGATCACAATTGCAACAAAATTTTATTAAGATGTCACACATTATCTTATTGTATAACAATTCTTCCTCAAGAATTATACTTTCAAATTTCCATTTAAAGATACAAATATAGTGACAACTTAATGAGGGACAAAATATTTTCCCCAAAACCATTGTACAATAGCTATAGCATATCCTAACTGCTGAAAATAACTACATATATTTAACCCCTTCATGACCTTGGGATTTTTCGTTTTTCCGTGTTCGTTTTTCACTCCCCTCCTTCCCAGAGCCATAACTTTTTTATTTTTCTGTCAATTTGGCCATGTGAGGGCTTATTTTTTGCGGGACGAGTTGTACTTTTGAACGACATCATTGGTTTTAGCATGTCGTGTACTAGAAAACGGGAAAAAAATTCCAAGTGCGGTGAAATTGCAAAAAAAGTGCCACACTTATTTTTTGTTTGGCTTTTTTGCTAGGTTCACTAAATGCTAAAACTGACCTGCCATTATGATTCTCCAGGTCAGTACGAGTTCATAGAAACCTAACATGACTAGGTTATTTTTTATCTAAGTGGTGAAAAAAAATTCCAAACTTTGCTAAAAAAAAAAAAAAAATTGCGCCATTTTCCGATACTCGTAGCGTCTCCATTTTTCGTGATCTGGGGTCGGTTGAGGGCTTATTTTTTGCGTGCCGAGCTGGCGTTTTTAATGATAGCATTTTGCTGCAGATACATTCTTTTGATTGTCCATTATTGCATTTTAATGCAATGTCGCGGCGACCTAAAAAACGTAATTCTGCCGTTTCGAATTTTTTTCTCGCTACGCCGTTTAGCGATCAGGTTAATGCTTTTTTTAATTGATAGATCGGGCGATTCTGAGCGCGGCGATACCAAATATGTGTAGATTTGATTTTTTTTTATTGATTTATTTTGATTAGGGCGAAAGGGGGGTGATTTAAACTTTTTTTTTTTTTTTCACATTTTTTTAAACTTTTTTTTTAACTTTTGCCATGCTTCAATAGCCTCCATGGGAGGCTAGAAGCAGGCACAACGCGATTGGCTCTGCTACATAGCAGCGATCTACCGATCGCTGCTATGTAGCAGAAATGCAGGTGTGCTGTGAGTGCCGACCACAGGGTGGCGCTCACAGCCACCGGCGATCAGTAACCATAGAGGTCTCTAGGACCTCTATGGTTACCATCCTGATGCATCGCCGACCCCCGATCATGTGACGGGGGTCGGCGATGACGTCATTTCCGGCCTCCCGGCCGGAAGCGGTAATTAAATGCCGCTGTCTGCGATTGACAGCGGCATTTAACTAGTTAATAGGTGCGGGCAGATCGCGATTCTGCCCGCGCCTATTACGGGCACATGTCAGCTGTTCAAAACAGCTGACATGTCCCGGCTTTGGTGCGGGCTCACCGCGGAGCCCTGCATCAAAGCAGGGGATCTGACCTCGGAAGTACTATCCCGTCCAAGGTCAGATAGGGGATAATGTTAATTTATTTTGTTCATGGAAAGGTTGTTAAAACATTATATAATGTATTTTTGGATGTTTTTTGGCAGCAAAAAATTGCAGTATGTATAAACAACAGAAACACAAGAGAAAACATTCCGGTAAAATGGATCTCGAGAGTGTTATTATCCGATTAAAGGGATTTTCAGATTTTAAATTCAAATATCTCGAATGCATGACCTTTTTGAAAATAGGAAAATCTCCATTAATTTCACCCTGCCGTTTCAGTTCTCTCTCACCTGTGCCACCCATTTGCACCCAGCCATTTGCTGCTCCCCAATGGTCTTTATTGACATCCTGACTATAGCACATTACTGCTGCAGACAATTAAAATGGATGGCAGGAGACTGCACTAGACTGTATGAGACAAGGTAGATGGCACAAGATTGTATGTGACAAGTTAGATGACACAGGACTGCAGGCAGCAAGGTAGATGGCACCATACATATGAGCCCAGAGATTGCCTGTAGCATTGACATGTTTTAGTTGCGATGTCATTACTACAACCATGTCACCTGTGAGAGAGGCACTTGAGGGACAGAGGTAAAGCAATGATGATTTGTTTATTTTATAAGAGATAAAACATCTGAGGCATTTGATTTTTAAACAGGAATAACTCATAACGGAAACCTGTCACCAGGTATTTCATATATAAAGTAGGGCCAGCACCTGTAAGTCCTGTGTTACTGGATTCTAGACTACTGTGTATATGTGCTCTGCATAACGCAAAAAATAACTTTTAATATACTCACTTATGGAACAGACTCTTTCGATGGGCATAGCTGGTCTTGAACCAGATCCTTCTCTTTTCTTGAGATCACCAACCTCCTTATTGCTTTAGGTGGATAATACCTCCTCTGTCATCCACACAGTAAACACCATTGCACTTCTGTGCATGTGGACATCTCTCTGTCCTGACAAGAGCATAGCAAAGTTCTGTAATGTGCATGCCTGGGGAAAGGTCAAAGAGTGCCTGCACATGCACACTTCAGCTCTTTGCAGCACTTAGGCTTTTGTCTCTTCCTTCTGTTTATGACATACCCTGCTGGCTTTTTACCTTGGATTCTTCCACTATTCCGACTAAGGTTTATCCTTACGAAGTGACTTAGAGTCACATTATGGCTGTCAGATACATTTTTCTTTTTCAAAAGTATCGAGCCTGTAGACACGTTCTGTGACCTGGTGGTGAATTTGACACTGATGATGCAGGATCTGGCTAAGGGATGCTAGAGTATGGAGTCATCGCAATATCAGCTTCAGGGTCAGATGATTAGTTTGATGTTGACTCCTGATAGCCATCCACTGCCAGCAGTGGCTATGACACCAGTGCCAACTGATGTACAATTGGTTTCTCCTGAATGAGTAATGGCCCTCTCTGATCAATTTTTGAGAGACCAGTTTAAGGTTTTCAGGGAAAGCTGGAAGATATTTTCACCCTGCATTCCTTGTTAGTGAGGGGATGAGTCCCAGTGGGTGGGAATAATTATGTTCCTACTGAAAGGGGGTCCTCAGACCAGGGCATGTTCCTTGTCCCCACAAGCCCCAGAACAATCTTCTATGGACTCCTTATTTGATGCTATAGACCTTATTTATCGCAAAGAGGTTGTCAAGGCAAAGATCATGAATTTGGCATGGGGGGTCACACTGCTGAAGACTACTGCACTGAGCTGTGGCTGTGGTCAACTGAGGTTCTGTGGAATAATGCAGCTCTCAGTTTCCAGTTCCACAAATTGTTAAGGATGCTCTGGTCCTTTATGACACCCCAGGATCTCTGGCAGGGACAAACAAAACAGGCCATACGCATGGACCTCAGAATTTGGGAGAGACATGGTGAAAAGCACGCTGCCTGTTTTACTTCTTCTTAGCAGGTCCATTTACAAGAGGTGGACCCATTGGAGGTTAGAACTGCTAGTCTTTGTGTTGTGGAGAGAACATGTAGATAAGATTTTCGACTCTCAGGTACCTTTTTCTTCCTCTGATAAAGTACTGATGAGTACAGTGTTATCCTTCAAGGACCAAGTGTTATCAGCATTGGCGTTCATTGACTGCGAGTTTGCTAGTAACTTTATTGATTTGGGACTTGTTCTGAAGTAACTTAGAAGTAAAAACAGTTAGTTTAGAAAGCCCATACAAATCTTTGCCATTGAGAAAACACCATTAACCCTGAATCTGGTCAAGAGGGTCATGGTGGATTTCACTCTCCAAGTGGGAACACTCCACTCTGAATCAATTTTTCTGCATCTCTAAATTCTTCCATAAATCCCTTTTGAAGGAGTTTGTCGCCTTGGTGGTGTCGCCCTTGTCCCTGCCTCCTCCAGTTGCTGTTTATGGCAGTTTAGACGTGCAGAGAGTTGTGGACTCTCATAGGGTCCAATATTTCTTCCAGTACCTCATTCACTGGAGAGAATATGGACCTGAGGAGAGGCCCCGGTTCCCAGTTTGAGATTTGAAGGTGGATCGGTGAGATCATAGATCATATGGGATCCAGTTTTTTGCTCCACATTTATAAGAGGATATTCAGAAATTAGAATTAGCTAACATAGAAAAAACTCAGAAAAAAATACATACCACGAGATACGGCCTTCCCAAAACCCTGTCTGATGACAAATGCACACTTAGCAGGATGCAGCAGGCCTCCACTGATAAAGGCTAGGAGCGGCACAGGTGCAAACTACTTGATAAAAACAACCACCCCAACCAAACATTGCAGGGGTTGGCTGCCTAGCAGAAAAAATGCACATTGATATAACTCACATAGGACGCCAGTCACACTGATAGGTGCGGTGCACAGTGTCTGTATGCAACCTATTGATGATGTCCCTTGTATTAACAGGCGGGCTGCCCAGCACTATAAAAATGCAGCGCACAGTGAAAGACGCCCCAGAAAAACCTAGCCAGTGGAGGCCTGCTGCATCCTGCTAAGTGTGCATTTGTCATCAGACAGGGTTTTGGGAAGGCCGTATCTCGTGGTAGAAATTAGAATTAGTTTAAAAGTGGGCAACTAGATTATTACAAGGGATGCAAGGCCTCTCGTGATGATAGGTTGGAAAAGTTAGATTTGTTTAGCTAAGAGAAAAGACGCCTCAGTGGCGATCTCATTTATATGTATAAATATACACCACCCTTCAAAAGTTTAGGGTCACTTAGAAATTTCCTTATTTTTGAATAAAAAGCACAGTTTTTCTAATGAAATTAACATTAAATGATTCAGAAACGCACTCTATATATTGTTACTGTGGTAAATGACTATTCTAGCTGCAAACGTCTAGTTTGTAATGCAGTATCTACATAGTGTTCTTATGGTACTTTGTGTTTGCTAACTATGTAACAAGGCTAATGGATGGTTAGAATATCCTTGAAAACCCTTGTGCAAGTATGTTAGCACACCTGAAAACAGTTTGGCTGATTAGAGAACCTATAAACCTTACCTTCCTAGTTGAGAATCTGGAGCATTACATTTTTTGGTTCTATTAAACTTCAAAAACGGCAGTTTATATATATATATATATATATATATTATATATGTGTGTGTATATATATACTGTATATAGTACAGACCAAAAGTTTGGACACACCTTTCTCATTTAACGATTTTTCTGTATTTTCATGACTATGAAAATTGTACATTAACACTGTAGGCATCAAATCTATGAATTAACACATGTGGAATTATATACTTAACAATAAAGTGTGAAACAACTGAAATTATGTCTTATATTCTAATTTCTTCAAAGTAGCCACCTTTTGCTTTGATGACTGCTTTGCACATTCTTGGCATTCTTTTGATGAGGTTCAAGAGGTAGTCCCCGGGAATGGTCTTCCAACAATCTTGAAGGAGTTCCCAGAGATGCTTAGCACTTGTTGGCCCATTTGCCTTCACTCTGCGGTCCAGCTCACCCCAAACAATATTGATTGGGTTCAGGTCTGGTGACTGTGGAGGCCAGGTCATCTGGCGTAGCACCCCATCACTCTCCTTCTTGGTCAAATAGCCCATACACAGCCTGGAGGTGTGTTTGGGGTCATTTCCCTGTTGAAAAATAAATGATGGTCCAACTAAACGCTAACCGGATGGAATAGCATGCCGCTGCAAGATGCTGTGGTAGTCATGATAGTGCAGTATGCCTTCAATTTTGCATACATCCCCAAAAGTGTCACCAGCAAAGCACCCCCACACCATCACACCTCCTCCTCCATGCTTCACGGTGGGAACCGGGCATGTAGAGTCCATCCGTTCACCTTTTCTGCATCGCACAAAGACACGGTGGTTGGAACCAAAGATCTCAAATTTGGACTTATCAGACCAAAGCACAGATTTCCACTGGTCTAATGTCCATTCATTGTGTTCTTTAGCCCAAACAAGTCTCTTCTGCTTGTTGCCTGTCCTAAGCAGTGGATTCCTAGCAGCTATTTTACCATGAAGGCCTGCTGCACAAAGTCTCCTCTTAACAGTTGTTGTAGAGATGTGTCTGCTGCTAGAACTCTGTGTGGCATTGACCTCGTCTCTAATCTGAGCTGATGTTAACCTGTGATTTCTGAGGCTGGTGACTCGGATAAACTTATCCTCAGAAGCAGAGGTGACTCTTGGTCTTCCTATCCTGGGGTGTTCCTCATGTGAGACAGTTTCTTTGTAGCGCTTGATGGTTTTTGCCACTGCACTTGGAGACACTTGCAAAGTTTTCCCAATTTTTCAAACTGACTTACCTTCATTTCTTAATGTCATGATGGCCACTCATTTTTTTTTACTTAGCTGTTTTTTTCTTGCCATAATACAAATTCTAACAGTCTATTCACTAGGATTATCAGCTGTGTATCCACCAGACTTCTGCACAACACAACTGATGGTCCCTGTTGTGAATTCCGTTCTTGGGCTCCCTCTTGTGGTTTCAAGTGGTATGGCTGCTCCTTGGATTTAGCTGTCTTCAGCTGCTTCCACTGATTGTCTTTTCTGCTCGGCTATTTATGCCTGGCTCTTTCTTCAGCCAGTGCCACTTGTAAATGGTTCCTGGTTGGATTCACATCTCTTTGGATTTCCCTGTTATCCTGATTAGTTCAGCAAAGCTAAGTCCTTGCTTGCTCTTTTCTGTCCACAGGTTGTGGACTTATCCGTTCTGTGCTTGCTATGTTTGTCCAGCTTGTCAGTATGATTTAATTCTGTTGCTGGAAGCTCTGGGAAGCAGATTTACCCTCCACACCTTTAGTCAGGTGTGGAGATTTTTGTAATCTCTGCGTGGATTTGTGTAGTGTTTTATACTGACCGCACAGTATTCCATCCTGTCCTCTCTATCTAGCTAGACTGGCCTCCTGTGCTCATCCTGGTTTCATTCTGTGTATGTCTTTTTCCCTCTCCTCTCACAGTCATTATTTGTGGGGGGCTAATCTATCCTTTGGGGATTTTCTCTGAGGCAAGATAGCTTTCCTGTATCTATCTTTAGGGGTAGTTAGCTCTTAGGCTGTGACGAGGTGCCTAGGGAGAGTTAGGAGCATTCCACGGCTACTTCTAGTGTTGTGTTGAGCTTAGGGACTGCGGTCAGTACAGATACCACTTCCTTCAGAGCTCGTCCCCTGTTGCTCCTAAACCACCAGATCATAACAGGTCCCAACCCCATTTATAAGGCAAGAAATTCCACTTATTAAACCTGACAGGGTACACCTGTGAAGTGAAAACCATTCCCGGTGACTACCTCTTGAAGCTCATCAAGAGAATGCCAAGAGTGTGCAAAGCAGTCATCAAAGCAAAAGGTGGCTACTAGAGTTGAGCGACCTTGACCTTTTTAGAGTCGAGCCGGGTTTCGCGAAACCCGACTATCTCAAAAGTCGGGTCGAGTGAAATCGGCCGATTATGACGTAAAGTCGGGATCGACCGAAACACGAAACCCAATACAAGTCAATGGGGCAGCATAGTGGGCAGTGAGTGGGGGCCAGGAAAAACCTAGAGTGCCCATTTTAATGTCAAAACCATCCATTCTTCTTAATGAAGCTTGTCAAGCGTAATTTACCTTATAATAATTGGAAGGCATTTGAAATTGGGGTTCATTTGGCTAAAGTTGTGGTGGGTAGGGCTGGTTCAAGTAATTAGTGGGCCCAGGAAATCTGGACCACGTCACGGCAGTGGAGCAGGGAGAGGTAAGTATTTCAACTTTGCAAGTGCTGTGAACCTGAGCAAGCAGGGGGGGCCCACTCGTTGGCATTGGCACTGGCACAGGGCCCCTCAAAGTACAGCGGTGTGTTTGCACGGTGGGGGCGCCTCCCACCGGCAGCAACACTTTTGCGTACTATGAGAGGCCCTGTGCCAGTGACGTCGCCAACTAGTATTCCTCCCCCCACCTGATGAAGGAACCTGCACTTTCATCTGCACCTTCCTCTTTGTCCCCGTGTAAGGTGGTATGGTATGCGGGAAGAGCAACCTGACTTTCAGCAGGGTCACAATGTTGTTGTGTAGCGTGCACGGGGAATGTTGCGTTATGGGTCAATGTACCAGCAGACTCATCTATCACTGGCTGGGCAATGGGCAGGATGAGGAGGAAACACAGATATAGGCCCAAAGAATAAAGTTGGCTAAATGCAGTTCAAAATTGGTAACACAGGAATAACCAGGGGGCATTACAGTGGAGGACAACTGGAATGAGAGGCTGACACAGAGAGTAGGCCCAAATCAGTAAGTAGTCGAAATGCAGTTCAAAATTGGCAACCGTAGTAAACAGGCGGCAAAGCTTTGTTCAGTGGAGGAGAACAGCAAGGAGTGGCAGACACCGATAGTAGGCCCCAACCCAACTAGTAGGCCAAATGCAGTCTAACATTAACAACTACTTAACAAGCGCCTGAAAACGGAATTTCAGGACAGGAAACCAGGAGAACAGCAAGGAGTGGCAGACACCGATAGTAGGCCCCAAACCAACTAGTACGCCAAATGCAGTTGTTCCGTTTAACCACAATTTAATGAGAGCCTGAAGATAGAAGTTCAGGAAAGGCAACCTGGAGAACACCTTGGAGTGGAACACACCATCTCTCTACACCCCATACCCAATTTGTAGGCCTAATGCAGCGTAGTTTCCAACAACTACTAAACGAGAGCCGGAAGATCGAAGCTCAGGAAAGGCAACCTGGGGAACACCTTGGAGTGGAACACACCATCTCTCTACACCCCATACCCAATTTGTAGGCCTAATGCAGTGTAGTTTCCAAGAACTACTAAACGAGAGCCGGAAGATCGAAGCTCAGGAAAGGCAACCTGGAGAACACCTTGGAGTGGAACACACCATCTCTCTACACCCCATACCCAATTTGTAGGCCTAATGCAGTGTAGTTTCCAAGAACTACTAAACGAGAGCCGGAAGATCGAAGCTCAGGAAAGGCAACCTGGAGAACACCTTGGAGTGGAACACACCATCTCTCTACACCCCATACCTAATTTGTAGGCCTAATGCAGTGTAGTTTCCAAGAACTACTAAACGAGAGCCGGAAGATTGAAGCTCAGGAAAGGCAACCTGGAGAACACCTTGGAGTGGAACACACCATCTCTCTACACCCCATACCCAATTTGTAGGCCAAATGCAGCGTAGTTTCCAAGAACTACTAAACGAGAGCATGATGATCGAAGCATTGGCGAGGAAACCTGGGGAACACCTTGGAGTGGAACACACCATCTCTCTACACCCCATACCCAATTTGTAGGCCTAATGCAGTGTAGTTTCCAAGAACTACTAAACGAGAGCCGGAAGATCGAAGCTCAGGAAAGGCAACCTGGAGAACACCTTGGAGTGGAACACACCATCTCTCTACACCCCATACCCAATTTGTAGGCCTAACGCAGCGTAGTTTCCAACAACTACTAAACGAGAGCATGATGATCGAAGCATTGGCGAGGAAACCTGGGGAACACCTTGGAGTGGAACACACCATCTCTCTACAGTGGAACACACCATCTCTCTTCACCCCATACCCAATTTGTAGGCCTAATGCAGCGTAGTTTCCAACAACTACTAAACGAGAGCCGGAAGATCGAAGCTCAGGAAAGGCAACCTGGAGAACACCTTGGAGTGGAACACACCATCTCTCTACACCCCATACCCAATTTGTAGGCCTAATGCAGCGTAGTTTCCAACAACTACTAAACGAGAGCCGGAAGATCGAAGCTCAGGAAAGGCAACCTGGGGAACACCTTGGAGTGGAACACACCATCTCTCTACACCCCATACCCAATTTGTAGGCCCAATGCAGCGTAGTTTCCAACAACTACTAAACGAGAGCATGATGATCGAAGCATTGGCGAGGAAACCTGGGGAACACCTTGGAGTGGAACACACCATCTCTATACACCCCATACCCAATTTGTAGGCCCAATGCAATGTAGTTTCCAACAACTACTATACGAGAGCATGATGATCGAAGCATTGGCGAGGAAACCTGGGGAACACCTTGGAGTGGAACACACCATCTCTCTACACCCCATACCCAATTTGTAGGCCTAATGCAGCGTAGTTTCCAACAACTACTAAACGAGAGCCGTAAGATCGAAGCTCAGGAAAGGCAACCTGGGGAACACCTTGGAGTGGAACACACCATCTCTCTACACCCCATACCCAATTTGTAGGCCCAATGCAGCGTAGTTTCCAACAACTACTAAACGAGAGCATGATGATCGAAGCATTGGCGAGGAAACCTGGGGAACACCTTGGAGTGGAACACACCATCTCACTACAGTGGAACACACCATCTCTCTACACCCCATACCCAATTTGTAGGCCTAATGCAGCGTAGTTTCCAACAACTACTAAACGAGAGCATGAAGATCGAAGCAATGGAGAGGAAACCTGGGGAACACCTTGGAGTCGAACACACCATCTCTCTACACCCCATACCCAATTTGTAGGCCTAATGCAGCGTAGTTTCCAACAACTACTAAATGAGAGCCGGAAGATCGAAGCTCAGGAAAGGCAACCTGGAGAACACCTTGGAGTGGAACACACCATCTCTCTACACCCCATACCCAATTTGTAGGCCTAATGCAGCGTAGTTTCCAACAACTACTAAACGAGAGCCAGAAGATCGAAGCTCAGGAAAGGCAACCTGGGGAACACCTTGGAGTGTAACAAACCCTCTCTCTACTCCACGGAAGGGCTGATTCTTAGGAAGGAAGGCTGTCGGAAAGAAGCAGGGCGCGTCCGAGGGTGATTATATTCTTATTAGGTATATACTCACCCTCGGACGCGCCCTGCTTCTTTATTTGTAATGAATGTTTATTTGCAATGTGGTTTTGACTTACTCTATTTTTTTGCTAAATAATGATTTTATTATTTTCATTGTTTTGCATCTTCTTGGCAATAATATAAAGAAGACGCGACAGGACAACACTCGGTGGATGCCATATCTGTGTTTAAAATTGAAAAAACCTTTCAGTTAACTACTTGCAGGAGAAAGTTATTGTAGCTGGTGGCCATTTTTAGTACTGTACCAGATTTTTGTTGTATGTGTTTGTTTTTAATGTTAAAATGTCTGCATTTGATATCTCTCCAGTATTTTCTTTTTTATAAGCAAAATACTTATTTTTATATTTTCTGATGTTGGTTCCAGGGGTACACGGGCAGCAGTGGTGTGGTCAGTGGAGGCCTAGTGGAAGGAGTGACCGCAGACAGGCATCGAAGGCCTAAAATAATAACACATGGCTGTAGGCAATTTTAAATTGGTTCCAGGGGTACACGGGCAGCAGTGGTGTGGTCAGTGGAGGCCTAGTGGAAGGAGTGACCGCAGACAGGCATCGAAGGCCTAAAATAAAAACACATGGCTGTAGGCAATTTTAAATTGGTTCCAGGGGTACACGGGCAGCAGTGGTGTGGTCAGTGGAGGCCTAGTGGAAGGAGTGACCGCAGACAGGCATCGAAGGCCTAAAATGATAACACATGGCTGTAGGCAATTTTAAATTGGTTACAGGGGTACACGGGCAGCAGTGGTGTGCTCAGTGGAGGCCTAGTGGAAGGAGTGACCGCAGACAGGCATCGAAGGCCTAAAATAATAATACATGGCTGTAGGCAATTTTACATTGGTTACAGGGGTACACGGGCAGCAGTGGTGTGGTCAGTGGAGGCCTATTGGAAGGAGTGACCGCAGACAGGCATCGAAGGCCTAAAATAATAACACATGGCTGTAGGCAATTTTAAATTGGTTCCAGGGGTACACGGGCAGCAGTGGTGTGGTCAGTGGAGGCCTAGTGGAAGGAGTGACCGCAGACAGGCATCGAAGGCCTAAAATAATAACACATGGCTGTAGGCAATTTTAAATTGGTTACAGGGGTACACGGGCAGCAGTGGTGTGGTCAGTGGAGGCCTAGTGGAAGGAGTGACCGCAGACAGGCATCGAAGGCCTAAAATAATAACACATGGCTGTAGGCAATTTTAAATTGGTTCCAGGGGTACACGGACAGCAGTGGTGTGGTCAGTGGAGGCCTAGTGGAAGGAGTGACCGCAGACAGGCATCGAAGGCCTAAAATAATAACACATGGCTGTAGGCAATTTTAAATTGGTTCCAGGGGTACACGGGCAGCAGTGGTGTGGTCAGTGGAGGCCTAGTGGAAGGAGTGACCGCAGACAGGCATCGAAGGCCTAAAATAATAACACATGGCTGTAGGCAATTTTAAATTGGTTACAGGGGTACACGGGCAGCAGTGGTGTGGTCAGTGGAGGCCTAGTGGAAGGAGTGACCGCAGACAGGCATCGAAGGCCTAAAATAATAACACATGGCTGTAGGCAATTTTAAATTGGTTCCAGGGGTACACGGGCAGCAGTGGTGTGGTCAGTGGAGGCCTAGTGGAAGGAGTGACCGCAGACAGGCATCGAAGGCCTAAAATAATAACACATGGCTGTAGGCAATTTTAAATTGGTTACAGGGGTACACGGGCAGCAGTGGTGTGGTCAGTGGAGGCCTAGTGGAAGGAGTGACCGCAGACAGGCATCGAAGGCCTAAAATAATAACACATGGCTGTAGGCAATTTTAAATTGGTTCCAGGGGTACACGGGCAGCAGTGGTGTGGTCAGTGGAGGCCTAGTGGAAGGAGTGACCGCAGACAGGCATCGAAGGCCTAATATAATAACACATGGCTGTAGGCAATTTTAAATTGGTTCCAGGGGTACACGGGCAGCAGTGGTGTGGTCAGTGGAGGCCTAGTGGAAGGAGTGACCGCAGACAGGCATCGAAGGCCTAAAATAATAACACATGGCTGTAGGCAATTTTAAATTGGTTCCAGGGGTATACGGGCAGCAGTGGTGTGGTCAGTGGAGGCCTAGTGGAAGGAGTGACCGCAGACAGGCATCGAAGGCCTAAAATAATAACACATGGCTGTAGGCAATTTTAAATTGGTTACAGGGGTACACGGGCAGCAGTGGTGTGGTCAGTGGAGGCCTAGTGGAAGGAGTGACCGCAGACAGGCATCGAAGGCCTAAAATAATAACACATGGCTGTAGGCAATTTTACATTGGTTACAGGGGTACACGGGCAGCAGTGGTGTGGTCAGTGGAGGCCTAGTGGAAGGAGTGACCGCAGACAGGCATCGAAGGCCTAAAATAATAACACATGGCTGTAGGCAATTTTAAATTGGTTACAGGGGTACACGGGCAGCAGTGGTGTGGTCAGTGGAGGCCTAGTGGAAGGAGTGACCGCAGACAGGCATCGAAGGCCTAAAATAATAACACATGGCTGTAGGCAATTTTACATTGGTTACAGGGGTACACGGGCAGCAGTGGTGTGGTCAGTGGAGGCCTAGTGGAAGGAGTGACCGCAGACAGGCATCGAAGGCCTAAAATAATAACACATGGCTGTAGGCAATTTTAAATTGGTTACAGGGGTACACGGGCAGCAGTGGTGTGGTCAGTGGAGGCCTAGTGGAAGGAGTGACCGCAGACAGGCATCGAAGGCCTAAAATAATAACACATGGCTGTAGGCAATTTTAAATTGGTTCCAGGGGTACACGGGCAGCAGTGGTGTGGTCAGTGGAGGCCTAGTGGAAGGAGTGACCGCAGACAGGCATCGAAGGCCTAAAATAATAACACATGGCTGTAGGCAATTTTAAATTGGTTCCAGGGGTACACGGGCAGCAGTGGTGTGGTCAGTGGAGGCCTAGTGGAAGGAGTGACCGCAGACAGGCATCGAAGGCCTAAAATAATAACACATGGCTGTAGGCAATTTTACATTGGTTACAGGGGTACACGGGCAGCAGTGGTGTGGTCAGTGGAGGCCTAGTGGAAGGAGTGACCGCAGACAGGCATCGAAGGCCTAAAATAATAACACATGGCTGTAGGCAATTTTAAATTGGTTCCAGGGGTACACGGGCAGCAGTGGTGTGGTCAGTGGAGGCCTAGTGGAAGGAGTGACCGCAGACAGGCATCGAAGGCCTAAAGTAATAACACATGGCTGTAGGCAATTTTAAATTGGTTACAGGGGTACACGGGCAGCAGTGGTGTGGTCAGTGGAGGCCTAGTGGAAGGAGTGACCGCAGACAGGCATCGAAGGCCTAAAATAATAACACATGGCTGTAGGCAATTTTAAATTGGTTCCAGGGGTACACGGGCAGCAGTGGTGTGGTCAGTGGGGGCCTAGTGGAAGGAGTGACCGCAGACAGGCATCGAAGGCCTAAAATAATAACACATGGCTGTAGGCAATTTTACATTGGTTACAGGGGTACACGGGCAGCAGTGGTGTGGTCAGTGGAGGCCTAGTGGAAGGAGTGACCGCAGACAGGCATCGAAGGCCTAAAATAATAACACATGGCTGTAGGCAATTTTAAATTGGTTACAGGGGTACACGGGCAGCAGTGGTGTGGTCAGTGGAGGCCTAGTGGAAGGAGTGACCGCAGACAGGCATCGAAGGCCTAAAATAATAACACATGGCTGTAGGCAATTTTAAATTGGTTCCAGGGGTACACGGGCAGCAGTGGTGTGGTCAGTGGAGGCCTAGTGGAAGGAGTGACCGCAGACAGGCATCGAAGGCCTAAAATAATAACACATGGCTGTAGGCAATTTTAATTGGTTCCAGGGGTACACGGGCAGCAGTGGTGTGGTCAGTGGAGGCCTAGTGGAAGGAGTGACCGCAGACAGGCATCGAAGGCCTAAAATAATAACACATGGCTGTAGGCAATTTTAAATTGGTTCCAGGGGTACACGGGCAGCAGTGGTGTGGTCAGTGGAGGCCTAGTGGAAGGAGTGACCGCAGACAGGCATCGAAGGCCTAAAATAATAACACATGGCTGTAGGCAATTTTTTATTATTATTATTATTATACATTTTTATAGCGCCATTTATTCCATGGCGCCTTACATGTGAATACGGGGCAAATATAGACAAATACATTAAACATGAGCAGATAACAAGGCACACGAGTACATAAGGAGGGAGGACCCTGCCCGCGAGGGCTCACAGTCTGCAGGGGGTGGGTGAGGATACACTAGGAGAGGGAAGAGCTGGCTGTGCGGCTCTTCCAACCCCTTTTAAATTGGTTACAGGGGTACACGGGCAGCAGTGGTGTGGTCAGTGGAGGCCTAGTGGAAGGAGTGACCGCAGACAGGCATCGAAGGCCTAAAATAATAACACATGGCTGTAGGCAATTTTAAATTGGTTCCAGGGGTACACGGGCAGCAGTGGTGTGGTCAGTGGAGGCCTAGTGGAAGGAGTGACCGCAGACAGGCATCGAAGGCCTAAAATAATAACACATAGCTGTAGGCAATTTTAAATTGGTTCCAGGGGTACACGGGCAGCACTGGTGTGGTCAGTGGAGGCCTAGTGGAAGGAGTGACCGCAGACAGGCATCGAAGGCCTAAAATAATAACACATGGCTGTAGGCAATTTTAAATTGGTTACAGGGGTACACGGGAAGCAGTGGTGTGGTCAGTGGAGGCCTAGTGGAAGGAGTGACTGCAGACAGGCATCGAAGGCCTAAAATAATAACACATGGCTGTAGGCAATTTTAAATTGGTTCCAGGGGTACACGGGCAGCAGTTGTGTGGTCAGTGGAGGCCTAGTGGAAGGAGTGACCGCAGACAGGCATCGAAGGCCTAAAATAATAACACATGGCTGTAGGCAATTTTACATTGGTTACAGGGGTACACGGGCAGCAGTGGTGTGGTCAGTGGAGGCCTAGTGGAAGGAGTGACCGCAGACAGGCATCGAAGGCCTAAAATAATAACACATGGCTGTAGGCAATTTTAAATTGGTTACAGGGGTACACGGGCAGCAGTGGTGTGGTCAGTGGAGGCCTAGTGGAAGGAGTGACCGCAGACAGGCATCGAAGGCCTAAAATAATAACACATGGCTGTAGGCAATTTTACATTGGTTACAGGGGTACACGGGCAGCAGTGGTGTGGTCAGTGGAGGCCTAGTGGAAGGAGTGACCGCAGACAGGCATCGAAGGCCTAAAATAATAACACATGGCTGTAGGCAATTTTAAATTGGTTACAGGGGTACACGGGCAGCAGTGGTGTGGTCAGTGGAGGCCTAGTGGAAGGAGTGACCGCAGACAGGCATCGAAGGCCTAAAATAATAACACATGGCTGTAGGCAATTTTAAATTGGTTACAGGGGTACACGGGCAGCAGTGGTGTGGTCAGTGGAGGCCTAGTGGAAGGAGTGACCGCAGACAGGCATCGAAGGCCTAAAATAATAACACATGGCTGTAGGCAATTTTACATTGGTTACAGGGGTACACGGGCAGCAGTGGTGTGGTCAGTGGAGGCCTAGTGGAAGGAGGGACCGCAGACAGGCATCGAAGGCCTAAAATAATAACACATGGCTGTAGGCAATTTTAAATTGGTTACAGGGGTACACGGGCAGCAGTGGTGTGGTCAGTGGAGGCCTAGTGGAAGGAGTGACCACAGACAGGCATCGAAGGCCTAACATAACAAAAATGTCAATACAATGGTATTGTCAGTGGCAGGCATTGAAGGATGTCAGCGCATAGACTAAACATTGGTGGAGCTGTGAGATAATTTTGCAAGTGGTAGAGCACTGTTTGAGCTGGGGGGGAACTGTCTTGTGGCCGGCGGTACAGGCCCAGGGCTCCTCATATTACAACGGTGTGTCTGACGTTGGGTGCGCACCACCACCGCCAGAGACACTTTATTGTACTATGAGGGACCCAGTGGCAGTGCCGTCGACCAAAAGCGGGCACACCCACCTTTTCAGACAAACTGCACTCTCACGGGTGCTGTCGCCAAGTGTCGATACCACGGCCCCGTGTGGGGAGTTTGGCCATTTAGTGAGGTGTAAACATGTCGTATGCTGGACAATCAGGTGCAGAAAATTACGAGATTGGAAAAGGCATTCAGAATAGTCCACAGGCAAGACCTTTTCATAGGAAAGCTAGGTGTCAGCCGGGCAAGGTGGGGCAAAAGATTTCGAAATCCAGTTGTGGTTCATTTTAATGAAGGTTAGATCATCTACATTTTGGGTAGCCAGACGAGTCCTTTTTTCTGTTAGTATTGAACCTGCAGCACTGAATACTCTTTCTGATAGGACACTAGCTGCCGGGCAAGCAAGCTCCTGCAATGCATATTCTGCCAATTCTGGCCAGGTGTCTAATTTTGATAACCAGTAATCAAATGGGAATGACGGTTGAGGGAGAACATCGATAAGGGATGAAAAATAGTTTGTAACCATACTGGACAAATGTTGTCTCCTGTCACTTTGAATTGATGCTGCAGTACCTGTCCTGTCTGCGGTCATAGCAAAATCACTCCACAACCTGGTCAGAAAACCCCTCTGGCCAACGCCACTTCTGATTTCTGCCCCTCTAACTCCTCTGGTCTGCTGGCCCCTGCAGCTCGTGTGAGAACGATCACGGGCGCTGTGTGCAGGGAATGCCAGAAGCAAACGGTCAACAAGAGTTGATTGTTTGGTTGCTAATATTAGTTCCAAGTTCTCATGTGGCATTATATTTTGCAATTTGCCTTTATAGCGAGGATCAAGGAGGCAGGCCAACCAGTAATCGTCATCATTCATCATTTTAGTTATGCGTGTGTCCCTTTTGAGGATACGTAAGGCATAATCCGCCATGTGGGCCAAAGTTCCAGTTCTCAAATCTGCGGTTGTGCTTGGTTGAGGGGCAGTTTCAGGCAAATCCACATCACTTGTGTCCCTCCAAAAACCAGAACCCGGCCTTGCCGCGCCACCAATTTCCAGTGGCCCCGGAAAAGCTTCCTCATTAAAAATATAATCATCCCCATCATCCTCCTCGTCCTCCTCCTCCTCTTCGCCCGCTAACTCGTCCTGTACACTGCCCTGGCCAGACAATGGCAGACTGTCATCAAGGCTTTCCTCTTCCTCAGCTGCAGACGCCTGATCCTTTATGTGCGTCAAGCTTTGCATCAGCAGACGCATTAGGGGGATGCTCATGCTTATTATGGCATTGTCTGCACTAACCAGCCGTGTGCATTCCTCAAAACACTGAAGGACTTGACACATGTCTTGAATCTTCGACCACTGCACACCTGACAACTCCATGTCTGCCATCCTACTGCCTGCCCGTGTATGTGTGTCCTCCCACAAAAACATAACAGCCCGCCTCTGTTCGCACAGTCTCTGAAGCATGTGCAGTGTTGAGTTCCACCTTGTTGCAACGTCTATGATTAGGCGATGCTGGGGAAGGTTCAAAGAACGCTGATAGGTCTGTATACGGCTGGAGTGTACGGGCGAACGGCGGATATGTGAGCAAAGTCCACGCACTTTGAGGAGCAGGTCGGATAACCCCGGATAACTTTTCAGGAAGCACTGCACCACCAGGTTTAAGGTGTGAGCCAGGCAAGGAATGTGTTTCAGTTGGGAAAGGGAGATGGCAGCCATGAAATTCCTTCCGTTATCACTCACTACCTTGCCTGACTCAAGATCTACAGTGCCCAGCCACGACTGCGTTTCTTTCTGCAAGAACTCGGACAGAACTTCCGCGGTGTGTCTGTTGTCGCCCAAACACTTCATAGCCAATACAGCCTGCTGACGTTTGCCAGTAGCTGCCCCATAATGGAAGACCTGGTGTGCAACAGTGGCAGCTGCGGATGGAGTGGTTGTGCGACTGCGGTCTGTGGACGAGCTCTCGCTTCTGCAGGAGGACGAAGAGGAGGAGGGGGTGCGAACGGCTACAGCCAATTGTTTCCTAGACCGTGGGCTAGGCAGAACTGTCCCAAACTTGCTGTCCCCTGTGGACCCTGCATCCACCACATTTACCCAGTGTGCCGTGATGGACACGTAACGTCCCTGGCCATGCCTACTGGTCCATGCATCTGTTGTCAGGTGCACCTTTGTGCTCACAGATTGCCTGAGTGCATGGACGATGCGCTCTTTAACATGCTGGTGGAGGGCTGGGATGGCTTTTCTGGAAAAAAAGTGTCGACTGGGTAGCTCGTAGCGTGGTACAGCGTAGTCCATCAGGGCTTTGAAAGCTTCGCTTTCAACTAACCGGTAGGGCATCATCTCTAACGAGATTAGTCTAGCTATGTGTGCGTTCAAACCCTGTGTACGCGGATGCGAGGCTAAGTACTTCCTTTTTCTAACCATAGTCTCATGTAGGGTGAGCTGGACTGGAGAGCTGGAGATCGTGGAACTAGCGGGGGTGCCGGTGGACATGGCAGACTGAGAGACGGTGGGAGATGGTATTGTTGCCGCCGGTGCCCTAGATGCAGTGTTTCCTACTACGAAACTGGTGATTCCCTGACCCTGACTGCTTTGGCCTGGCAAAGAAACCTGCACAGATACTGCAGGTGGTGCGGAAAATGGTGGCCCTACACTGCCGGAAGGGATGTTGCGTTGCTGACTAGCTTCATTGGCCGAGGGTGCTACAACCTTAAGGGACGTTTGGTAGTTAGTCCAGGCTTGCAAATGCATGGTGGTTAAATGTCAATGCATGCAACTTGTATTGAGACTTTTCAGATTCTGTCCTCTGCTTAAGTTAGTTGAACATTTTTGACAGATGACTTTGCGCTGATCAATTGGATGTTGTTTAAAAAAATGCCAGACTGCACTCTTTCTAGCATCGGATACCTTTTCAGGCATTGCAGACTGAGCTTTAACCGGATGGCCACGCTGTCCTCCAACAGGTTTTGGCTTTGCCACGCGTTTTGGGCAAGATACGGGCCCGGCAGATGGAACCTGTTGCGATGTTGATGCCTGCTGCGGCCCCTCCTCCTCCGCTTCAGAACTGCTGCCGCCTGCACCCTGTTCCCCCAATGGCTGCCAATCGGGGTCAAGAACTGGGTCATCTATTACCTCTTCTTGTAGCTCGTGTGCAACTTCGTCTGTGTCACCGTGTCGGTCGGTGGTATAGCGTTCGTGATGGGGCAACATAGTCTCATCAGGGTCTGATTCTTGATCATTACCCTGCGAGGGCAATGTTGTGGTCTGAGTCAAAGGACCAGCATAGTAGTCTGGCTGTGGCTGTGCATCAGTGCACTCCATGTCAGATTCAACTTGTAATGGGCATGGACTGTTAACTGCTTCACTTTCTAAGCCAGGGACGGTATGTGTAAAGAGCTCCATGGAGTAACCCGTTGTGTCGCCTGCTGCATTCTTCTCTGTTGTTGTTTTTGCTGAAGAGGACAAGGAAGCGACTTGTCCCTGACCGTGAACATCCACTAACGACGCGCTGCTTTGACATTTACCAGTTTCACGAGAGGAGGCAAAAGAGCTAGAGGCTGAGTCAGCAAGATAAGCCAAAACTTGCTCTTGCTGCTCCGGCTTTAAAAGCGGTTTTCCTACTCCCAGAAAAGGGAGCGTTCGAGGCCTTGTGTAGCCTGACGACGAACCTTGCTCCACAGCTCCAGACTTAGGTGCAATATTTTTTTTCCCACGACCAGCTGATGCTCCACCACTACCACTACCCTCATTACCAGCTGACAATGAACGCCCCCGGCCACGACCTCTTCCACCATACTTCCTCATTGTTTTAAAAACGTAAACAAACTAACGGTATTTGTTGCTGTCACACAAATTACACGGTGAGCTATAACTTCAGTATGATTTAGCTACCCCTTTACAGGTGAGTGAGACCACAACGAAAATCAGGCACAATGTTACATACTCTGTTGTTGGTGGCAACAAATGAGAGAGATGCCACACACGCAGGACTGTCACTGAAGCACAAATGTAAATATTAATCTCCCACTGATTTGATTTTTTTTTTTTTTTCAGGGAGACTTTAGGAAAAAAAAAATAGAATAAAATGATTTTTTCAGGAAGAATTTAGAAACCAAATAAAATAAAATGATTTTTTCAGGGAGAATTTAGAAAACAAATAAAACAAAAAAAGGCTTTCTATGGCCCACTGAGTGAGAGATGACGCACACAGGAGTCAGGAGTGGCACACAAGCCCAGAGGCCAATATTTATCTCCCACTGATTGATGTAGTGATTTTTTCAGGTAGATTTTGGAACCCAAATCAAGCTAAAAAAATAATAGGCTTTCTATGGCCCACAATTGGAGAGAGAGAGAGAGATGGCACACCCAGGAGTCAAGACTGGCACACAAGCAGAAATGGCAATATTAATCTCCCACTGATTTTTTTTTTTTTTTCAGGGAGACTTTAGGAAAAAAAAAAAATAGAATAAAATGATTTTTTCAGGAAGAATTTAGAAACCAAATAAAATAAAATGATTTTTTCAGGGAGAATTTAGAAAACAAATAAAACAAAAAAAGGCTTTCTATGGCCCACTGAGTGACATATGACGCACACAGGAGTCAGGAGTGGCACACAAGCCCAGAGGCCAATATTTATCTCCCACTGATTGATGTAGTGATTTTTTCAGGTAGATTTTGGAACCCAAATCAAGCTAAAAAAATAATAGGCTTTCTATGGCCCACAATTGGAGAGAGAGAGAGATGGCACACCCAGGAGTCAAGACTGGCACACAAGCAGAAAGGGCAATATTAATCTCCCACTGATTTTTTTTTTTTTTTTTTTTTTTTTTCAGGGAGACTTTAGGAAAAAAAAAATAATAGAATAAAATGATTTTTTCAGGAAGAATTTAGAAACCAAATAAAATAAAATGATTTTTTCAGGGAGAATTTAGAAAACAAATAAAACAAAAAAAGGCTTTCTATGGCCCACTGAGTGAGAGATGACGCACACAGGAGTCAGGAGTGGCACACAAGCCCAGAGGCCAATATTTATCTCCCACTTTTTTTTTTTTGTTCCAGGGAAAATTTATAAACCCAATAAAAAAAATAATAAATAGGCTTTCTATGGCCCACTATCTGAGAGACAGAGAGAGATGGCACGCTTAGGACTGGCACACAAGCCCAAAGGCCAATATTAATCTCCCTTTTTTTTTAAGGGAGAATTTATAAAACCAAAAAAAAATAAATAAATAGGCTTTCTATGGCCCACTATTTGTGAGAGAGATGGCACGCTCAGGACTGGCACACAAGCCCAGAGGCCAATATTAATCTCCCACTTTTTTTTTTTTCCAGGGAAAATTTATAAACCCAATAAAAAAAAATAAAAATAAATAGGCTTTCTATGGCCCACTATCTGAGAGAGAGAGATGGCACGCTTAGGACTGGCACACAAGCCCAAAGGCCAATATTAATCTCCCACTGATTGATTTATTGATTTTTTCAGGTAGAATTTAGAACCCAAATAAAGCAAAAAAAAAAAAAAAAAAGGGCTTTCTATGGCCCACTGAGTGAGTGATTATGCACACAGGAGTCAGGAGTGGCACACAAGCCCTGAGGCCAATATTTTTCTCCCACTGATTGATGCAGTGATTTTTTCAGGTACATTTTAGAACCCAAATCAAGCAAAAAAATAAATAGGCTTTCTATGGCCCACTATTTGTGAGAGAGATGGCACGCTCAGGACTGGCACACAAGCCCAGAGGCCAATATTAATCTCCCACTTTTTTTTTTTTGGTTCCAGGGAAAATTTATAAACCCAATAAAAAAATAAATAAATAGGCTTTCTATGGCCCACTATCTGAGAGAGAGAGATGGCACGCTTAGGACTGGCACACAAGCCCAAAGGCCAATATTAATCTCCCACTGATTGATTTATTGATTTTTTCAGGTAGAATTTAGAACCCAAATAAAGCAAAAAAAAAAAAAGGGCTTTCTATGGTCCACTGAGTGAGTGATGATGCACACAGGAGTCAGGAGTGGCACACAAGCCCTGAGGCCAATATTTTTCTCCCACTGATTGATGTAGTGATTTTTTCAGGTAGATTTTAGAACCCAAATAAAGCAAAAAAAAAAAATGGGCTTTCTATGGCCCACTGAGTGAGTGATGATGCACACAGGAGTCAGGAGTGGCACACAAGCCCTGAGGCCAATATTTTTCTCCCACTGATTGATGTAGTGATTTTTTCAGGTAGATTTTAGAACCAAAATCAAGCAAAAAAATAAATAGGCTTTCTATGGCCCACTGACTGAGAGATGGCACACACAGGAGTCAAGAGTGGCACACAAGCCCTGAGGCCAATATTTTTCTCCCACTGATTGATGTAGTGATTTTTTCAGGTAGATTTTATAACCCAAATCAAGCAAAAAAATAAATAGGCTTTCTATGGCCCACTGAGTGAGAGATGACACAGACAGGGATGGCACTCTAGCAGAAATGTCAATCTTAATCTCCCACAAAAAAAAAAAAAAAACAGGGAGTGTCCTTCAATTACTATCTCCCTGCAGTAATCTCAGCCAGGTATGGCAGGCAGCAATAAGGAGTGGACTGATGCACAAATTAAATAAAAAGTGTGTACAAACAAAAAAGATAGCTGTGCAGAAAGGAAGGAACAAGAGGATTTGTGCTTTGAAAAAAGCAGTTGGTTTGCACAGCGGCGTACACACAGCAATGCAGCTATCAGGGAGCCTTCTAGGGCAGCCCAATGAGCTACAGCGCTGAGGGGAAAAAAAAAAAAAATGTAGCTTCCACTGTCCCTGCACACCGAAGGTGGTGTTGGGCAGTGGAAATCGCTACAGCACAAGCGGTTTGGTGGTTAATGGACCCTGCCTAACGCTATCCCTGCTTCTGACGAAGCGGCAGCAACCTCTCCCTAAGCTCAGATCAGCAGCAGTAATATGGCGGTCGGCGGGAACTCCCTTTTATAGCCCCTGTGACGCCGCAGACAGCAAGCCAATCACTGCAATGCCCTTCTCTAAGATGGTGGGGACCAGGACCTATGTCATCACGCTGCCCACACTCTGCGTTTACCTTCATTGGCTGAGAAATGGCGCTTTTCGCGTCATTGAAACGCGACTTTGGCGCGAAAGTCGCGTACCGCATGGCCGACTCCGCACAGGGGTCGGATCGGGTTTCATGAAACCCGACTTTGCCAAAAGTCGGCGACTTTTGAAAATGAACGACCCGTTTCGCTCAACCCTAGTGGCTACTTTGAAGAACCTAGAATATAAGACATAATTTCAGTTGTTTCACACTTTTTTTGTTAAGTATATAATTCCACATGTGCTAATTCATAGTTTTGATGCCGTCAGTGTGAATGTACAATTTTCATAGTCATGAAAATACAGAAAAATCTTTAAATGAGAAGGCGTGTCCAAACTTTTGGTCTGTACTGTATATATATATATATATATATATATATATATATATACACTGTGTGCAGAATTATTAGGCAAGTTGTGTTTTGGATCACATGATAGTTTTTATACATGTTGTCCTACTCCAAGCTGTCCAGGCTTGAAAGCCAACTACCAATTAAGTAAATTAAGTGATGTGCATCTCTGTAATGAGTAGGGGTGTTGCCTAATGACATCAAAACCCTATGTAAGATGTGCTTAATTATTAGGCAACTTCCTTTCCTTTGGTAAAAAGGGTCAGAAGAGAGATTTGACAGGCTCTGAAAAGTCCAAAATTGTGAGATGTCTTGCAGAGGGATGCAGCAGTCTTGAAGCGCCTCATGGCTAGTGTTGAGCATTCCGATACCGCAAGTATCGGGTATCGGTCGATACTTGCGGTATCGGAATTCCGATACCGAGATCCGATACTTTTGTGGTATCGGGTATCGGTATCGGATACATAGAGATGTGTAAAATAAAGAATTAAAATAAAAAATATTGATATATTTACCTCTCCGGCGGCCCCTGGACTCAGCGCGGGTAACCGGCAGGCTTCGTTGTTCAAAATCAGCGCTTTTAGTACCTGAGAATCACGTCCCGGCTTCTGATTGGTCGCGGGCCGCCCATGTGACCGCCACGCGACCAATCACAAGCCGCGACATCACCGCAAGCTATTAACGCGCTCATTTTTGAAAAATGAGCGCGTTAATGACTTTCAAAGACGTAGCGGCTTGTGATTGGTCGCGGCCACGCGACCAATCACAAGCCGCGACGTCACCGCAAGCTATTAACGCGCTCATTTTTAAAAATGAGCGCGTTAATGGCTTTCAAAGACGTAGCGGCTTGTGATTGGTCGCGTGGCCGCGACCAATCACAAGCCGCGACGTCACCGCAAGCTATTAACGCGCTCATTTTTAAAAATGAGCGCGTTAATGGCTTTCAAAGACGTAGCGGCTTGTGATTGGTCGCGTGGCCGCGACCAATCACAAGCCGCGACGTCACCGCAAGCTATTAACGCGCTCATTTTTAAAAATGAGCGCGTTAATGGCTTTCAAAGACGTAGCGGCTTGTGATTGGTCGCGTGGCTGCGACCAATCACAAGCCGCGACGTCACCGCAAACTATTAACGCGCTCATTTTTAAAAATGAGCGCGTTAATGGCTTTCAAAGATGTAGCGGCTTGTGATTGGTCGCGTGGCCGCGACCAATCACAAGCCGCGACGTCACCGCAAGCTATTAACGCGCTCATTTTTAATAATGAGCGCGTTAATGACTTTCAAAGACCTAGCGGCTTGTGATTGGTCGCGGCCACGCGACCAATCACAAGCCGCTACGTCTTTGAAAGTCATTAACGCGCTCATTTTTAAAAATGAGCGCGTTAATAGCTTGCGGTGACGTCGCGGCTTGTGATTGGTCGCGTGGCGGTCACATGGGCGGCCCGCGACCAATCAGAAGCCGGGACGTGATTCTCAGGTCCTAAAAGCGCTGATTTTGAACAAAGAAGCGTGCCGGTTACCCGCGCTGAGTTCAGGGGCCGCCGGAGAGGTAAATATATAAATATTTTTTATTTTAATTCTTTATTTTACACATCCCTATGGATCCCAGGGCCTGAAGGAGAGTTTCCTCTCCTTCAGACCCTGGGAACCATGAGAATACCTTCCGATACTTGATGTCCCATTGACTTGTATTGGTATCGGATATCGGTATCGGCGATATCCCATATTTTTCGGGTATCGGCCGATACTATCCGATACCGATACTTTCAAGTATCGGACGGTATCGCTCAACACTACTCATGGCAAATAGCTAACAGGGTCGCAAAAAGCGTGTTGGGCAAAAAAGGCGCAAAATAACTGCCCATAAATTGCAGAAAATCAAGCATGAAGCTGCCAAGATGCCATTTGCCACCAGTTTTGCCATATTTCAGAGCTGCAGCGTTACTGGAGTAACAAAAAGCACAAGGTGTGTGATACTCAGGGACATGGCCAAGGTAAGGAATGCTGAAAAACGACCACCTTTGAACAAGAAACATAAGATAAAATGTCAAGACTGAGCCAAGAAAAATCTTAAGACTGACTTTTCAAAGGTTTTATGGACTGATGAAATGAAAGTGACTCTTGATGGGCCAGATGGATGGGCCAGAGGCTGGACCAGTAAAGGGCAGAGAGCTCCACTCCAGCTCAGACGCCAGCAAGGTGGAGGTGGGTTACTGGTATGGGCTGGTATCATCAAAGATGAACTTGTGGGACCTTTTCGGGTTGACGATGGAGTGAAGTTCAACTCCCAGACCTACTGCCAGTTTCAGGAAGACAACTTCTTCAAGCAGTGGTACAGGAAGAAGTCGGTATCGTTCAAGAAAAACATGATTTTCATGCAGGACAATGCTCCATCACATGCCTCCAACTACTCCACAGCGTGGCTGGCCATTAAAGGTCACAAGGAAGAAAAAATAATGACATGGCCCCCTTCTTCACCTGATCTGAATCACATAGAAAACCTGTTGTCCCTCATAAAATGTGAGATCTACAGGGAGGGAAAACAGTCCACCTCTCGGAACAATGTCTGGGAGGCTGTTGTGGCTGCTGCACGCAATGTTGGTCGAAAACAGATCAAGCAAATGACAGAATCTATGGATGGAAGCCTGTTGAGTGTCATCATAAAGAAAGGGGGCTATATTGATCACTAATTTTGGGGGATTTTGTTTTTGCATGTTAGAAATGTTTATTTCAAAATTTTGTGCAGTTATATTGGTTTACCTGGTGAAAATAAATAAGTGAGATGGGAATATATTTGTTTTTTATTAAGTTGCCTAATAATTCTGCACAGTAATACTTACCTGCACAGATATCCTCCTAAGATAGCCAAATCTAAAAATAACCCACTCCAACTTCCAAAAATATTAAGCTTTGATATTTAAGAGTTTTTTTGGGTATATTGAGAATATAGTTGTTGATCAATAATAAAAATAATCCTCTAAAATACAACTTGCCTAATAATTCTACACGCAGTGTATATATGAATAATAGCTGAAAGCTGTGCCAAATTCATTAAATATATTCTAATAGAGATTTCTGTGTTTCGTAGTCCAGCAGAGATTCTGAAACTGACAGAAAGCACAGATTATCCTAAGGCAAAAATGTTCCTTAAAATACTGAACTATATTGAAATTGTAATATTTATTTTAGGTTTAATAAAACAAATTAAATGCCTTGTATGCTGTAGTGTATCAATTATTTACAAGATACAATTAAAGTAGTATTGGGACATTAGGCTGTGTGCACACGTTGCGGTTTTTTAGCATTTTTTTCGTGGTTTTTCCCGATAAAAACGCTATAAAACCGCAAAAAAAAACGCATACAATAAGCATCCCATCATTTAGAATGAATTCCGCATGTTTTGTGCACATGAGGCATTTTTTTCCGCGAAAAAAACGCATCGCGGCAAAAAACGCAGCATGTTCATTAATTTTCCGTTTTTTTTGCGGATTTCCCACTCCAAAATGCATTGGGAAGTGTCCGGAAAAAAACGCGGCAAAAACGCGTCAAAACCGCGGCAAAATCGCGGCAAAAACGCATGCGGTTTTCTTGCGGATTTCTTGCAGAAAATGTCCGGAATTCTCAGGAATTTTCTGCGAGAAATCCTGAACGTGTACACATAGCCTAAACACTAAGTATTACCTCATCAGTAGTGTTGAGCGATACCGTCCGATACTTGAAAGTATCGGTATCGGATAGTATCGGCCGATACCCGAAAAATATCGGATATCGCCGATACCGATATCCGATACCAATACAAGTCAATGGGACATCAAGTATCGGAATGAATCCTCATGGATCCCAGGGTCTGAAGGAGAGGAAACTCTCCTTCAGGCCCTGGGATCCATATTAAAGTGTAAAATAAAGAATTAAAATAAAAAATATTGTTATATTCACCTCTCCGGCGGCCCCTGGACATCAGCGGGAGGATCCGGCGTCCGGCAGGGCTTCTTTCTTCAAAATGCGCGCCTTCAGGACCTGTGGAATGACGTCCCGGCTTCTGATTGGTCGCGTGCCGCCCATGTGACCGCCACGCGACCAATCAGAAGCCGCGACGTCATTCCTCAGGTCCTAAAAGGCGCTTATTCTAGGACTTTAGCTGAGGAATGACGTCGCGGCTTCTGATTGGTCGCGTGGCGGTCACATGGGCGGCACGCGACCAATCAGAAGCCGGGACGTCATACCACAGGTCCTGAAGGCGCGCATTTTGAAGAAAGAAGCCGTGCCGGACGCCGGATCCTCCCGCTGATGTCCAGGGGCCGCCGGAGAGGTGAATATAACAATATTTTTTATTTTAATTCTTTATTTTACACTTCCGATACCGATACCCGATATCACAAAAATATCGGATCTCGGTATCGGAATTCCGATACCGCAAGTATCGGCCGATACCCGATACTTGCGGTATCGGAATGCTCAACACTACTCATCAGTGATGCTCTCTAGTATAGCAAACAATTCCATCAAATCATTTTTTTTTCAAGTAAAAAATAAGAATATGGCACTCAGCACTGCATGAAATTATGTCACGTTATTCCAATTACTGTACATTAAAACAGAGTGAGGAGGTGCTACTTATACGGACAACAGCCATTTTACTTTTATTTGTCGTGCTTTGTGAAATGACTGATGACCAGAATTGAAGTATCCACATGTCTCCTTCCTGTGATTTATTGTACTTGGAATGAAGAGGCAAAATTTTATGTATTGGGGGAGTGTGCATTCATCTTTTCTGCTTGAAAAAAAGTGATCCATTAATGTACAAATGGAAGAGTTAAAAACGCATAAATCCTAAGGTCATGCTTTTTACCTGTAATCGTACTAGCTGGAAACAAGACTGCAATGTATTTTTTTTTATTGGTGTAGCATTTTGTGTCATATTTGAAAACTAACATAATTATTGGTTGTGTGTTTCTAATTCTTGCACTTGTAAATAATTGGTACACTGTAGGATACAAGGTTCTTAATTTCTCATTTCTAGATCTGTGTTCTGGCAGCACATGTGCAAAATATTATTCAGCGCAATATTTTAAAGTGCGTCTGCAGTTACACATGGCATGAAGCTAATATTCTTCTTTTTTCTGTTCACACAGGCATTTATCCATCCTTCTGTTTGTGTATTTATCTGCTAAGGGTGAACATCACCATACATATTGCACAATTTTTGCATGGTATTTATCCATCCTTCTGTTTGTGTGTTTATCTGCTAAGGGTGAACATCACCATACATATTGCACAATTTTTGCATGGTATTTATCCATCCTTCTGCTTGTGTATTTATCTGCAAAGTTTAAACATCACCATCCATATTGCAAGAATTTTTCTGAGGCATTTATCCATTGTTCCTGCATTTTTTTTTTAAATGTTCAAAGCTTTCTCTTTCACTGCTAGTTTATGATCGCTCTGTTCAACATGGGGTTGTTTATCTTGCATAGTAATGACTGCTCTGGTCTTGTGCAGATTGCTTAATTATTCAATGGGGCCAATTTATGCAAGACCTTCCCAGATACTTTCTATATATTCAGATCAGGCTAGTGTGTGCAAAATATTTTTAAGTACATCTGCAGTTAAACATAGCAGTTAGGCAGGTAAGCTGCACCAGTAATTCAAAAAAGCATGCTTCATGATATATGTTTTAACGTACCATATTTTTTGGATTATAAGACGCACTTTTTTTTCCCCAAAATTTGGGGGGGAAATGGGGTTGCATCTTAAAATGCGAATATACCTTACCGGCCACTGTAGAGCAGGGTCCCAGGGTCACGGCTGGAGGAGGAAAGAGTGGAGCATTGCTGCAGGCTGCAGGGGTGCTCAGATGTGCGGTGCGCTGCTGTGGGAGGTGTCAGGTGCTGCGGGTGGTGTCAGGTGCTGTGGGTGGTGTCCAATGCTGTGGCAGGCTCTGCCAAAGTTTTGTGAAAGGCCAGATCCCCCACAGTTCCATAGTTTCCTACGTGGTGGACTCTGGGAAAATGGCTGCCATTTGCGGCGCATGCGCAGATGGAGACTTTACTATTCCCATCGATGATCCCCTCTCCCAATCTTCCTCCTATATACTTTCTGTTACTTCCTCATTCAGCCTATCACAGTTTAGTCACTCTTCTACAAATGAAGATGGGAATACTCTTGACTTGGTCTTCTCTGGGCTCTCTCCGCTCTCTAACCACAACCTTCTTTCCATCTCTTTCAAGAACTGTCTCCTCACCCGGGGCACTCCCACTTTCCACACTTATAGGAATATACATTTACCATTAAAACCCAGCACTTCATTGACAATGTGCACTCATCATTAGCTCCCATCTCCTCTGACTCCTGTCCAACCTTAGTGAAACTACAATAATATATTGCAGAGTCCCCTGGATGAAGCTGCTGCTACATGCTGAAATACCCGACACAGATGACTGCAACCCTGGCACACGATGCAAACACGTTTTCTTCAGCGTTGTTCAAGTTGCTCTGAGCAGCAGTGGAGAAAATCACTTTTAGCAGAGGATTTCATGCATTATAAATTCATGCTCAAAACTTTTAACTCTGCCCTTCATCTGGCAAAACAATCCTACTTCACAGCCCTCATCATTTTATTAGCTAACAATCCAAAATAACTTTTTGAAACCTTACACTCCCTGCTGAGCCCTAAAACACAGGCCCCCATCACCAATCTCAGCAGTGAGGATCTGGCCACTCATTTCCTAGAAAAAATTAACCACATCCATCAGGACATTTCTACCCAATCTCCTTAGTGCCTGGATCCCCTTCCTTGCCGCATTTCAAGCTCACTTGCCATTTTTGAGCCTGTTACAGATAAAGAAATTATCAGGCTCCTCACTTCTTTTCGGTCCACAGCCTGCATCAGTGACCCTATTTCCTCATATCTCAAGGAGTCTCTCTCACTGCTTGTCATCACTTACCTAACTAATATATTTAACCTTTCTCTTCCTTCTGGTATCTTTCCATCTTCATTCAAACATGCCAGCATAGCCCTTTTACTTAAAAAAAGAATCCCTCAACCAGAACTTCACTATTAAATATAGACCTGTCTCTAAACTTCTTTTCATCTCTAAACTCCTGCAACACTTGGACCATTCAGGTGAGTCACCAGCTCTCCTTCACTATGCTTCTTTCTATTGGCCTCAAGGACACTGTTCTCTCATGTATCTCATCCTTTGTCTCTGACAGCTCCTTTACTGTGTCTTTTGCCGGCACTTACTACTCTCTTCCTCCCCTTGCTATCAAGGTTCTGCAGGTCTCAGTCCTAGGCCAGCTCCTCTTCTCTCTATACATCACCCCTATTGGACAAGCAATCAGTAGATTTTGGTTCCAGTATCATCTCTGAGCTTACAACACCGAATTATACACTATTTCGCCTGACATCACCACTGCCCTAATACAAAATAATAAGGATTGTTTGTTCACTGTTTCTAACATCATGTCCTTCCTCTATCTGAAAATGAATGTCTCCAAAACTGAACTTCTTGTTTTTTCTCACTCTACTAGCCTAACTTTACCTGACATTGAACTCACTTTGGTGTTTTCAACCATAACTCCCAAGCAGCAAATTGGCTGATTTGGGGTTGCATTTGCCATAAAACTTATTTCCCTTTATCCAATCACACACTCACTCAAATCTTCTGTACCTTAAAAACATCTCAAGATTTCAACCTTTGCTAATCTTTGTAACTGCTAAAACTCTTACTTTTGCTGTTATTTTTTCTCATCTAGACTATTGCAACTCTCGTCTGATCTGCCTCCCTCTAACTAAACTTTCTCCTCTCTAATCTATCCTGAATGTGGTAGCTAGGGTCGTATTTCTGTCCAGCACCCTCACCGATACGTCCACCTTGTGCCAATCATTACACCGGTTGCCCATTTGTTACAGAATAAAATATAAACTCATATCTCTTACCTACAAAGCACTCTAGAGTTCTGCACCACCCTATATCTCTTCCCACACCTCTGTCTATCACTCTACATGTTTTATCCATTCTGAAACTGATCTTAGACTAACATCCTTCACAATGCAATCATCTTACCTCCGTCTCAAAGAATTCTCCCATGCTGCGCCAGTTCTCTTCAATGCATTCCCCCAGATGATACGACTGATACCTAGCCCCCATGTTTTTATGTGTATTTTAAAAACACATCTTTTTAAATAACCCAACACCTCAACTAGCTAACCTAACACTCTCTTGTTCCCTCCTTCTAAATATTATTCAGAAGCTGCTCCCTCCTATTCTTCTGTCTCCATACCCTCCATGCACATGATAACTGTTATGACCTGGTGGTAAGGACAATAATGGACCTGGTGGTTAAGAGCACACGGAATGACCTGATAGTTACTAATAATATAGGACGAGCTCTGAGACGTGGGAACTCTGCTGACCGCAATCCCTAATCCTATCACACAAACTAGAAATAGCCGTGGATTGCTCCTAACGCTCCCTATGCAACTCGACACAGCCTAAGAAACTAGCTAGCCCTAGAGATAGAAAAATAAAGCCTACCTTTCCTCAGAGAAATTCCCCAAAGGAAAAGGCAGCCCCCCACATATAATGACTGTGAGTAAAAATGAAAATTACAAACACAGAGATGAAATAGATTTAGCAAAGTGAGGCCCGACTTACTGAACAGACAGAGGATAGGAAAGGTAACTTTGCGGTCAGCACAAAAAAATAAAAAAGACCACGCAGAGGGTGCAGAAGACCCTCCGCACCGACTCACGGTGCGGAGGCGCTCCCTCTGCGTCCCAGAGCTTCCAGCAAGCAAGACAAAAATCAAAATAGCAAGCTGGACAGAAAAATAGCAAACCAGAGAAAAACAAGCAGGAACTTAGCTTCTGCTGGGAAGACAGGTCACAAGAACGATCCAGGAGAGAACTAGGCCAATACTGGAACATTGACAGGTGGCATGGAGCAATGATCTAAGTGGAGTTAAATAGAGCAGCCAGCTAACGAATTAACCTCATCACCTGTGGAAGGAAACTCAGAAGCCGCAGCTCCACTCACAACCACCAGAGGAAGCCCATGGACAGAACCAGCCGAAGTACCATTCATGACCACAGGAGGGAGCTTGATAACAGAATTCACAACAGTACCCCCCCTTGAGGAGGGGTCACCGAACCCTCACCAGAGCCCCCAGGCCGACCAGGACGAGCCAAAAGAAAGGCACGAACCAGATCGGCAGCATGAACATCGGAGGCAAAGACCCAGGAATTATCTTCCTGACCATAACCCTTCCACTTGACCAGGTACTGGAGTTTCCGTCTCGAAATACGAGAATCCAAAATCGTCTCCACCACATACTCCAACTCCCCCTCAACCAACACCGGGGCAGGAGGATCAATGGATGGAACAACAGGCGCCACGTATCTCCGCAACAATGACCTATGGAATACATTATGGATGGCAAAAGAAGCTGGAAGGGTCAAACGAAACGACACAGGATTGAGAACCTCAGAAATCTTATACGGACCAATGAAACGAGGCTTAACCCTTTCATGACCCAGCCTATTTTGACCTTAAAGACCTTGCCGTTTTTTGCAATTCTGACCAGTGTCCCTTTATGAGGTAATAACTCAGGAATGCTTCAACGGATCCTAGCGGTTCTGAGAATGTTTTTTCGTGACATATTGGGCTTCATGTTAGTGGTAAATTTAGGTCAATAAATTCTGCGTTTATTTGTGATAAAAACGGAAATTTGGCGAAAATTTTGAAAATTTCGCAATTTTCACATTTTGAATTTTTATTCTGTTAAACCAGAGAGATATGTGACACAAAATAGTTAATAAATAACATTTCCCACATGTTTACTTTACATCAGCACAATTTTGGAAACAAAATTTTTTTTTGTTAGGAAGTTATAAGGGTTAAAATTTGACCAGCGATTTGTCATTTTTACAACGAAATTTACAAAACCATTTTCTTTAGGGACCACCTCACATTTGAAGTCAGTTTGAGGGGTCTATATGGCTGAAAATACCCAAAAGTGACACCATTCTAAAAACTGCACCCCTCAAGGTACTCAAAACCACATTCAAGAAGTTTATTAACCCTTCAGGTGCTTCACAGCAGCAGAAGCAACAAGGAAGGAAAAAATGAACATTTAACTTTTTAGTCACAAAAATTATTTTTAGCAACAATTTTTTTATTTTCCAAATGGTAAAAGGAGAAACTGAACCACGAAAGTTGTTGTCCAATTTGTCCTGAGTACGCTGATACCTCATATGTGGGGGTAAACCACTGTTTGGGCGCACGGCAGGGCTTGGAAGGGAAGGAGCGCCATTTGACTTTTTGAATCAAAAATTGGCTCCACTCTTTAGCGGACACCATGTCACGTTTGGAGAGCACCGTGTGCCTAAAAATTGGAGCTCCCCCATAAGTGACCCCATTTTGGAAACTAGACGCCCCAAGGAACTTATCTAGATGCATAGTGAGCACTTTGAACCCCCAGGTGCTTCACAAATTGATCTGTAAAAATGAAAAAGTACTTTTTTTTCACAAAAAAATTCTTTTAGCCTCAATTTTTTCATTTTCACATGGGCAACAGGATAAAATGGATCCTAAAATGTGTTGGGCAATTTCTCCTGAGTACAACAATACCTCACATGTGGGGGTAAACCACTGTTTGGGCACATGGTAAGGCTCGGAAGGGAAGGAGCGCCATTTGACTTTTTGAATGAAAAATTATTTCCATCGTTAGCGGACACCATGTCGCGTTTGGATAGCTCCTGTGTGCCTAAACATTGGCGCTCCCCCACAAGTGACCCCATTTTGGAAACTAGACCCCCCAAGGAACTTATTTAGATGCCTAGTGAACACTTTAAACCCTCAGATGCTTCACAAATTGATCTGTAAAA
Source organism: Ranitomeya imitator (assembly GCF_032444005.1). NCBI lineage: Eukaryota > Metazoa > Chordata > Amphibia > Anura > Dendrobatidae > Ranitomeya > Ranitomeya imitator. Next base: position 88,620,682 of record NC_091283.1, read on the forward strand.
ATGAAAAAGTACTTTTTTTTCACAAAAAAATTATTTTCGCCTCAATTTTTTCATTTTCACATGGGCAGTAGGATAAAATGGATCATAAAATTTGTTGGGCAATTTCTCCCGAGTACGCCGATGCCTCATATGTGGGGGTAAACCACTGTTTGGGCACTCGGCAGGGCTCGGAAGGGAAGGCGCGCCATTTGACTTTTTGAATGGAAAATTAGCTCCAATTGTTAGCGGACACCATGTCGCGTTTGGAGAGCCCCTGTGTGCCTAAACATTGGAGCTCCCCCACAAGTGACCCCATTTTGGAAACTAGACCCCCCAAGGAACTTATGTAGATGCACATTGAGCACTTTAAACCCCCAGGTGCTTCACAGAAGTTTATAACGCAGAGCCATGAAAATAAAAAATAATTTTTCTTTCCTCAAAAATGATTTTTTAGCCTGGAATTTCCTATTTTGCCAAGGATAATAGGAGAAATTGGACCCCATATATTGTTGTCCAGTTTGTCCTGAGTACGCTGATACCCCATATGTGGGGGTAAACCACTGTTTGGGCGCACGGCAGGGCTCGGAAGGGATGGCATGCCATTTGGCTTTTTAAATGGAAAATTAGCTCCAATCATTAGCGGACACCATGTCACGTTTGGAGAGCCCCTGTGTGCCTAAACATTGGAGATCCCCCAGAAATGACCCAATTTTGGAAACTAGACCCCCAAAGGAACTAATCTAGATGTGTGGTGAGGACTTTGAACCCCCAAGTGCTTCACAGAAGTTTATAACGCAGAGCCATGAAAATAAAAAAAAAAAATATTTTCTCAAAAATGATCTTTTAGCCTGCAATTTTTTATTTTCCCAAGGGTAACAGGAGAAATTTGACCCCAAAAGTTGTTGTCCAGTTTCTCCTGAGTACGCTGATACCCCATATGTGGGGGTAAATCACTGTTTGGGCACATGCCGGGGCTCGGAAGTGAAGTAGTGACGTTTTGAAATGCAGACTTTGATGGAATGCTCTGTGGGCGTCACGTTGCGTTTGCAGAGCCCCTGATGTGGCTTAACAGTAGAAACCCCCCACAAGTGACCCCATTTTGGAAACTAGACCCCCAAAGGAACTTATCTAGATGTGTGGTGAGCACTTTGAACCCCCAAGTGCTTCATAGAAGTTTATAATGCAGAGCCGTGAAAATAATAAATACGTTTTCTTTCCTCAAAAATAATTATTTAGCCCAGAATTTTTTATTTTCCCAAGGGTAACAGGAGAAATTGGACCCCAATAGTTGTTGTCCAGTTTCTCCTGAGTACGCTGATACCCCATGTGTGGGGGTAAACCACTGTTTGGGCACACGTCGGGGCTCAGAAGGGAAGTAGTGACTTTTGAAATGCAGACTTTGATGGAATGGTCTGCGGGCGTCACATTGCGTTTGCAGAGCCCCTGGTGTGCCTAAACAGTAGAAACCCCCCACAAGTGACCCCATTTTAGAAACTAGACCCCCCAAGGAACTTATCTAGATATGTGGTGAGCACTTTGAACCCCCAAGTGCTTCACAGACGTTTACAACGCAGAGCCGTGAAAATAAAAAATCATTTTTCTTTCCTCAAAAATGATGTTTGAGCAAGCATTTTTTTAGATTCACAAGGGTAACAGGAGAAATTGGACCCCAGTAATTGTTGCGCAGTTTATCCTGAGTACACTGATACCCCATATGTGGGGGTAAACCACTGTTTGGGCACACTTCAGGGCTCGGAAGTGAGGGAGCACCATTTGACTTTTTGAATACGAGATTGGCTGGAATCAATGGTGGCGCCATGTTGCGTTTGGAGACCCCTGATGTGCCTAAACAGTGGTAACCCCTCAATTCTACCTCCAACACTAACCCCCCCACACTCCTAACCCTAATCCCAACTGTAGCCATAACCCTAATCACAACCCTAACCACAACCCTAATTCCAACCCTAACCCTAAGGCTATGTGCCCACGTTGCGGATTCGTGTGAGATATTTCCGCACCATTTTTGAAAAATCCGCGGGTAAAAGGCACTGCGTTTTACCTGCGGATTTTCCGCGGATTTCCAGTGTTTTTTGTGCGGATTTCACCTGCGGATTCCTATTGAGGAACAGGTGTAAAAAGCCGCGGAATCCGCACAAAGAATTGACATGCTGCGGAAAATACAACGCAGCGTTTCCGCGCGGTATTTTCTGCACCATGGGCACAGCGGATTTGGTTTTTCATATGTTTACATGGTACTGTAACCCTGATGGAATACTGCTGCGAATCCGCAGCGGCCAATCCGCAGCCAAATCCGCACCGTGTGAACATAGCCTAATTCTAAAGGTATGTGCACACGCTGCGGAAAACGCTGCAGATCCGCAGCAGTTTCCCATGAGTTTACAGTTCAATGTAAACCTACGGGAAACAAAAATCGCTGTACACATGCTGAGGAAAAACTGCACGGAAACGCAGCGGTTTACATTCCGCAGCATGTCACTTCTTTGTGCGGATTCCGCAGCGGTTTTACAACTGCTCAAATAGAAAATCGCAATTGTAAAACCGCAGTGAAATGCGCAGAAAAAAACGCGGTAAATCCGCCATAAATCCGCAGCGGTTTAGCACTGCGGATTTATCAAATCCGCAGCGGAAAAATCCGCAGAGGACCAGAATACGTGTGCACATACCGAAACCCTAACCCTAGCCCTAACCCTACCCCTAACCCTAGCCCTACCCCTAACCCTAGCCCTAACCCTAGCCCTAACCCTAGCCCTAACCCTAACCCTAACTCTAGCCCTAACCCTACCCCTAACCCTACCCCTAGCCCTAACCCTAGCCCTAACCCTAGCCCTAACCCTACCCCTAACCCTAACCCTACCCCTACCCCTACCCCTACCCCTATTCTAACATTAGTGGAAAAAAAAAAATTTCTTTATTTTTTTATTGTCCCTACCTATGGGGGTGACAAAGGGGGGGGGGGGGGGTCATGTATTATTTTTTTTATTTTGATCACTGAGATATAATCTATCTCCGTGATCAAAATGCACTTTGGAACGAATCTGCCGGCCGGCAGATTCGGCGGACCCCGGCTGGATCGGTAAGTATGATGGGGTGGGGGGGGACCACGGAGGGGGGATCGGAGCACGGGGGGGGGATCGGAGCATGGGGGGGGAATCGGAGCGCGGCAGGCGTGGAACGGAGCACGGGGGCGTGGAACGGAGCATGGGGGGGTGGAACGGAGCACGGGGGGGTGGATCTGAATGCAGGGGGGGGTGATTGGAGCACGGGGGGGTGATTGGAGCACGGGGGGAGCGGACAAGATCACGGGGGGGAGCGGAGCACTGGATGGAGGGGAGCCGGAGCAGTGTACCGGCCAGATCAGGGGGCTGGGGGGGCGATCAGTGGGGTGGGGTGGGGGCACACTAGTATTTCCAGCCATGGCCGATGATATTGCAGCATCGGCCATGGCTGGATTGTAATATTTCACCCGTTATAATGGGTGAAATATTACAAATCGCTCTGATTGGCAGTTTCACTTTCAACAGCCAATCAGAGCGATCGTAGCCACGAGGGGGTGAAGCCACCCCCCCTGGGCTAAACTACCACTCTCCCTGTCCATGCAGATCGGGTGAAATGGGAGTTAACCCTTTCACCCGATCTGCAGGGACGCGATCTTTCTGTGACACAGCATATGCGTCACAGGTCGGATTGGCACCGACTTTCATGACGCATACGCTGTGTCACAGGTCGGGAAGGGGTTAAACTTAGGAGAGGAAACCTTCATAGGAACATAACGAGACGACAACCAAACCAAATCCCCAACACGAAGTTGGGGACCCACACAGCGTCGGCGGTTAGCGAAACGTTGAGCCTTCTCCTGGGACAATGTCAAATTGTCCACCACATGAGTCCAAATCTGCTGCAACCTATCCACCACAGTATCTACACCAGGACAGTCCGAAGACTCAACCTGCCCTGAAGAGAAACGAGGATGGAAACCAGAATTGCAGAAAAACGGCGAAACCAAAGTAGCCGAGCTGGCCCGATTATTAAGGGCGAACTCAGCCAAAGGCAAAAAGGACACCCAATCATCCTGATCAGCAGAAACAAAGCATCTCAGATATGTTTCCAAAGTCTGATTAGTTCGTTCGGTTTGGCCATTTGTCTGAGGATGGAAAGCCGAGGAAAAAGACAAATCAATGCCCATCCTAGCACAAAAGGCTCGCTAAAACCTCGAAACAAACTGGGAACCTCTGTCCGAAACGATGTTCTCCGGAATGCCATGTAAACGAACCACATGCTGGAAAAACAATGGCACCAAATCAGAGGAGGAAGGCAATTTAGACAAGGGTACCAAAAGGACCATCTTAGAGAAGCGATCACAAACCACCCAAATGACCGACATCTTTTGAGAGACAGGGAGATCCGAAATAAAATCCATAGAGATATGCGTCCAGGGCCTCTTCGGGACCGGCAAGGGCAAAAGCAACCCACTGGCACGAGAACAGCAGGGCTTAGCCCGAGCACAAGTCCCACAGGACTGCACAAAAGAACGCACATCCTGCGACAAAGACGGCCACCAAAAGGATCTAGCCACCAAATCTCTGGTACCAAAGATTCCGGGATGACCAGCCAACACCGAACAATGAACCTCAGAGATAACTCTACTAGTCCATTTATCAGGGACAAACAGTTTCTCCGCTGGGCAACGGTCAGGTCTATCAGCCTGAAATTTTTGCAGCACCCGCCGCAAATCAGGGGAGATGGCAGACAAAATTACCCCCTCTTTGAGAATACCCGCCGGCTCAGGAACACCCGGAGAGTCGGGCACAAAACTCCTTGACAGGGCATCAGCCTTCACATTCTTAGAGCCTGGAAGGTACGAAACCACAAAATCAAAACGGGAGAAAAATAGCGACCAACGAGCCTGTCTAGGATTCAACCGTTTGGCAGACTCGAGATAAGTCAAATTCTTGTGATCCGTCAAGACCACCACGCGATGCTTGGCTCCTTCAAGCCAATGACGCCACTCCTCGAATGCCCACTTCATGGCCAACAACTCTCGATTGCCAACATCATAATTGCGCTCAGCAGGCGAAAACTTTCTAGAAAAGAAGGCACATGGTTTCATCACCGAGCCATCAGAACTTCTTTGCGACAAAACAGCCCCTGCTCCAATCTCAGAAGCATCAACCTCGACCTGAAACGGAAGCGAAACATCTGGCTGGCACAACACAGGGGCAGAAGAAAAACGACGCTTCAACTCCTGAAAAGCTTCCACAGCCGCAGAAGACCAATTGACCACATCAGCACCCTTCTTGGTCAAATCAGTCAACGGTTTAGCAACACTAGAAAAATTACTGATGAAGCGACGATAAAAATTAGCAAAGCCCAGGAACTTTTGCAGACTCTTCACAGATGTCGGCTTAGTCCAATCATAAATGGCCTGGACTTTAACAGGGTCCATCTCGATAGTAGAAGGGGAAAAAAGGAAACTCAAAAATGAAACCTTCTTAACTCCAAAGAGACACTTTGACCCCTTCACAAACAAAGAATTCGCACGAAGGACCTGGAACACCATTCTTACCTGCTTCACGTGAGACTCCCAATCATCCGAGAATACCAAAATATCATCCAAATATACAATCAGGAATTTATCCAGGTACTCTCGGAAAATGTCATGCATAAAGGACTGAAATACTGATGGAGCATTAGAAAGCCCGAATGGCATAACCAGGTACTCAAAATGGCCCTCGAGCGTATTAAATGCTGTTTTCCATTCATTGCCCTGTTTAATACGCACAAGATTATACGCACCACGAAGATCTATCTTGGTGAACCAACTAGACCCCTTGGTGACGACGACGGGCGAATATGACCCTTCTCCAAGGATTCCTTTACATAACTCCGCATAGCGGCATGCTCTGGCACAGATAAATTGAACAGTCGGCCCTTAGGAAACTTACTACCAGGAATCAAATTGATAGCACAATCGCAATCCCTATGAGGAGGTAGGGCACTGGATTTGGGCTCATCAAATACATCCCGGTAATCCGACAAAAACTCCGGGACTTCAGAAGGGGTGGATGACGAAATAGACAAAAATGGAACATCACCATGTTCCCGCTGACAACCCCAGCTGGACACAGACATAGATTTCCAATTCAATACTGGATTATGGACCTGTAGCCATGGCAACCCCAAAACGACCACATCATGCAGATTATGCAACACCAAAAAGCAAATATCCTCCTGATGTGCAGGAGCCATTCAAATGGTCAATTGGGTCCAGTACTGAGGCTTATTCTTGGCCAAAGGCGTAGCATCAATTCCTCTCAATGGAATAGGATACTGCAAGGGCTCCAAGAAAAAACCACAGCGCCTAGCAAACTCCAAGTCCATCAAATTCAGGGCAGCGCCTGAATCCACAAATGCCATAACAGAATAGGATGACAAAGAGCAAATCAGAGTAACGGACAAAAGAAATTTCGACTGTACCGTACCAATGATAGCAGACCTAGCGAAACGCTTAGTGCGCTTAGGACAATCGAAGATAGCATGAGTGGAATCACCACAGTAAAAACACAGCCCATTCCGATGTCTGTGTTCTTGCCGTTCAGCTCTGGTCAAAGTCCTATCACATTGCATAGGCTCAGGTCTATGCTCAGATAATACCGCCAAATGGTGCACATCTTTACGCTCACGCAAGCGTCGATCGATCTGAATGGCCAAAGACATAGACTCATTCAGACCAGCAGGCATGGGAAATCCCACCATAACATCCTTAAGGGCTTCAGAGAGACCCTTTCTGAAAATCGCTGCCAGGGCACATTCATTCCACTGAGTGAGTACAGACCATTTCCTAAACTTCTGACAATATATTTCTATCTCATCCTGACCCTGACACAGAGCCAGCAAGATTTTCTCTGCCTGATCCACTGAATTAGGTTCATCATAAAGCAATCCGAGCGCCAGAAAAAATGCATCAACATCACGCAATGCCGGATCTCCTGGCGCAAGGGAAAATGCCCAGTCTTGAGGGTCGCCACGTAACAACGAAAAATTGATTTTCACTTGTTGAACAGGGTCACCTGAGGAGCGAGGTTTCAAAGCAAGAAACAATTTACAATTATTTTTGAAATTCAGAAACTTAGATCTATGCCCAAAAAACAAATCAGGAATTGGAATTCTAGGCTCTAACATCGGATTCTGAACCACAAAATCTTGAATATTTTGTACCCTTGCAGTGAGATTATCCATACAAGAGGACAGGCCTTGAATGTTCATATCTACAACTGTATCCTGAACCACCCAGAGGTAAAGGGGAAAAGAGAGACAAAACACACTGCAAAGAAAAAAAATGGTCTCAGAACTTCTCTTATCCCTCTATTGAGATGCATTAATACTTTGGGCCACCTGTACTGTTATGACCTGGTGGTAAGGACAATAATGGACCTGGTGGTTAAGAGCACACGGAATGACCTGATAGTTACTAATAATATAGGACGAGCTCTGAGACGTGGGAACTCTGCTGACCGCAATCCCTAATCCTATCACACACTAGAAATAGCCGTGGATTGCTCCTAACGCTCCCTATGCAACTCGACACAGCCTAAGAAACTAGCTAGCCCTAGAGATAGAAAAATAAAGCCTACCTTGCCTCAGAGAAATTCCCCAAAGGAAAAGGCAGCCCCTCACATATAATGACTGTCAGTAAAGATGAAAATTACAAACACAGAGATGAAATAGATTTAGCAAAGTGAGGCCCGACTTACTGAACAGACAGAGGATAGGAAAGGTAACTTTGCGGTCAGCACAAAAAACTACAAAAAGACCACGCAGAGGGCGCAAAAGACCCTCCGCACCGACTCACGGTGCGGAGGCGCTCCCTCTGCGTCCCAGAGCTTCCAGCAAGCAAGACAAAAATCAAAATAGCAAGCTGGACAGAAAAATAGCAAACCAGAGAAAAACAAGCAGGAACTCAGCTTCTGCTGGGAAGACAGGTCACAAGAACGATCCAGGAGAGAACTAGACCAATACTGGAACATTGACAGGTAGCATGGAGCAATGATCTAAGTGGAGTTAAATAGAGCAGCCAGCTAACGAATTAACCTCGTCACCTGTGGAAGGAAACTCAGAAGCCGCAGCTCCACTCACAACCACCAGAATAAGCCCATGGACAGAACCAGCCGAAGTACCATTCATGACCACAGGAGGGAGCTTGACAACAGAATTCACAACAGATAACTCAATAATTGCACTTAAACATACAGACTGATGACCGCACGCATGCAGCTTTAAATAAAAATCCCTATTTATTTTAATTGCTGGACCTGAAATAAAAAGCACTTTTTACATATTGTGTCCCCCTATTTCCTTGTAGATTGTAAGCTTGTGAGCAAGGCCCTCAACTCCTAATGTATCTGTTTAAACTGTCTTAGCTTATATTGAATTTATTGTCTGCATATGTCACCGCTTAATTGTAAAATGCTGAAGAATATGTTGGCGCTATATAAATAAAAATAATAATTATTATTATTAGACCTGATTTAAGAGTTAAGCTTTAAAATAGAAAAGCCTTTTTGGGGAAAATGTTTGCCTTAGGGCCATCAGTGTTTAAAATGATTTAACCCCTTACTGACATGGGATGTACTGTTACAAACTATGCCAGCTCCCTGACTTTGATGCGGGTTCGCATGCCAAGAGCGCATCTTTCCCAGCAGATGATGGCTGTTTTATTCAGCCATCATTTGCCTCTAATAGACAAGGGTGGAGATGAGGTCTGCCCGCAGCTATTAACCTATTAAATGCTGCTGTCAATCTCTGACAGGTACACCTAAAGTGATTTGGGAGGGGGGATTATCAATCAATGTGATCATCAGCACACCCGAGACAAGATCGCCAGTTTTAATAAATCTTGACTTAGGTAATAATGTGTTAATGCCAATATTAACATAGAAATATAAATTGGTATATCCCTTTAGCTCCATCTGGGAAGCTACAACTTAATGAATGTCTTGACATCTTCAGGCCTCCAGGAAATACTCGAAGTTATAGGTTTTCCTTACAGCTTGTATGCCCTTCTTAAATGTGATTTTCCAATATGTGAGTACAGCATAGATGAGTCAATCAATTTAAAATTTTACAGAAAAAATTCAAATTTTCCAAAATCTGCTGTTTTTGGTCATTCATTTCACACTGGCTGATGTTTTTTCTGCATTGTAGAGGGTCTGTAAAAATAATACTTTGCTGTTATATTTCCAACTGCCACAGCTGCCTGTCAGGTCTTCTGTTGGTACTTTTTGTTTTTTAAAAATCTATTTTCAGTAGTAATTTCATTATCTCATACAGGCTTGGACTGGCCCACAGGGTATCAGGGGAATCCCACGGTGGGCCCCTGTTTAGATCTGGTCCCTCAACCTCACTGTATGGGCAGTACTTGGCATAAATCACTTGATTCACTCTGTGCAGAAAAATGCAGCATCTCACCATTTATTAACCAAACTACCCAGTTTATTATTATATAGAGATATAGATAAATTTGTGAACGAAGGTATTATAATATTTGCAAAGTCAATGTTACTGGTGGGCCCTTGTCACCTCAGTCCAACACTTATCGCATATCCCCTTATCATCACAGACAGGATTAAAATGATAACAACTATGAATAGATCACACATGATTACACTATTCATAATATCTTATGGTCATGACTTTTACGCTCCCTTTCCCTGCACAATTCTCTCTACATCGATCACAGAATACACGCAAGGTTCGCTGTGCTGTTGTAGCAAATCAATTCTTCTACAATGATTATGAAAAAAAAATTATTTATTTATTCACAACACATTTCAACACCATACCGATGTCTTTATCCCGTGAAGAAAAACTAACCAAATTTGTTCTTTTCACATATTAAAGACACCGGTACATCGTTGGAACATGTTGTAAATAAAAAAACCTCTTTTTCATCATCATTGTTGAAAAATCGATTTACTCCAGCACCTGCCCTCACATGTTTCATCCAATTGGATGCTATAATTTCAAAAAACCAGCACACTTAACCAATCTTTGGCAACAATGACTTCCTCAAAGCTAGTTGTTTCTTTTTGTTTTTTTTGCATAAAGCCGTAAGTTTTTTTTGCAACTGTTTGATGAAAGTTTATTTAATTTTTTCACTGCATCTATCTTAAAGAATACCTTTCACTTTCATAAAAATAAGTTAAATACCATGTAAAAATCCCTGAACTTCTCTCATTATGCAACTTTTCTCTCTGCTTTTGTCTTTCATCCTTGTTTTATTTAGTGTATGGCATGTTATACTGGTTTAAACCATCATTTTTAGATGTTTTCAGCTCAGCCTCTAGTTCTTGAGATATTGAAAGTGGTTTTCTTGCCACATAGAGAACCAAAATTCAAAGTGCGTTCTCATTAATTTTCCTTTTTTCCACCATATCTTGGAAGAGTCTTGGCTCTTCCATGAGGAGCACATACAATATTTCAAACTGTTAACGCCAAAATGCCAATGCCATTGGAGAGCATCTTGTGTCCTTTAGATTTAGACTGCTTTTTCTAAAGGTGCCTTCACACTCAGCAACTTTACAACGAGAACGACAACGACCCGTGACGTTGCAGGGTCCTGGATAGCAATCTCGTTGTGTTTGACATGCTGTGTCATCGCTGGTGAGAGCTAGAAGTCCAGAACTTTATTTCGTCGTCAGGTCGGCGTGTATCATCATGTTTGACATCAAAAGCAATGATGCCAGCAATGTTTTACATGGTGCTAACAACCAGCGAGAACGATAAGTGAGTCGCCGCTACGTCACTGGATCGCTCCTGCATCGTTCTGGAGCTGCTGTGTTTGATGTCTCTACAGCGACCTAAACAGTGACGCTCCAGCGATCGGCTCGTTGTCTATATCGCTGCAGCGTTTACTAATGGTACCTTTAGTAAAAGCCGAATTTCTGGTTTGCCAGGACAGCTTGTCATTGTCAACAAGGATCAGAAAAAAAACTGCCCCATTATAACAAAAAAGTCACCATTCATATGCTAATTTAATTCATGTGAGCACAGATAATGTGGGGACAGGTGAGTAATTTCTTGTTAATCATATGTTAGTATAACTTTGTTTTTTGTTTCAAACTGAACTGTGTGTTGTTATTGTGTACTGGCATTGTAATATATTTTGTGTCCTTTTTTCCCTGTCAAGTTTATTTTTGAGCTTTTGCACAATAAAAAAAAACATGAGTTTGTATATGTAGGCAAGCAGTTTCATTAAACTCTTCATTTCAGAACTTATTTTACACAGTGCACTTAATACTCAGGGGTACCAATAATGTTGACCACAACTGTATCTGTTATTAATGCTATTAACAGCAGATCTAGCTAGTTGCATGCCATAATAATTATGCACAGAGAATAGAAATAAAGAATTTACAAAGAGAAAATATAAACAGTAGAAAAAAAAGAATATGAGTCACTATTTGTTTTCAGTTAGTAAAAAACTCAGATGACACATTTCCTTTATTGCTATGGATGGTTTGTGTAGGTTTTGTATATATTGTATTTACATTTAGTTTTACGATTGCTAATGAGACACATTGGCATACTGCGGAAAATTCTTCATTTTTTAGGGTCAGCATTTTGTTTATAATAATGCTATATTTTCAGACTGGGAAGGTGCATGTTTGACAAGTAGAAATGATCTTGCTTACTGACCAAAAGAAAATTAATTCCTTTGAGTTCTAAGAGCTTTGCAAATCTATTTGCCTGTTCATGCCCTTTTCAGTTTAATCTAATTTCTGTAGTTTTTTTTTCATCAATTCTCCTTAATATTATCAAATACTTGTGATTATCATTGAAGGTTGGCATCTGTTTCTCTTCTGTCATCTTAATAGAAATGTTTATTGTTTGTAGAAAACCAAAGAAAGATTTTGAACTAAATGTTGAAGTTTTTCCTATGTTAACTTCCATATGTTAACTTTAAAAATGCACAAAAATAACTAACAAAGTTTGAAAGTGATTCATTTATATACTGTATGCACAGTACAGACCAAAAGTTTGGACACAACTTCTTATTTAAGGATTTTTCTGTATTTTCATGACTATGAAAATTCTACATTCACACTGAAGGCATCAAAACTATGAACTAACACATGTGGAAATATATACTTAACAAAAAAGTGTGAAACAACTGAAATTATGTCTTATATTCAACGTTTTTCAATGTAGCCACCTTTGGCTTTGATGATTGCTTTGCACACTCTTGGCATTCTCTTGATGAGCTTCAAGAGGCAGTCACCGGGAATGGTTTTCACTTCACAGGTGTGCCCTGTCAGGTACCGGGAATATTCTTCAAACAATCTTGAAGGAGTTCCCAGAGATGCTTAGCACTTGTTGGCCCTTTTGCCTTCACTATGCGGTCCAGCTCACCCCAAACCATCTCGATTGGGTTCAGGTCTGTCTGGTGACTGTGGAAGCCAGGTCATCTGGTGTAGCACCCCATCACTCTCCTTCTTGGTCAAATAGCCCTTACACAGCCTGGAAGTGTGTTTGGGGTCATTGTCCTGTTGAAAAATAAACAATGGTCCAACTAAACGCAAACCGGATGGAATAGCATGCCGCTGCAAGATGCTGTGGTAGCCAAGCTTGTTCAGTATGCCTTCAATTTTGAATAAATCCCCAACAGTGTCACCAGCAAAGCACCCCCACACCATCACAACTCCTCCTCCATGCTTCACGGTGGGAACCAGCATGTAGAGTCCATCCGTTCACCTTTTCTGCGTAGCACAAAGACACGATGATTGGAACCAAAGATCTCAATTTTGGACTCATCAGACCAAAGCACAGATTTCAACTGGTCTAATGTCCATTCATTGTGTTCTGTAGCCAAAATAAGTCTCTTCTGCTTGTTGCCTGTCCTTAGCAGTGTTTCCAAGCAGCTATTTTACCATGAAGGCCTGCTGCACAAAGCGTCATCTTAACAGTTGTTGTAGAGATGTGTCTGCTGCTAGAACTCTGTGTGGAATTCACTTGGTCTCTAATCTGAGCTGCTGATAACCTGTGATTTCTGAGGCTGGTGACTCAGATAAACTTATCCTCAGATGCAGAGGTGACTGATCTTCTTTTCCTGCGGCAGTCCTCATGTTCCTTTGTAGCGCTTGATAATTTTTGCCACTGCACTTGGGGACACTTTCAAAGTTTTCCCAATTTTTCAGGCTGACTGACCTTCATTTCTTAAAGTAATGATGGCCACTCATTTTTTCTTTACTTAGCTGCTTTTTTCTTGCCATAATACAAATTCTGTCAGTCTATTCAGTAGGACTATCAGCTGTGTATCCACAAGACTTCTGCACAACACAACTGATGGCCTCAACCCCATATATAAGGCAAGAAATCCCACTTATCAATCCTGATAGGTCACACCTGTAAAGTGAAAACCATTCTCGGTAACTACCTCTTGAAGCTCATCAAGAGAGTGCCAACAGTGGGCAAAGCTGTCATCAAAGCAATAGGTGGCTACTTTGAAGAACCTAGAATATAAGACATAATTTCAGTTGTTTCATACTATTTTGTTAAGGATATAACTCCACATGTGTTAATTCATAGTTTTGATGCCTTCAGTGTGAATGTACAATTTTCATGGTCATGAAAATACAGAAAAATCTGTAAATGAGAAGATGTGTCCAAACTTTTGGTCTATACTGTATATGTACAGTGGGGCAAAAAAGTATTTAGTCAATCAGCAATAGTGCAAGTTCCACCACTTAAAAAGATGAGAGGCGTCTGTAATTTACATCCTAGGTAGACCTCAACTATGGGAGACAAACTGAGAAAAAAAAATCCAGAAAATCACATTGTCTGTTTTTTTAACAATTTATTTGCATATTATGGTGGAAAATAAGTATTTGGTCAGAAACAAACAATCAAGATTTCTGGCTCTCACAGACCTGTAACTTCTTCTTTAAGAGTCTCCTCTTTCCTCCACTCATTACCTGTAGTAATGGCACCTGTTTAAACTTGTTATCAGTATAAAAAGACACCTGTGCACACCCTCAAACAGTCTGACTCCAAACTCCACTATGGTGAAGACCAAAGAGCTGTCAAAGGACTCCAAAAACAAAATTGTAGCCCTGCACCAGGCTGGGAAGACTGAATCTGCAATAGCCAACCAGCTTGGAGTGAAGAAATCAACAGTGGGAGCAATAATTAGAAAATGGAAGACATACAGTACAAGACCACTGATAATCTCACTCGATCTGGGGCTCCATGCAAAATCCCACCCCGTGGGGTCAGAATGATCACAAGAACGGTGAGCAAAAATCCCAGAACCACGCGGGGGGACCTAGTGAATGAACTGCAGAGAGCTGGGACCAATGTAACAAGGCCTACCATAAGTAAAACACTGCGCCACCATGGACTCAGATCCTGCAGTGCCAGACGTGTCCCACTGCTTAAGCCAGTACATGTCCGGGCCCGTCTGAAGTTTGATAGAGAGCATTTGGATAATCCAGAGGAGTTTTGGGAGAATGTCCTATGGTCTGATGAAACCAAACTGGAACTGTTTGGTAGAAACACAACGTGTCGTGTTTGGAGGAAAAAGAATACTGAGTTGCATCCATCAAACACCATACCTACTGTAAAGCATGGTGGTGGAAACATCATGCTTTGGGGCTGTTTCTCTGCAAAGGGGCCAGGACGACTGATCCGGGTACATGAAAGAATGAATGGGGCCATGTATTGTGAGATTTTGAGTGCAAACCTCCTTCCATCAGCAAGGGCATTGAAGATGAAACGTGGCTGGGACTTTGAACATGACAATGATCCAAAGCACACCGCCAGGGCAACGAAGGAGTGGCTTCGTAAGAAGCATTTCAAGGTCCTGGAGTGGCCTTGCCAGTCTCCAGATCTCAACCCTATAGAAAACCTTTGGAGGGAGTTGAAAGTCCGTGTTGCCAAGCGAAAAGCCAAAAACATCACTGCTCTAGAGGAGATCTGCATGGAGGAATGGGCCAACATACCAACAACAGTGTGTGGCAACCTTGTGAAGACTTACAGAAAACGTTTGACCTCTGTCATTGCCAACAAAGGATATATTACAAAGTATTGAGATTAAATTTTGTTTCTGACCAAATACTTATTTTCCACCATAATATGCAAATATATTGTTAAAAAAACAGACAATGTGTTAGGAGTCGAGTTTCCTCTGCTGCACAGGGGGAATCTCGATCCGTCTCCCCTGCGGTCTCCCATTCTCCTCCAGCCGCAGTGGATTCTGCTCAGCAGGGACGTCGCTCGCAGTGTCTTGCTCGCTCTCACTCTGTACAGAGAGTTACTGCTGCTTTTTCAGCTCCTGCCATTAAAGTCAGTGCTGGTCAGCGGCGAGCGGACTTCCCTGGGACTAAGTCCTTGTTTGCGCACACTGAGCATGCCCAGAGCAAGATCTCCCGTTGGAGATCGAGGGTCATGTGCTCTGGCTCTGCAGCGCATTCCATTGGTCCTTCTGGCAGGCCCTGGAAGGGCAAAGTTTCTGTGGCAACTTCCTGTCCTGCAATTATATAAACTGCGCATGACCGCATGGCCATGCACTAGTGTACAATTGAATACGTGTGTTTGTTGTGAGTGCAAGTCGTTCATTAAATACCCCTACCCTATTGTATGACTGTTCGCGTATGGAGTATGGCTGCTATCTAGCGCCCGACAAATCACTCAACGTGTCACACACATATCAGCGTCTATTGCTGTGACCGCCAGTGCGGCGCCACGTGCCAGTAGTGCGCTTCCTGACCCACGTCTGGGTGCTTAGTGGTGCCTGCCAGCACGGCACAGTTCGCACTTCGGTGCTCTAATTATAAGAGTTGCCTAACACACCCTGTTGCGGTGTTGTGTCAGCAAGTGGTCTAATCGGACTTCAATCCTAGTTGGGGTTAAGTTCGCTGACTGCTTGCTCGCCTTCTATGTGCGGTACCGCGATCCTGTGACACAACAGGATCGCTTCCTTCACGTTGGGTGAAGTTTAACCCACGCGAGTATACTTATGAGTACCGCCATATAGTCCGTCATTACTCAGCAGCAGGTTCCATCTCTGCACGGTGGACCCCGGGCTACGAACGCACCGTACACTATTAGTCTTATTATTTGGTGCGTTCCGCTAGCCCTAACATTACACTAGCGCCAGGGTCTGGCTAGTGATGACGGACAAACAGCAATCCCTGCGGTATATACAGCAGCTGGAGGGTAGGTTGGCGGCTCTCGAGAGCGCTACCTCAGCTGTGGATGTTACCGCAGTTGCTGTACAGGCTGCCAGCGTAGCTGCAGCAACTTTGTCCATTGCCACCCCTGTTCCGACATTTTCTCGCCTCCCGCTGCCAGAAAAATTTTCTGGTAATAGCATATTTTGTAGGGGATTCGTGAGTCAGTGCTCTATTCAT
Source organism: Ranitomeya imitator (assembly GCF_032444005.1). NCBI lineage: Eukaryota > Metazoa > Chordata > Amphibia > Anura > Dendrobatidae > Ranitomeya > Ranitomeya imitator. The sequence continues at coordinate 88,637,088 of NC_091283.1, forward strand.
CTCGAGCTTCTGGCTGCACGTTTCCCCACAGAGCGGGCTAAGGTGGGATTTATTGTGTCTCTATTGTCGGACAGGGCGTTGGAATGGGCTACGCCGCTGTGGGAGCGTGGCGATCATGTGGTGCAGAGTGCTCCTCTGTTTTTGAGCACTTTAAAACAGGTCTTTTTAGGACCTCAAGTCACCAATGACACTGCGCTCCAATTGCTGGCATTAACTCAGGGTGAGTCCTTGGTCAGTCATTTTGCCGTCCAATTCCGCACTTTAGCATCTGAGCTGGAATGGTCGGATAAAGCTCTTATCCCCATATTTTGGAGGGGCTTGGCTGACCATGTAAAGGACGCTCTGGCCACTAGGGAGATTCCTGCCACACTGGAGGAGTTAATAACAGTCTCCACTCGAATTGACCTCCGTTTTAACGAGCAGAGGTTAGAGCGAGCCCAGTGTAGGCAGAGGTTTCGGCTGGCTCCTACTTTCGCCAAACCTCTGGAATCTCCGGTCCTGGTTCCTGAGTCACATGAGGCCAGGGAAGTGTCACAAGCGGGACCTAAGTCCCGGACCGCTTGTGCACTCAGGGTCTGTCATGTTTGCCAGCAGTCTGGACATTTAGCCACCAGATGTCCTCAGCGGTCGAGGAAACGTCAGCGTCTAGTGGTCGTAGGTGGAGGTACACTAGACACGGCGACGTTTGCCTCTAAATTGTCCTTTAAGGGGACAATTACTATAGGCTCATTCTCCCACTCGTTAGAGCTCTGCGTGGATTCTGGGGCGGAGGGCAATTTTATGTCTTCTGCCTTCGCCCAACGCCACGCAATACCTCTGGTTATGCTAGCTCAACCTGTAACGGTACGAGTGGTGAATGGGTCGACTCTGCCCTCACAGATAACTCACCAGACCATCCCTTTTACTCTGTCCATGTCACCATCTCATCAGGAGATTATTTCTCTGCTCGTCATTCCAGAGGGAATTGATGAAGTCCTGTTGGGAATACCTTGGCTACGGTACCACTCTCCTCATATCGAGTGGTCCTCAGGCAGAATTCTGGGATGGGGTGAATCTTGTGGGGGTAGGTGTCAGAGGGAGTGCGTTCAGGTAGCTACAACTGAGGTACCCGCAGATCTTTCCTCTTTCCCCAAGCAGTATTGGTCGTATGCAGACGTATTCTCCAAAAAGGCGGCGGAGACCCTTCCGCCCCATCGCCCCTATGACTGTCCTATTGACCTCTTGCCTGGTGCTGAGCCTCCCCAGGGTCGAGTCTATCCGCTATCTCTCCCGGAGAAGGAGGCAATGTCACAGTACATCCAGGAAAATCTGGCAAGAGGGTTCATCAGGAAGTCAGTGTCACCTGCTGGGGCAGGGTTCTTCTTCGTGCAGAAGAAGAGTGGGGAATTGCGTCCATGCATAGACTACAGGGGTCTTAACTCCATCACCGTTAAGAATAAATACCCTTTGCCTTTGATATCTGAACTGTTTGATAGGCTTCGGGGAGCAAGGGTATTTACTAAATTAGATCTGGGGGGTGCTTACAACCTGATTCGCATTCGTGAGGGGGACGAATGGAAGACGGCTTTTAACACCAGGGATGGGCACTATGAATATCTGGTGATGCCCTTTGGGCTCTGTAATGCCCCAGCCATTTTCCAAGACTTTGTGAACGATATCTTCCGGGATATGCTTTCCACCTCGGTCGTAGTCTATCTGGATGATATTCTCATCTACTCTCCAGATATTGACTCCCACCGGAGAGATGTTTGCAAAGTCTTCGACCTCCTACGGGCAAACTCCCTCTATGCCAAGTTGGAGAAGTGTATGTTTGATCAGGAGTCCTTACCTTTCCTAGGCTACATCATCTCAGCCCAGGGATTGGCTATGGATCCTGCCAAACTACAGGCTGTGATGGACTGGCAGGAACCCCATTCTCTTAAAGCGGTGCAGCGCCTTATGGGGTTCATCAATTATTATCGCCAGTTCATCTCGCACTTCTCAACTTTGGTAGCTCCCTTGGTTGCCCTCACCAAGAAGGGGGCGAATCCCAAATTGTGGTCTGAGGAGGTGTCCAAGGCTTTTATCTCTATAAAGTCACACTTCGCTAGCGCTCCCATTCTTCATCGCCCCGATGTTGATAAGCCATTTATCATGGAGGTGGATGCCTCTTCTGTTGGTGCTGGAGCAGTCCTCTTCCAAAAGGATGCTCAAGGTCGGAAGCATCCTTGCTTCTTTTTCTCCAAGACCTTCGCACCAGCAGAGAGGAATTATTCCATCCGGGACAGGGAGTTGCTAGCCATGAAGTTGGCTTTCTCAGAGTGGAGACATCTCTTGGAGGGAGCACGTTTTCCCTTCCAAGTCTTCACAGATCACAAAAATTTGGTGTATCTGCAGACAGCTCAGCGGTTGAATTCTCGCCAGGCCAGATGGTCCTTGTTCTTCTCCCGGTTTCATTTCACCCTCCATTTCCTTTCTGGGGAGAAGAACATTGGGCCGACGCTCTCTCTCGCTCCGTTGTGTCATCTGCGGAGGAGGAGGAGGAGCCTCGGCTTATTGTCCCCACCGAGAGTTTGAGAACCGTGGCCCCAGTTTCGCTGGAGTCTGTGCCCCCGGGCAAGACTTTTGTTCCATCTAGTTTGCGACCGGAGGTTCTCTCTTGGGCGCACTCGTCCAGGGTGGGTGGACATTTTGGTACTAAAAGGACATCAGACTTACTGGCGAGGACATACTGGTGGCCGCATATGGCTCGTGATGTCGCGGAGTACGTTCGGGCGTGTGTCTCTTGCGCCAGGAACAAGACTCCTCGGCAACGGCCAGCTGGGTTGCTTTATTCTCTGCCCGTGGCTGACAGGCCCTGGGAGATGGTCGGGATGGACTTTGTGGTTGGCTTACCCAAGTCTCGTAATTGCACCATTATCTGGGTGATCACCGATCATTTTTCCAAAATGGTGCATTTGGTGCCTCTTCCACGGCTATCATCTGCACGGGCATTGGCTGTCTTGTTTATCAAGCATATCTTTCGCTTACACGGTATGCCAGACAAAATTGTTAGTGACCGGGGTCCCCAGTTTGCGTCTCGATTCTGGAGGGAGCTATGTCGTCTACTCAGTATTGAGTTAAATCTCTCTTCGGCATATCATCCCGAGACGAATGGGTTGGTAGAAAGGGCCAACCAGACCTTGGTCACATATCTGCGACATTTTGTTTCTGCCAGACAGGATGACTGGGCATCCTTGCTACCGTGGGCAGAGTTTGCACTTAACAATGCCGTAGCCGACTCTACCGGTCAGACTCCATTCCTCTTAAATTACGGCCAGCATCCGCGTGTTCCTGTGCCCATGCCTGTGTCTTCCGCTGATCCCAGGGTGGCAGACTGGGCTGTGGAGGCACTGGACATTTGGGATCGCACGCAGGATGCCATTCGGGCCTCCAAGGAGAGAATGAGGTCCTCCGCCGATGTTCATCGGCGCCCCGCTCCGACTTTTGCCCCTGGCGACTTGGTGTGGCTCTCCGCCCGTAACATCAGGCTGCGAGTTGAGTCCACTAAGTTTGCTCCTCGCTACTTGGGTCCCTTCAAGGTTCTCGAACAGGTTAATCCTGTGGTCTACCGCCTGGCTCTTCCTCCACGCTTGGGTATCACCGACACCTTTCATGTGTCCCTCTTGAAACCCGTATACATGTCCCGGTTTTCCGAGTCATCTGCCAGGACATCGGGTTCGTCTACGGACGATTACGAGGTGAACGCTATTTTGGGGTGCAAGGTGGTACGCGGCAAAAAGTTTTATTTGGTGGATTGGAAGGGTTATGGTCCAGAGGACAGGTCTTGGGAGCCTGCTGAAAACATTCGGGCCCCACAGCTAATTGCTGCCTTCGAGCGCAGCGAGGCCCAAGGAGGGGGGGGCCCTAGGAGGGGGGGTAATGTTAGGAGTCGAGTTTCCTCTGCTGCACAGGGGGAATCTCAATCCGTCTCCGCTGCGGTCTCCCATTCTCCTCCAGCCGCAGTGGATTCTGCTCAGCAGGGACGTCGCTCCCAGTGTCTTGCTCACTCTCACTCTGTACAGAGAGTTACTGCTGCTTCTTCAGCTCCTGCCATTAAAGTCAGTGCTGGTCAGCGGCGAGCGGATTTCCCTGGGACTAAGTCCTTGTTTGCGCACACTGAGCATGCCCAGAGCAAGATCTCCTGTTGGAGATCGAGGGTCATGTGCTCTGGCTCTGCAGCGCATTCCATTGGTCCTCTTGGCAGGCCCTGGAAGGGCAAAGTTTCTGTGGCCACTTCCTGTCCTGCAATTATATAAACTGCGCATGACCGCACGGCCATGCGCTAGTGTACAATTGAATACGTGTGTTTGTTGTGAGTGCAAGTCGTTCATTAAATACCCCTACCCTATTGTATGACTGTTTGCGTATGGAGTATGGCTGCTATCTAGCGCCCGACAAATCACTCAACGTGTCACACACGTATCAGCGTCTATTGCTGTGACCGCCAGTGCGGCGCCACGCGCCAGTAGTGCGCTTCCTGACCCACGTCTGGGTGCTTAGTGGTGCCTGCCAGCACGGCACAGTTCGCACTTCGGTGCTCTAATTATAAGAGTTGCCTAACACACCCTGTTGCGGTGTTGTGTCAGCAAGTGGTCTAATCGGACTTCAATCCTAGTTGGGGTTAAGTTCGCTGACTGCTTGCTCGCCTTCTATGTGCGGTACCGCGATCCTGTGACGCAACAGGATCGCTTCCTTCACGTTGGGTGAAGTTTAACCCACGCGAGTATACTTATGAGTAGGGTTGAGCGACCTTTACTTTTATAGGATCGGGTCGGGTTTCACGAAACCCGACTTTTGAAAAAGTCGGGTCGAGTGAAATCGGCCGATCCTATAAAAAAGTCGGGGTCGGGGTCGGACGAAACTCGAAACCCAATGCAGTGCATTGGGTTTCCATGGTTCCCAGGGTCTGAAGGAGCGGAAACTCTCCTTCAGGCCCTGCGATCCATATTTTAGTGTAAAATAAAGAATTAAAATAAAAAATATCGCAATACTTACCCTCTGACGCGCCCTGGTACTAACCGGGAACCTTCCTTCCTTAGAATCAGCCTTCCAGGACCTTGCGGTGACGTCGCGGTGACGTCGCGGCTTGTGATTGGCCGCGCGGCCGCCCATGTGACCGCTCGCGCGGCCAATCACAAGCCGCGACGTCACCCGCGACGTCACCGAAGGTCCTGGAAGGGCTGATTCTTAGGAAGGAAGGCTGCCGGAAAGAAGCAGGGCGCGTCCGAGGGTGAGTATATTCCTATTAGGTATACCTATTCCTATTAGGTATATACTCACCCTCGGACGCGCCCTGCTTCTTTCCGGCAGTTTTCCTTCCTAAGAATCAGCCCTTCCAGGACCTTCGGTGACGTCGCGGGTGACATCGCGGCTTGTGATTGGCCGCGCGAGAGGTCACATGGGCGGCCGCGCGGCCAATCACAAGCCGTGACGTCACCGCGACGTCACCGCAGGGTCCTGGAAGGCTGATTCTAAGGAAGGAAGGTTCCCGGTTAGTACCAGGGCGCGTCAGAGGGTAAGTATTGTGATATTTTTTATTTTAATTCTTTATTTTACACTTAAATCTGAATTCCGATACCAATTCCCGATATCTTAAACATATCGGGAATCGGTATCGGAATTCCGATTCTAGATTCAAAAGATCGCCGACTTCATGGCCGACCCCACACTGGGGTCGGGTCGGGTTTCATGAAACCCGACCTTGCCAAAAGTCGGCGACTTTTGAAAAATTTCGACCCGTTTCGCTCAACCCTACTTATGAGTACCGCCATATAGTCCGTCATTACTCAGCAGCAGGTTCCATCTCTGCACGGTGGACCCCGGGCTACGAACGCACCGTACACTATCAGTCTTATTATTTGGTGCGTTCCGCTAGCCCTAACACAATGTGATTTTCTGGATTTTTTTTTCTCAGTTTGTCTCCCATAGTTGAGGTCTACCTATGATGTAAATTACAGACGCCTCTCATCTTTTTAAGTGGTGGAACTTGCACTATTGCTGACTGACTAAATACTTTTTTGCCCCACTGTATATATATATATATATATATATATATATATACATATATATATATATATATATATATATATATATATATATATATATATATATTGTAGTGCAGCGGGGTTGGTGCAGTGTGACAGACAGGCAGTGACCACAGGAACCTTTAAAACACAGTGTACTTAATATCCAACATACTTACAAATGGAAAGCAAATAATATTATAGTATTCTCCAGATCACAGCTGGGAGTCAAGACAGTCTGTATCCGAGACCAGACTGCACCACCATGTGATGCTGAGGGGTTCCAGGCCTTTTTAGCTTTGCTTGGCTCTGTGTTACTTCACACAGGCTGAGCCTTGCAGAGCCATCTGCTCTTCAGTTTGCAAACCAAGACTGATATACCTAACCCTTTGCTGCAGGGTTTTTAAATGGAATCTGTGGTTATGGGCCACTTGTAATACTCGACCTGGAGGGAGCGAACTGCCCCATTAACATCCTGTTGTTCCCTCCAAAAATAAAAGCCCATGCCTGGTTTTCATAAATTTGCCTTGGGCAAATAGCTTGTCCAAGACCACACTTACTTTTATTCTGCATTGCAACCACAGCTATATCTGTGACTACAATGCACTCCAGTGGCTTTAAAATGCTTCTTTGCACATCTCAAAAACACATAGAAAAATTAAGAAAAACATACCATAAGGAAACAGCCTTATCAAAACCTGTCAGATGATAAATGCACTAGCAGGATGCAGCAGGCCCCCACGATAAAGGCAGGGGCAGCACAGGTGCAAACTACTGACAGAAACAGCCACTATACGCCTACTAAATTAAGGAGGGGTTGGCTGCCTAGTAGAAAAAATGCACGCAAATGAGACTTCTTATAACAATACCCAAAATTTAATTATTAATTGTGATGTAACGGACACCGTAACAGACTTACCCCTGAGACAATGTCCGGGCTGTCCAGGGATGTGCTGGGAAAGCAGGGAACTTCTGCTGTAATGAATGAGGCATGAGTAGAACGTCAGTCACACAGGTATGTGTGAGGCAAAGTGTCTGGCTTACAGCTTATTATTGACACCCATAATATTATATCAGGCTTGCTGCCCAGCACTATATATATGCGTCCAACAGGGACAGATGCCCCAGGACACCCAGCCAACAAAAAGGGCCTGGCTGCATCCTGCAAAAAATGATAAAAAGTGCAGCAAAAGATGAAAAAAATATGCATATGATAAATACATTAAATATGGTATTGGCTAATATTTTGGCCAAAATAGATAAACTCACAAAACTAACGTCAATGTTCCTCATATTTGCGAGTCCTAACATTAAATTAAAAAATGCTTAACATAGGCTGGTTTCACATTTTCGGTTGTGTCTGCAGCGTTTCTGACGCATACATTCGCATGTGTCTTGATTTCCTATCTTTAACATTGTAGATGCAGGAGCATGCGTTTGCATGCGTTAGCCCTTGTTTGCTTACGCATGCGTATTTTCACGGTGTGCGGCTGGGCGCGGCTGATGCACCATGTTACAATTTTTGTAAGTCAACTTTCAACCGACATACGCATGCAGATGTTTGTAGAAGAAGTGCATCAAAACAACACATTACAGTCTATGGGAACACATAGGAACGCAAGGACATGCATTCGCTTGCATTTGCCTAAGGGTCTATATAGAGAAATTCCATGAGCCCTGCCCATTGGGCGTGGCTTGAGTCAAGGAAATTTTTTTAAACATTTTTTTCATAACAAACGCATGCTCATAAACAATGGGAACGCATGCATAAATGCATGCAAACATTGTGTTTTTTATCTGTCATGTGTAAGTTGATGCGGATAAAAAACACAGCATTATCATGCATTTGCATGCGTTTTGCCATGTGGTCGTGGTTGCATATAAAACGCTGCAAACTCAACCGCAAATGTGAACCTAGGCATAGTAACATTAAGAAAAACATACCGTAAGGAAACAGCCTTCCCAAAACCTGTCAGATGATAAATGTACTAGCAGGATGTATCAGGTCCCCATGATAAAGGAAGAGGTAGCACAGTGTTATGTTTGCTAATGACAGGTGTTATGAAGGCAATCCAGAAACACAGCGTGCTTAGCGATCAGAGCGCACACAGTGATCTGACAAATACCCAAAAATAAAAGAACGAGCTCTGAGACGTGGAAACTCTGTAGACTGCACACCTGATCCTATCCTAAACACAACTAAAAGCGGCTGTGGATTGCGCCTAACAACTACCTAGGCAACTCGGCACAGCCTAAGAAACTAGCTAGCCTGAAGATAGAAAAATAGGCCTGACTTGCCCCAGAGAAATTCCCCAAAGGAAAAGGCAGCCCCCCACATATAATGACTGTGAGTAAGATGAAAAGACAAAACGTAGGGATGAAATAGATTCAGCAAAGTGGGGCCCGATATTCTAGGACAGAGCGAGGACAGTAAAGCGAACTTTGCAGTCTACAAAAAACCCTAAAGCAAAACCACGCAAAGGGGGCAAAAAAACCCCACCGTGCCGAACTAACGGCACGGCGGTACACCCTTTGCGTCTCAGAGCTTCCAGCAAAACAAAAGACAAGCTGGACAGAAAAAAAGCAACAAAAAAGCAAAAAGCACTTAGCTATACAGAGCAGCAGGTCACAGGAACAATCAGGAGAAGCTCAGATGCAACACTGAAACATTGACAAGGAGCAAGGATAGCAGCATCAGGCGGAGTTAAGTAATGAAGCAGTTAACGAGCTCACCAGAACACCTGAGGGAGGAAGCTCAGAAGCTGCAGTACCACTTGTGACCACAGGAGTGAATTCAGCCACAGAATTCACAACAGTACCCCCCCCTTGAGGAGGGGTCACCGAACCCTCACCAGAGCCCCCAGGCCGACCAGGATGAGCCGCATGAAAGGCACGAACAAGATCGGAAGCATGAACATCAGAGGCAAAAACCCAGGAATTATCTTCCTGAGCATAACCCTTCCATTTAACCAGATACTGGAGTTTCCGTCTAGAAACACGAGAATCCAAAATCTTCTCCACAATATACTCCAATTCCCCTTCCACCAAAACCGGGGCAGGAGGCTCAACAGATGGAACCATAGGTGCCACGTATCTCCGCAACAACGACCTATGGAATACATTATGTATGGAAAAGGAGTCTGGGAGGGTCAAACGAAAAGACACAGGATTGAGAACCTCAGAAATCCTATACGGACCAATAAAACGAGGTTTAAATTTAGGAGAGGAAACCTTCATAGGAATATGACGAGAAGATAACCAAACCAGATCCCCAACACGAAGTCGGGGACCCACACGGCGTCTGCGATTAGCGAAAAGTTGAGCTTTCTCCTGGGACAAGATGAAATTGTCCACTACCTGAGTCCAGATCTGCTGCAACCTATCCACCACAGAATCCACACCAGGACAGTCCGAAGACTCAACCTGTCCTGAAGAGAAACGAGGATGGAACCCAGAATTGCAAAAAAATGGAGAAACCAAGGTAGCCGAGCTGGCCCGATTATTAAGGGCGAACTCAGCCAACGGCAAAAAGGACACCCAATCATCCTGGTCTGCAGAAACAAAACATCTCAGATATGTTTCCAAGGTCTGATTGGTTCGTTCGGTCTGGCCATTAGTCTGAGGATGGAAAGCCGAGGAAAAGGATAGGTCAATGCCCATCCTACCACAAAAGGCTCGCCAAAACCTTGAAACAAACTGGGAACCTCTGTCAGAAACAATATTCTCAGGAATGCCATGCAACCGAACCACATGCTGAAAGAACAAAGGTACCAAATCAGAGGAGGAAGGCAATTTAGCCAAGGGCACCAGATGGACCATTTTAGAAAAGCGATCACAGACCACCCAAATGACTGACATCTTTTGAGAAACGGGAAGGTCAGAAATGAAATCCATCGAAATATGTGTCCAAGGCCTCTTTGGGACCGGCAAGGGCAAAAGCAACCCACTGGCACGAGAACAGCAGGGCTTAGCCCTAGCACAAATCCCACAGGACTGCACAAAAGTACGTACATCCCGTGACAGAGATGGCCACCAGAAGGATCTAGCCACTAACTCTCTGGTACCAAAGATTCCAGGATGACCAGCCAACACCAAACAATGAAGTTCAGAGATAAGTTTATTAGTCCACCTATCAGGGACGAACAGTTTCTCTGCTGGACAACGATCAGGTTTATTCGCCTGAAATTTTTGCAGCACCCGCCGCAAATCAGGGGAGATGGCAGACACAATGACTCCTTCCTTGAGGATACCCGCTGGCTCAGATAAACCCGGAGAGTCGGGCACAAAACTCCTAGACAGAGCATCCGCCTTCACATTTTTAGAGCCCGGAAGGTACGAAATCACAAAGTCGAAGCGGGCAAAAAATAACGACCAATGGGCCTGTCTAGGATTCAAGCGCTTGGCAGACTCGAGATAAGTCAAGTTCTTATGATCAGTCAATACCACCACGCGATGCTTAGCTCCTTCAAGCCAATGACGCCACTCCTCGAATGCCCACTTCATGGCCAGCAACTCTCGATTGCCCACATCATAATTACGCTCAGCGGGCGAAAACTTCCTGGAAAAGAAAGCACATGGTTTCATCACTGAACAATCAGAACCTCTCTGTGACAAAACCGCCCCTGCTCCAATCTCAGAAGCATCAACCTCGACCTGGAACGGAAGAGAAACATCTGGCTGACACAACACAGGGGCAGAACAAAAACGACGCTTCAACTCCTGAAAAGCTTCCACAGCAGCAGAAGACCAATTAACCAAATCAGCACCCTTCTTGGTCAAATCGGTCAATGGTTTGGCAATGCTAGAAAAATTACAGATGAAGCGACAATAAAAATTAGCAAAGCCCAGGAACTTTTGCAGACTTTTCAGAGATGTCGGCTGAATCCAATCCTGGATGGCTTGGACCTTAACTGGATCCATCTCGATAGTGAAAGGGGTAAAGATGAACCCCAAAAATGAAACTTTCTGCACACCGAAGAGACACTTTGATCCCTTCACAAACAAAGAGTTAGCACGCAGGACCTGAAAAACCATTCTGACCTGCTTCACATGAGACTCCCAATCATCTGAGAAGATCAAAATGTCATCCAAGTAAACAGTCAGGAATTTATCCAGATACTCACGGAAGATGTCATGCATAAAGACTGAAACACAGATGGAGCATTGGCAAGTCCGAACGGCATCACTAGATACTCAAAATGACCCTCGGGCGTATTGAATGCAGTTTTCCATTCATCTCCTTGCCTGATTCTCACCAGATTATACGCACCACGAAGATCTATCTTAGTGAACCAACTAGCCCCCTTAATCCGAGCAAACAAGTCAGATAACAATGGCAAGGGATACTGAAATTTAACAGTGATCTTATTAAGAAGGCGGTAATCAATACACGGTCTCAGCGAACCATCCTTCTTGGCTACAAAGAAGAACCCTGCTCCCAGTGGTGATGACGATGGGCGAATATGTCCCTTCTCCAGGGATTCCTTCACATAACTGCGCATAGCGGCGTGTTCGGGCACGGATAAATTAAATAATCGACCTTTAGGGAATTTACTACCAGGAATCAAATTGATAGCACAATCACAATCCCTATGCGGAGGTAGGGCATCGGACTTGGGCTCCTCAAATACATCCTGATAATCAGACAAGAACTCTGGGACCTCAGAAGGGGTGGATGACGAAATCGACAAAAATGGAACATCACCATGTACCCCCTGACAACCCCAGCTGGATACTGACATGGAATTCCAATCCAATACTGGATTATGGGTTTGTAGCCATGGCAACCCCAACACGACCACATCATGCAGATTATGCAACACCAGAAAGCGAATAACTTCCTGATGTGCAGGAGCCATGCACATGGTCAGCTGGGCCCAGTATTGAGGTTTATTCTTGGCCAAAGGTGTAGCATCAATTCCTCTCAATGGAATAGGACACCGCAAAGGCTCCAAGAAAAACCCACAACGTTTAGCATAATCCAAATCCATCAGATTCAGGGCAGCGCCCGAATCCACAAACGCCATGACAGAAAACGACGACAAAGAGCATATCAAGGTAATGGACAGAAGGAATTTAGACTGTACAGTACCAATGACGGCAGACCTAGCGGACCGCTTAGTGCGCTTAGGACAATCAGAAATAGCATGAGTGGAATCACCACAGTAGAAACACAGACCATTCAGACGTCTGTATTCCTGCCGTTCAACTCTAGTCATAGTCCTATCGCACTGCATAGGCTCAGGTTTAACCTCAGGCAGTACCGCCAAATGGTGCACAGATTTACGCTCGCGCAAGCGTCGACCGATCTGAATGGCCAAAGACAAAGACTCATTCAAACCAGCAGGCATAGGAAATCCCACCATGACATCCTTAAGAGCCTCAGAGAGACCCTTTCTGAACAAAGCTGCCAGCGCAGATTCATTCCACTGAGTGAGTACTGACCATTTCCTAAATTTCTGACAATATACTTCTATATCATCCTGACCCTGGCTCAAAGCCAGCAAATTTTTCTCAGCCTGATCCACTGAATTAGGCTCATCGTACAGCAATCCGAGCGCCAGGAAAAACGCATCGACACTACTCAATGCAGGGTCTCCTGGCGCAAGAGAAAATGCCCAGTCTTGAGGGTCGCCGCGCAAAAAAGAAATAATAATCAAAACCTGTTGAATAGGATTACCAGAAGAATGAGGTTTCAAGGTCAGAAATAGCTTACAATTATTTTTGAAACTTAGAAACTTAGTTCTATCTCCAAAAAACAAATCAGGAATAGGAATTCTTGGTTCTAACATAGATTTCTGATCAATAGTATCTTGAATTTTTTGTACATTTATAACGAGATTATCCATTGAAGAGCACAGACCCTGAATATCCATGTCCACACCTGTGTCCAGAATACCCAAATGTCTAGGGGAAAAAAAAAAAGTGAACACAGAGCAGAAAAAAAAAAAAAAAATGATGTCAGAACTTTTTCTTTCCCTCTATTGAGAATCATTAGTTTGGCTCCTTGTACTGTTATGTTTGCTAATGACAGGTGTTATGAAGGCAATCCAGAAACACAGCGTGCTTAGCGATCAGAGCGCACACAGTGATCTGACAAATACCCAAAAATACAAGAACGAGCTCTGAGACGTGGAAACTCTGTAGACTGCACACCTGATCCTATCCTAAACACAACTAAAAGCGGCTATGGATTGCGCCTAACAACTACCTAGGCAACTCGGCACAGCCTAAGAAACTAGCTAGCCTGAAGATAGAAAAATAGGCCTGACTTGCCCCAGAGAAATTCCCCAAAGGAAAAGGCAGCCCCCCACATATAATGACTGTGAGTAAGATGAAAAGACAAAACGTAGGGATGAAATAGATTCAGCAAAGTGGGGCCCGATATTCTAGGACAGAGCGAGGACAGTAAAGCGAACTTTGCAGTCTACAAAAAACCCTAAAGCAAAACCACGCAAAGGGGGCAAAAAAAACCCACCGTGCCGAACTAACGGCACGGCGGTACACCCTTTGCGTCTCAGAGCTTCCAGCAAAACAAAAGACAAGCTGGACAGAAAAAAAGCAACAAAAAAGCAAAAAGCACTTAGCTATACAGAGCAGCAGGTCACAGGAACAATCAGGAGAAGCTCAGATCCAACACTGAAACATTGACAAGGAGCAAGGATAGCAGCATCAGGCGGAGTTAAGTAATGAAGCAGTTAACGAGCTCACCAGAACACCTGAGGGAGGAAGCTCAGAAGCTGCAGTACCACTTGTGACCACAGGAGTGAATTCAGCCACAGAATTCACAACAGCACAGGTGCAAACTACTGATAGAAACAGCCATCACACACCTACCAAATTATGTAGGGGTTGCTGCCTAGTAGAAAAAAATGCACACAAATGAGACTTCTTATAGCAATACCCAACATTGTATTATTAGTAGTGATGTAACGGACACCGTGACAGACTTACCCCCTGATACAGTGTTCAGGGTGTCCAGGGATGTGCTGGGAACTTCTGTTATAACGTGAAAGCTGCTGTGAGCATGCCTGCAGGTGAACACGACCTGCAGCACGTGACCACTGTGGGAATGGTTTGGAGACGGGGGTAGGTCCTGAACTCCCAGGGATGATGACAGGAACTGGGGAAGCCCAGATAGTTGTCAGGTGAGCTGAGGTCAGAGTATAGAAAAGCACAATAGCCAAGGGGACAGACAAACAGCAAGGTAAGAGACAAGCCAGGGTCAGAAGCCAGAGAGAGATACGAGGTACCAGAGAGACTAACGAGCAGTCAGGGGACAAAGCAGAGATCAAAACCAGGAGTATCACGAGAAGTACTGAATCAGGAGACAAATGCAAAATGGGGAACAAAACAAGCCGTACACAAGCATGCAAACAGATACAAGCAATACACACAGGTATGCACAGGGTCAGCTGCTCAGTCAAGGTTTGATGTATAACTGACAATGGGCACAGCACAGAGGTGGGTAAATATAGCCCTCCCACAACCAAAGAGAGGCCACATGGTGTTATCCCTAGAAGCACTGCCAAAGAAGTACGGTATTTGGGCTATGCATTACTCAGCGAGTAATTAGGCATTTGCTTCGGTACATTTGAGTGACCCGCCCAGCATGTTTGGCACTTTAATTGCAGCCAATGAACATGCTGGGCTGACTTGCCAATCACAGTAATGCCGGAGCCATCTTTGGTGTGTCATTACTGTGATTGGCTGGCTTTCCAGCATCATAGGGTCTATTTAAAGGCTGCCGACACCATCTTGAGCACATTGCAGCCAGAACCAGCATAGGGAGAGTGTAGTTGAAGTGTAGGGAGAGTTATAGTAGCGTAGGGAGAGTGATAGGAGGTTATAGTGAGCATTATTTATTCCAAAAAGCTCTTTTAAGAGCTGAAGATTGTCAAAAGATAACTTGTTTGTTATGTGGAGATTTAAGTAGGGAGAGATTTAATAGAAGGGAGGGTGAAAGCCAGGCAGCTGGGCGTTCTCATTATTGCAAGTACATGCATCATTGCAAGTACATGCTGCAGCTCTCTTCTATTTTCCACTCAGAATGCCTAATATTTGTCTAGCAGTTGTGTGACTGGTGCAATCTGGGTAGAGGTAATCGTATGTGACAATTTAGCAGGGGCAATAATCTTCATTACTCCACATTTAGAGTGTGTCAGCAAGTCGATTGAAAAAAAAATGTCTATTGGTTTCAAAAATTGCGTATCTTTATCTAGCAGTTGTGCAACTGGTGCATTCAGGGTACTTACAATCTTACATAACAATTTAGCAGGGGCAATAATCTGCATTACTCCGCAATTGGAATGTATCAGCAAGGGAATCTATAGGGAGTACAAGCATCACCATTGAACAATGTGCCAAGTTTTCACAAAGTACAAAACATTAGCCACGTGGGGTATACATAAATGACCACTAAGTAGTTGTTGCAGAATCAGTAGTAGGAGGAGGGGTGATTTCATGAGCAAAATGGGTTTGGATTGTCAGGGATGAATGTTAAAACAACTTCCCAAACCAAACATTAGGGCTGCTTTTGCATTACATTACTGATTTGTTCAATTTCAGAAGAGTCAGTCTTTCCATTGACAGGCGTGTGCGCCTATCCATTATGATTGCACCAGCCAAATTAAAAACCCACTCAGACAACACACTTGCAGTAGTTCATGGCAGCACCTCCAAGGTGTAGAAGGATAGATAAGGCTAAATGTGGAGCTTGGACAACCAAGAGTTAAAGGGCACTGAAGAATAAAAAGGACACTGGTATGGTCACTTAAGTAGTCCATATCCAATGCGGGATATTGGTGCAGCCAAGACGGTGGCAGACCCATCTAAGTTAACCCATTAAGCCCCAAGGGTGGTTTGCATGTTAATGACCGGGCCAATTTTTACAATTCTGAACACTGTCCCTTAATTAGGTTATAACTCTGGAATGCTTTAACGGATCCTGATGATTTTGACAATGTTTTCTTGAGACATATTGTACTTCATGATAGTGGTAAAATTTATTTGATATTATCTGCGTTTATTTGTGAAAAAAATGGAAATTTGGCGAAAATGTAGAAATTTTTGCAATTTTCCAAATGTGAATTTTTATGCCCTTAAATCACAGAGATATGTCACACAAAATATTTAATAAGCACAATTTTGGAACCAATTTTTTTTTTGCTAGGGTCTTATAAGGGTTAAAAGTTGACCAGCAATTTCTCATTTTTATAACACCATTTTTTTAAGACACCACATCACATTTGAAGTCATTTTGAGGGGTCTATATGATAGAAAATTAACAAGTGTGACACCATTCTAAAAACTGCACCCCTCGAGGTGCTCAAAACCGCATTCAAGAAGTTTATTAACCCTTCAGGTGTTTCACAGGAATTTTTGGAATGTTTAAAAAAAATGAACATTTAACTTTTTTTCACAATAAAGTTATTCAGCTCCAATTTATTTTATTTTACCAAGGGTAACAGAAGAAAATGGACCCCAAATGTTGTTGTACGTACAATTTGTCCTAAATATGCCAATACCCAATATTTGGGGGTAAACCACTGTTTGGGCGCATAGCAGAGCTCGGAAGGGAAGGAGCGTCATTTGACTTTTCAATGCAAAATTGACTGGAATTGAGATGGGACACCATGTTGCATTTGTAGAGCCACTGATGTGCCTAAACATTGAAACCCCCCCACAAATGAAAAGTAGACCCCCTAAGAAACTTATCTAGATGTGTGGTGAGTACTTTGACCCACTAAGTGCTTCACAGAAGTTTATAATGCAGAGCCGTAAAAATAAAAATCATATTTTTTCAGAAAATGATCTTTTCGCCTCCAATTTTTTATTTTCCAAAGGGTAAGAAAATAAATTGGACCCGAAAAGTTGTTGAGCAATTTGTCCTGAGTACGCTGACACCCCATATGTGGGGCTAAACCACTGTTTGGGCGCATGGCAGAGCTCGGAAGGGAAGGAGCGCCGTTTGACTTTTCAATGTAAAATTGACAGAAATTGAGATGGGATGCCAAGTTGCGTTTGGAGATCCCCTGATATGCATAAATAGTGAAACCTCCACAAGTGACACCATTTTGGAAAGTGGACTCCCTATAGAACTTATCTAGATGTGTGTTGAGCACTTTGACCCACCGAGTGCTTCACAGAAGTTTATAATGCAGAGCCGTAAAAATAAAAATCATATTTTTTCACAAAAATGATCTTTTTGCCCCCAATCCTTTATTTTTCCAGTACGCTGATACCCCATATGTGGGGATCCACCATTTGGGCGCATGGCAGAGCTCGGAAGGGAAAGAGCACCGTTTGGAATGCAGACTTCGATGGAATGGTCTGCAGGCGTCACATTGCGTTTCCAGAGCACCTAATGTACCTAAACAGTAGAAACCCCCCACAAGTGACCCCATATTGGAAACTAGACCCCCAAGGAACTTATCTAGATGTGGTGTGAGAACTTTGAACCCCCAAGTGTTTCACTACAGTTTATAACACAGAGCAGTGAAAACAAAAAATCATTTTTTTTCCACAAAAAAATGTTTTTTAGCCCGAGTTTTACATTTTTCAAAGGGTAACAGGAGAAATTGGATCCCCACAAGTGGCCTCATATTGGAAACTAGACCCCCCAAGGAACTTATCAGAGCCGTGAAAATAAAAAATCATTTTTTTCCCACAAAAAAGTTATTAGCCCCCCAAATTTTTATTTTCCCAAGGGTAACAAGAGAAATTGTACCTCAAAAGTTGTTGTCCAATTTGTCCTGAATATGCTGATACCCCATATGTTGGGGCAAACCCCTGTTTGGGCACACGGGAGAGCTCGGAAGAAAAGGAGCACTGTTTTACTTTTTCAATGCAGAATTGGCTGGAATTGAGATCAGACGCCATGTCACGATTGGAGAGCCCTGATGTGCCTAAACAGTGGAAACCCCCAATTCTAACTGAAACCCTAACCCAAACACACCCCTAATCCCAACCACACCCCTAACCCCAACACACCCCTAACCCTATTCCCAACCCTAACCACACGCCTAACTCCAACATACCCCTAACCCTAATCCCAACCATAACTCTAACCACGCCTCTAACCCTGACACACTCCTAACCCTAATCCCAACTGTAAATGTAATCCAAACCCTAACTTTAGCCCCAACCCTAACTGTAGCCCTAACCCTAACTTTAGCCCCAATCCTAACCCTAAATTTAACCCCAGCCCTAACTGTAACCCTAACCCTAACTTTAGCCCCAACCCTAACCCTAACTTTAGCCCCAGCCTTAACACTAACTTTAGCTCCAATCCTAACTGTAGCCCGAACCCTAGCCCTTACCCTAACCCTAGCCCCGACCCTAACCCTAGCCTTAACCCTAACCCGAGCCCTAACCCTAGCCCTAGCCCTAACCCTATCCCTAACCCTAGCCCTTATCCTAACTCTAGCCCAAGCCCTATCCCTGGCCCTAAACCTAGCCCTAACCCTAGACCTAGCCCTAGCCCTAACCCTAGACCTAGCCCTAGCCCTAACCCTAACCCTGGCCCTAGCCCTAACCCTAACCCTAACCCTAGCCCTAACCCTAACCCTAGACCTAGCCATAACCCTATCCCTGGCCCAAACACTGGCCCTAACCCTAGCCCTAACCTTAACCCTAATTGGAAAATAGAAATAAACACATTTTTAAAATTTTATTGTTTTTCCCTAACTAAGCGGGTGATGAAGGGGGATTTGATTTACAATTTATAGGGGGTATTTTAGGGGATTTTAATGATTGGCAGCTGTCACACACGGAAGACGCTGTTTATTGCAAAAAATAGTTTTTGCGTCTCCATATTTTGAGAGCTATAATTTTTCCATATTTTGGTCCACAGAGTCATGTGAGGTCTTGTTTTTTGCAAGACGGGTTGACGTTTTTATTGGTATCATTTTCGGGTACGTGACATTATTTGATCGCTTTTTTATTCCGATTTTTGTGAGGCAGAATGACCAAAAACCAGCTATTCATGAATTTCTTTTGGGGGGGCGTTTATATTGTTCCACATTTGGTAAAGTTGATGAAGCAGTTTTATTCTTTTGGTCAAAACAATTACAGCGATACCTCATTTATATCTTTTTTATGTTTTGGTGCTTTTATATGATAAAAACTATTTTATAGAAAAAATAATTATTTTTGCATCGCTTTATTCTGAGGACTGTAACTTTTTTATTTTTTCACTGATCATGCTGTATGGCAGCTCATTTTTGGCAGGACAAGATGATGATTTCAGCGGTACCATGGTTATTTATATCTGTCTTTTTGATCGCATGTTATTCCACTTTTTGTTCAGCGGTATGATAATAAAGCATTGTTTTTTGCCTCGTTTTTTATGGTGTTCACTGAAGGGGTTAAATAGTGGGACAGTTTTATAGGTGGGGTCGTTATGGACGCGGCAATACTAAATATGTGTATTTTTTATTATTATTTAGATAAAGAAATGTATTTATGGGAACAATATATATTTTTTAATTTAGGATTTTTTTTTTTTTTTACACATCTAAATATTTTTTTTCTTTTTAATGTTGTCCCAGGGGATGACATCACACTATAGGGTCAGAATGCTGATCTGACACTTTGCACAGCATTATTCTGCTCTGAGCAGGCGCTTGTAAGCCACCTCCCTGCAGAACCCAGAAGTAGCCCCATGGCCATTTTGGATCTGGGGCCTGTAGGGAGGAGATGCTCGGTACAAGGTGACTCAGGGTCTCAGGGAAGCACGCAGGGAGCCCCTTCCCTGTGCGATGCTTCCCTATGCCCCTGAACGCTGCGATCAAGTTTGATCGCAGTGTTCCGTGGGTTAATGTGCCAGGAGCAGTCGGTGACTGCTCCTGGAACACAGTGCCAGATGTCAGCCGCGATAGTCAGCTGATACCCGGCCGCGATCGGCCGCGCTCCCCCCATGAGCACGGCCGATTGCATATAACATACTATCCCATTACTGGGAATTAAGTCCCAGGTCACCTCAATGGGATAGTACATCATATGGGATTAATGGGTTGAAGACTATCCCTAGACATTTTAGAGATGTTTATAATTGTGATTTGAAAGGATTTATGGTCATAGGGATTAACATAGTTCACACCGGTATAAGAGGTGGTAATATTAAACAGCTCTTATCCAGGTGTGAACTTAAATGGATCGTTACCTTAGAGGACCTGAACTTTGCTCCTTGTTTATAAAAAAAAGATCATTATAGTTCCATTGAATTACCGTTCTATAGTTTTTAACATACTTTTTAACTTGTGCTGTTCATATGGTTGCTTATGTTTTTATTTTTATAATCTTTGTTTACACTTATTTTGCATTAGAATTGACTCTCCTAAACTAGGCCTTTTGATCCTATTTTCTCCTGTGAGGAAAATTTCATAAGACTGGTGAAATAAGACCTATTGTCTGAAATTACGGCCTTATATCCAGATGTGAATGTGAGAAAAAACTAATGGCAACTGAATGCAGATGAATATTGTCAATATGGAATACTGTTTTATCTCCTCATCTCTACTTAATGAATTTGTGTGATGGAATAATGATTGCATTACATTTACTTCTTGTATGGCTGTAATGCACATGCACCTGCTTGCTCTCTGGTGCTGACCCTCGACATCTGGTGACACTGCGTACTGGGCACCAGACTGGGAGTCATGGCATCTTCCTCGCTGCCGCTCACGTGCACTGGGATGCCTTACCGGGTTGCGTGGTAGTGGTGCGGCTGGCCACTGGCACATGCACCGTGTCAGCATAGCTTGTGTGTGTTCTGGTCATGTGACTCACAAGACACCGGTCACTATGGATACAAAAGGAGAACACCTCCCTTTAGGAAAGCATGGCGTAAATTAAGCTAAATGCACATCGGGCTGTTTTAGGTCTGTGTGACTTGAATGATAGTACTTGGTACGATGATCAATGTGGCTTTGTATGAAAAACATTCAACTTGAATTTTTGAAACCTTGATTTTTGTGGACCTGCCCTAGTAATCACTGACTTAAATTCACTAAAGTGTTTGACCCATTGATGGTATATGGTTAACTATTACTTAGGCACTGTTCCACAAAAAGGTCACATCATTTACAGAGTACATCTTTACCAATATAATTGATGATGAAATATGATTCATGTACTATTGGGCGTCACTACTTGGTGTCCTCATTTTTTGCACTTTTTATCTATGTCTTATTTTTCTCTATATAAATTGTGTCAATAAAGATTTTTGTATTTTTATATAAAACAAAACACTTCTTTGTTTCTCCTCTTTAAACAAACCAGACAACACACTTGCAGCAGGGCATGGCAGCACCTCCAAGGTGTAGAAGGATAGGTCGGGCCAAATGTGGAGCTTTGACAACCAATAGATAAAGTGCAATGAAGAATAAGGAAGAATGCTTGTATGGTCACTTTAGTAGTCCTTCACCATTTTGGTCAACTTCTCCCTCTTTGTCATAGTTACACCCACAGATAGCCCTTGCTGATGTGATGGTCTCATGAAAATGTGTCAGTTGGTGGACATTTTCCCTCCCCCTGAGCTGCACCTGGTGGGCATGGCCCTCCCCTGTAATCCTTGTGGGTGAAAAGAGGCGGTACCTCTGCCAGTAGTGTTGTCTGAGGTTAATCTTTTTAGCAAGTCTTTGATAATGGCCCTTAGGTATACATGCATTAAAAAGGCATGTCTGCCTCCGACATAAGAGAAGAAAATTTCTCCTTGTACCATGGGTCAAGAAAGGTGCACAGCCAGAATTTCATGCTGGACAAAATGTGTTTCATGCAAGGGTCTTGGGAAAGGCATCTGGACATGAACTCTGCTATGTGTGGCAGACTACAAAGAGTCAGACGTTCAGTGTCCTCACCAGGAAGAACACTAACCATTCTCTCCTCCTCACGATGCATAGCCTCCTCCTTCTCCTCTTGAGGCCATCCATGCTGGACAGGCATGAAGCTGGGATTGGGAGTCCCATCTGTAGCACAGACTATAAGCTCCTGTTCCACCTCCTCCTCTTCATCACTCAATGTGGCTTAAAAATATTATGTGAGGCTTGGCAGTGTGGTATCAGCCTCTGTAAAATGTTTCTCCATAGCCACATGCTCGGCATTCAAAGCTTCCTCTTTGAGATTCTGCAGTGAACATTTTAAAAGACAAAGCAGCAAGATGGTTACTCTGATAATAGCGTCATCAGCGCTCACCATCTTGGTGCAGTACTCAAATTTTTGAAGAACCTCAGAAATGTCATGGATCCATACCCACTCAGCAGTTGTTATGTGTGGAGGCTGAGTGATATTCTGATGGGCTTCGAGAAGCTGGAATTCAGATACTGCTATCAGCTGCTCACTAAGACTTGCCAACATATGAACCACCTACCACCTCAACACATTTATCTAACTACTGTATCCCTGTGTTGCCATTCAAAATTTTCTTCATAACTAGGATCCTTGTATCTTGTTCTCACATGCATTTAATAGCCCTCTGTGTCTGTACTTTTACACAAACTGGTTGATAACCGGTTCATGCAGCATTACATGAACACCTTATTTTGTTACACTGCAATGAAAGCAATTGTTACAATCCACATTTTGTGTCTCCACTATTTCCTCATAAATTGTAAGCTTGTGAGCAAGGCCCTCATTCTTCTTGGTATCTGTTGTTTATGTGATTATTGTTATTTTGTAATGTCTTTTATTGTCTGTACAAGTACCCTCTAAAATGTAAAGTACTGTGAAATATGTTTGCACTATAGAAATAAAATAAATATTATTTTTTATTATTATTATTATTATTATTATTATTATTATTATTAAAGGTTTAATTACAGCATGTGGGCAGGTCACAAATCAATCAGTGAAAAGGCAAATGAAAGCGCTGCTGCAGCAAAGCTAGTTTGCTGAAAGCCTGAGATGACTTTTGGAAATGTACACTGGCACGCCATACTTTGGCAACCAGGTCCAGCAAGTCATGGTATGATTTAAAATTTGCTGTACAGCAAAGTTCAAAACGTAGGCCATGCATGGAGCTTGCTTACAAGCTTGCCGAGCTTTAAAGCAGCCACCAAGTTACAGCCATTATAGGACACACCCACAAGACCTGTTTGTAAGTTCAGAGGGGTAAGCCAATGATTGGTCTGTGTTTTATCACTTTCAACAGCTCGGCTGTGTTGTGAGCTTTATCACATAAGCAGATGAGCTTCAGCAGAGCATGCTGCTGCTTTACCATGGCAGTGCTGCAGACCTCCAAGCTGGGGAGAATTTGGGAGGCTACTTTCAGTGAGGAGAAGGAGAGACAGAAACTCTAATACAAGGAGACTGAAAGTTGGGATAGCTATTTTTGGTGTTGGTAAGATGTGTGATTACCCATCCCCTGACTGTCCCAGCCTCCCCCAGCTTCAGCCAGTGTGCCATAAGGGAAATGTAGAGTCCCTGTCCACAAGAACTTGTCCTCATGTCTGTGGTAAAGTAAACCTTACCTGTGACTGCGTTTACCAGATCACAACTGATATTGTGTAACCCATGCTTATGCAACGTGATAGGGAAATCAGGGACCACCTTAATGTATTCTCATAATTCATTCATATGACTCTGAATATGCCCAGGCATGTTCCACCTGACTGAGACCGATACTGCTGACTATTGATTAAAGTTGTTTACAAGGTGAGGCCAATCTAGATGGGACTTAGGACCTCCAACACTACATGCCTTGAACGGAAGTACCTGTTTATGTAAGAATCACCTGTCCACAGTTCTGCCCTTATTAGGAATAAGCATGATTAATTAAGAATGATCTCATATGTAATAAACAGCTGATTTGTGCAGGAACATGATGTATACGTCTACTCAAAAGTGTATATAATGTCCTTCTTGGAATAAACTTTATGGCTTGATCAGATATCACATCTGTCCATGTCCATCATTCTCCGGAGAAACCTCACCCATTTGGCAGCCATCCAATATCCCTGAGGGTCTGACCACCCTAACATTTTTGGCGTCCCTGGGTGGGCGGCCACAACGGCAGATCACCAATATCTGATGCCCGGCACATCACAGACCTGAAACCAAGGACACACAGACAATCCGCGGAAAAAGGTAAGAACCATTAGATTCTTACAAAATCTCTCTGTGTCTCCATCTGTCTCATTATCTGCTGCCGAGCATTAGGTATGTTATAGAAAAGATCTGCTTACAAGGCCGTCCATATTGTTTGGCAAAGAACCATAGAATATCCACATGATATATAAAAGGCATATTGGATTGGTCAATTTTATGTGCTGCTATCTCTGTTATATGTATTGTTATATGTCTAGCATATGACTGAAGAGTGCATGAGTGTGTGAATTCACCCATGAGGATACGTCCTTTTGGGCGGGTGAAAGAGATACGGTCTAACACACCGGTTGAATCGGGATAGGGCCTCTGCAGTTCCCTACGGCGACCCTTAAAGGGCACCCTGGGTCAGAGGTCAGTCAGTCCATCTGTGTTTGTCCTGCCTTGTATGTACGCACAAGCTGCCCCTCGTTTAGGAGGAGACTCTGACCACATCAAATCTGCCTGCGCTAGTTAGTTCTGTTCTCTGGTTAGTATATAGGATTTCTGTGTATGCCATAGTTAGTCTGCAGGAGGTGCCCATAGAAAGATCAGGAGGCCTAGAGTGGGATTAGTGAGTGACGCTGCGGCGGTCAAAAGGGCCAAATCACTAATCATTATCCCCGCAGTCCGCACGCCTATTGGCTGAGTTCTTTAGCGTAGGTTACAAAATGAGTGGAGAAGGGGAATTACGTTTCTACACACCTGAACTGTGAAAACAGTGGAGGTTAGGAAGTGTGGATATTCAGGGTGCTAGCACCATAGAGCAAGAGATAGCGGCCGTCAGAAGTGGGCACCCAATAGAGGCAACACATGACGAGAATAGTGAGTTGTCAGAATAACCAGAGAATGCAGTCTTAGGCTGATAGCAGAGAGCAAAGGCAGAAGGGTTGGGCAGATAACAGAGAGACAGCAGAGAACGCTGAAGTGATATCAGGCAGCAGGGAGAAGCAGGTCATAGTACACAGATAAGGACAGGCAGTGAGAATCAGGTAGCTGCAGAAAGAGAATTAGTGTTATCCAAGTGGAATAACTGTGTGTGACAGAGAGTGATTGATATACTGTATGAGATTCCCTGTTTGATCTTTGCACGACCTATGTATGAGAAATGAGGATTTAAGCATAAAAATCCTGCTTGTATAAGGGAATCCAATTAGGTGTGGTCTTCGGCCGATTGGTGCCAGGACAAAACTGAGGAACACTAACAGTAAAACACATAGTCACACGTGTATGAGATAAGCTGACACCAAATATTTGCTACTTGTCTAACTGATATTTGGGGAGGCTGCAAGTGAACGACTGTGCTGAATGCTTTGCAAGTTGTTGTGTGGGTTTTGCAGGTTTTAGGAAAAAGAACAGATAGGAATAGTGTGTTTTTAGGAAACAGAGAGTATCAGAATCCAGACAGCTAGGTTTTTCTTTTTCTTCTTTTTCACGCCAAGCGTATATGCGTTGGAAATAGAGCTCCTTTCTAACACGCATACGTATATAGGTTCTGATGTTTCACCCATATGGAATATAGTGCCAAGTATTGTGAACAACCATTGAAGTACATTAATCTGTATTGTACTGAAGGGTTTGCTTTTGTTTTTCTGGGACTTTTTGTGTTTGCATGGTTGATAGGAATTAGGATTACTTGGAACATTATAAAAGGCCGACCCCCAGCACAAATTTTGTAGATGTCGTGCCCAGATTGCAAGGTGGGTTTGCTACTGGCCATTTCGCCAGAAGGATGGTGGATCGTAAAAACGGTACATCCCGGCTATAGCCAAGAGAACTCTGGGTTTGTACCCCTGTCAGACAGATTCCCTGAGTTGAAGTGTTTCCGACTTAACGTTCACGGGACTATTCTGTGGACCCCGGGAAACTTGTTGAGTCACATAGAGGACAATAATCTCTGGTATCCCAGTGACATACCATTCAGGTGCCCCCTGAACAGAGGGAGACCAGAAGATTACATCCAGATTGCAAAACACTTTGCTTACCTCTGGATTTCAAATGTAGAACGGTTTGCCTCTGTCACACAGACAGATCAATAGATGGCAATGTCATGTTGATTTAGAATGTATAAGCATGTTGATAAGAAGGAACTATTGTATAGGTTATAAAGGAATGTTCACTGTAGACTGGTAAAAGAAATTGTTTGTTTGAAAGAACTCTGAGGGTACCGTCACACAGTGAAATTTTGATCGCTACGACGGCACGATTCGTGACGTTCGAGCGATATATCTGTGACGTTCGAGCGATATCGCAATGTCTGACACGCTCCTGCGATCAGGGACCCCGCTGAGAATCGTACGTCGTATCAGATCGTTTGAAACTTTCTTTCGTCGTCTAGTGTCCCGCTGTGGCGGCATGATCGCATGGTGTAACATATATCGTATACGATGTGCGCATAGTAACCAACGGCTTCTACATCGCACATACGTCATGAAATTATCGCTCCAGCGTCGTACATTGCAAAGTGTGACAGCAGTCTACGACGCTGGAGCGATATTGTTACGACGCTGGAGCGTCACGGATCGTACCGTTGTAGCGATCAAAATTTCACTGTGTGACGGTACCCTTAGAGTAATAAAAGGTGTCTGAGATAAGACAGCCCAGTAGATGTACGAAGAATTGGCACTCTGCCAACTGTCCAAAATTTGCACATAGACTCTATGCCCCAAGTAAGTGGTACCCTATGAACAAAATTTTCTGCTTTTGCTTAGTTGTTAAGCTGTTGAAGTTTCAAATTTTTGGCTCTGTGCCAGGAAAACTTTTTCTTCTCTTTCCTGGAGTTTGAATCCAGCTACTCTTCTGCACTAAGGTAGTGGATTCAAAAGGGGGGAGGAGTACTAGTAAAATACTGTGTTTTTGCTGTTTTTGCTATTTTGTTTAGCTCTTATGGCTCAAGCCACTGCAGATTTCTCATTTGTCTCTCGTGTACCTCTCATTAATCCAGATGTTGAGCTTTTTGTAGATGGTGGAAGGAGCATCAGGAAGGAGCATCGGGAAGGATGGACGGTTCTATGCTGGGTATACAGTGGTCACACAGCATGAGGTAATAGAAGCAGAACCACTCCCTTCTTACATGTCCAAAAAAGAAGTGGAGCTGATGGCACTCATTGAGGCGCTTAGAGGGGCAAAAGGCAAGCGATGCAACATTAATGTGACATCAGAATATCTTTTTGGAGTGACCCATAAGTTTGGCCCCATATGGCGGGCAAGAGGTTTTCTTACAGAAGCAGGCATTCCTGTCACACACTGGCGCCTCATTAAGCAGGTGATGGACGCACTACTGCTCCCGAAAGAGGTTGCCATAGTTGAGGTAAGGTCACACAGGAAGCTCTCTACCAACAAGAACGAGGCACGAGCAAGGAGATCCAAGCAGCCACAGGAGCTGCCGGAATATGGCGACACGAGACCCCTGAGGCACCTCTACGGACCATGGTAAGCACTGAGTATAACCAGTTGACCTTCAGTATCTTGCAGGCTCTGACTCGGGGATCCACCGGGAAGGAGTCAAAGGTCTGGTCACAGAGTGGTACTTGGAACCATGCAGGTTTGTGGAAGGTGGGACAGCGGGCGTGTCTGCCAAGATCTGTGTACTCTGTGACGACCCAAGGGGCTCACAACCCGATACACTGGTCTAAGAACATTTGTGCCACGGTAGAGGAAAGGGTCACTCACAATTTCATAATGCTCCCTTTTGGATTCTACTCAGGCATGTACCCCATTGCACAACACATGTAGTATAGGCAATGCACTATAGACACATGCCGAAGCCTCTCTACCCGTTTCAATGACTGTAGACTGCCATCATACAACTACCACCAGGTAGAAATGTATGTGCTCGTGTGTGTTGATCTCTTCCCAGGATGACCAGAAGCCTTCCAGATGCCAAGAAGCTACAACAACAGGGAGGTAATACGCAATGTTGTGTACGTGAGGTCACATAGGAAAAATGCCCCCTTCCAGGCAACCACATAGCCGTGTCCAGAACCTCAGGGGGAGACTGTTGCTTATGCATGAATAAGTTTTTGATTCTGTTCCAGGAGGTTGAGTAGTAATCTAAAGACACAGCAGGAGACCTCTGAAGCCAGAATCATACGGTCCTCTCGCTACAGCTACACCCAGTACCGCTGAGGGAGACCCTGATTGGAAGCATGCAAGCCAGTGTACTGTCTGGGAGTGGAACAATGATAATCCTGCTCCTGATGATGTTGACAGCCTCACAGCAAGAAGAAGAATGGACACCAACTATGCCTATGCTGACTAGGGATGCCTCGGGGATGCCAACAATTTGGTTTGATACCTCTGAGAAAGTGGCTACCTTTAGAATTGACTTTTGTGAAATAGTAAAATGTCACTGGAATCTTAAATTTGGGAAAAAGAGTAATAATCCCAGTTATAAATTTATAACGGCGGTTGAAGGGGCTGTGGTGTATATCTGTGTAACCAGGCCAGGGAATGAGAACTGTGCTTCATGGTCTGATGCAGCTTGGAATACAGGAAATCCATGGGGATATAAGCCAGAAGAAGCTAAGACTCGCCTTAGTGCATCAGGGGAGCCTCTCCTTGACAGGCTGTATATTACACTATGGGGAGCCAGGTGGGATTGCAAGGCAGAGGACCCTCACAACTTTCCCTGTAACCCTCTTTTCGTAACCATTAGGGAACCCTCTCGGGTGGATGAAGGTCTTTATGTACTGGGACTACATTCCCCGGGAAAAAGGGCTCAGTTAGGACAATTTTGGCTAAGGGCTATCCGTCAGCGGAATAAGACTGAAGGAAAGGAGCCCCAAGCAACAACAGTAGAAAGGCCAAAATTCAACATGTTTGGGGAGGTGAGCTACGAGGAGAAAGTGGCCATAGAAACAGGCTACACTGAAAGAAATGAATGGATCATGTGGATAAGATTCACCGCAGGGCAGCATAATAAGTCTAACTGTATTGCATGTGCTACTGCCAGACCTCACTTAGGGACCATTCCTCTCAGGTCCACAGAACCAGACCAAACATACTTGCAATGCATTTTAGCCTTATATGATGCTGCATATGACCCCTCTGACAATGCTCTGTGTTATGCTCTCTCAGCTTTGCATCCGCATGTAAAAATGGATCAGATACCCCCTAGAGTTTTTGCATATCCGGGAAATTACACCTGTTTCCAGAGACAAGGGACAGGAACAGAGAAGACAGTGTTCATAGGAAACCTAACGTCAGAGTTCTGTGACACTGCCACTTCCATAGATCAAGATACAGGGAGCTTCAAGGCTAAATGGTTCAAGGGACAGACTGCAGCAAGGAGTGACATATGGTGGATATGTGGAGATATGCAACTTAGAGCCAGACTGCCAGCAGATTGGGCTGGCACCTGTGCCCTAACACAGATCCTCATGCCATTTCAAATAATCTCATCAGAAGAAATACAAAAGAGTAAACTGAATGCTGATACTCTACGTAGAAATAAGAGATCAGCACCTGCTGGATCCTTTGACCCAAGGATCTACATAGACAGCATAGGGGTTCCTAGAGGTGTGCCATATGAATACAAAGCTAGGAACCAGATCGCAGCAGGGTTTGAGTCAGTTTTCTTCTGGTGGGTTACACTTAATAAGAATGTGGATTGGATAAATTATATCTAATATATAATTGCCTAGAATACTACTTCCTGCAATTTGTGCCAACTTCCGTGGCTTTGTCCGGAGCTAATGTCTGGAGCTGATGTCCGGAGCTAATGTCCGGAGATAAGTGACGTCAACAGTGTCCAGTGTCTGATTGGTTGCCGCCTGCTGCGAGCGACCAATCAGAAACGTGCCGTACTGTGACACACTCCGCCCGCCATTTTGGTGTGATTTTTGAATTTTTACCTCACAGCAAGTTTCTACTGCGTGGAGGCGGGCCCAGTGACGTTGCTCTTCAAGCTCCTGCCGAATTTTGTCAAAAAAATTATAATACCATTTACCAAAACTATATATATTTAGTTGTGAAGTGGTTCAGTGACATTTTCACACCAATTTTGAACGTTTGTTTGGTGTTTTCTCCATATACTGCCTATTATTCACTGACTGTTATACTGAGAGACTGCCGTTTATTAACCTCTTCTTTGCCACATTGGGTATATTGCTCTATTATTTGCCACATAAGGACATTGTCCATTATTGCCCAGCAATTTCTCTGCAATATAAACTGCCTATTTATTAATATCTGCATTCCTGCAAAGAACTATTGCCTATTATTAACTGGTTATTTTCCTACTACCTGACACTGCCTCTTATTAACCTGTTGTTTGCCACCACCACGCTTTAAGCTGTTTAGCTTAGCCAACATGAGCTCTAATAGTAAGGATACTAATGACACAGAGCCCAAAGCTGCTGATGGCGCACGTAAGATTAGGTCTGATAGAAAGTATACTAATAATGCAGAGGAAAAAGATGCCGATGCCGCACGTAAGCGCAAACAGCGTGCTAACAAGAGTACAGAGGATAGATGCAAGCGCATGGACACTGTTAAGTATACTAATGACACAGAGTCCAAAGCTTATGATGGCGCACGTAAGATCAGGTCTGATATAAAGTATGGTAATGATGCAGAGCGAAAAGCCGCCGATGCCGGACGTAAGCGCAAACAGCGTGTTAACAAGAGTACAGAGGATAGATGCAAGTGCCTGGATACTGTTAAGTATACAAATGACACAGAGCCCAAAGCTGCTGATGGCGCACGTAAGATCAGGTCTGATATAAAGTATGGTAATGATGCAGAGCGAAAAGCCGTCGATGCCGCACGTAAGCGCAAACAGCGTGTTAACAAGAGTACAGAGGATAGATGCAAGCGCCTGGATACTGTTAAGTATACTAATGACACAGAGTCCAAAGCTGCTGATGGCGCACGTAAGATCAGGTCTGATATAAAGTATGGTAATGATGCAGAGCGAAAAGCCGCCAATGCCGCACGTAAGCGCAAACAGCATGCTAACAAGAGTACAGAGGAGAGATGCAAGCGCCTGGACACTGTTAAGTATACTAATGACACAGAGCCCAAAGCTGCTGATGGCGCACGTAACATCAGGTCTGATAATAAGTATACCAATGACTCTGAGCGAAAAGCCGCCGATGCCGCACGTAAGCACAAACAGCGTGCTAACGAGAATACAGAGGACAGACATAAGCGCCTGGACACTGTTAATGCTGCTTGCAATAAACGCATTACTAATGAGTCTTTTGAGGACAAAACTAATCAATTAAGTAATAAAGCTGCTGCTGCACGCTCTCAACGTTGCAAACATAATATTTCCACGTCCTCAGTCATAGATTCTGCCCACAATACAGCTTCTTTGTCTCCATTCATAGAATGTGTGCAGCTTGAAGCTCCTTTAACCGTTGGTAAATCTGCACGTAAGCGCAAACACTGTCCTACTTACACTCCAAATGATAAACGCCGTCGCCTGCACACTGTTAAGTCTGCTTATAAGACATGCTTCACACCTGACTCTTCTAAGGCAACAAACAAACCATTACCAAATGCAGCTGGTGCACGCCGTGAATGGCGCAAAAAAACCGCTTGCACCTCCATATTAATAAACTCTGACCACGATACACCTTCCAACTCCTCAGTGATCGTCTGATGTCTTTCATCCCTCCCCTCATAAGCATGTTCATGGATCCTGTGTAACTGTACCTTAAATAACAAGAATTGTCAAGAGCTGGTGAGTGCAGCCATTTTTTGTTCTTTCTTACTATTATTTATTAATTGTATTATTCTTACATTTGAATAAATAAAGTATATATGGATTCTAGACTCCTGATTCTTTAGAATCGGGCTGCCATCTAGTATTTTATAATCAACAAAGGTTTATAAATTATACAAGAGACGCTATAAAAGGAATAGCAGAACAATTAGGCCCTACTTCCTTAATGACATGGCAGAATAGAATGGCT
Organism: Ranitomeya imitator; assembly: GCF_032444005.1. Classification (NCBI taxonomy): domain Eukaryota; kingdom Metazoa; phylum Chordata; class Amphibia; order Anura; family Dendrobatidae; genus Ranitomeya; species Ranitomeya imitator. The sequence continues at coordinate 88,669,135 of NC_091283.1, forward strand.
TTAGATATGTTACTAGCAGATAAAGGAGGTGTATGTAAAATGTTTGGCACTTACTGTTGTACTTTCATCCCAAACAACACAGACCCAGACGGGAGCATCACTAAACCACTGGAGGGTCTTACATCACTGTCTGAGAAGCTGGCAGAGAACTCGGGGATCGACAACCCCTTCACTGATTGGCTCGAGTCATGGTTCGGAAAATGGACTCACCTGGTGTCCAGCTTCCTCATCTCTCTCGCCGTCGTCTCTGCAATACTTGTGGTCGTCGGATGCTGTTGCATACCCTGCATTAGAGGGCTCCTCCAGAGACTGATCGATGCTTCCATTACTAAGACTATGTACATGCAGATGAAACCCCTTAATGATGATTATGAGCGAATGATATGATTGAGAATAGGATATGATCTCCCCATCCTGTGGGGGATTCGACAGAAGAATTGACAAGAAAGTCCGACATTGGCATTAGGCCAGTGACAGCACCTGTGGGTTAGGGGAAGATTCATATCTAATCTCAAAAGGGGGGACTGATAGGGAAATCAGGGACCACCTTAATGTATTCTCATAATTCATTCATATGACTCTGAATATGCCCAGGCATGTTCCACCTGACTGAGACCGATACTGCTGACTATTGATTAAAGTTGTTTACAAGGTGAGGCCAATCTAGATGGGACTTAGGACCTCCAATACTACATGCCTTGAACCCAAGTACCTGTTTATGTAAGAATCACCTGTCCACAGTTCTGCCCTTATTAGGAATAAGCATGATTAATTAAGAATGATCTCATATGTAATAAACAGCTGATTTGTGCAGGAACATGATGTATACGCCTACTCAAAAGTGTATATAATGTCCTTCTTGGAATAAACTTCATGGCTTGATCAGATATCACATCTGTCCATGTCCATCATTCTCCGGAGAAACCTCACCCATTTGGCAGCCATCCAATATCCCTGAGGGTCTGACTTGCAGACCACCCTAACAAACGCATTGACGGCACACCGGGAAAAATAGGGTCGGATGGTAATCAAGCACCATGGGGGTGCCACCACCAAGAGGTCGTGGAAAAATTCAATTCCAGCATGTGAAAATGTCAACTTTTCCAGGGCTACCAATCTGCCTATGTGGTTGTTTAGCATTTTAGCCTGTGGGTGAGTGGGTCGATATCTCTGCTTTCTGTTAAATGTCTGGCGCAGGGAAAAGTGAATGCTGCGCTAGGACAATGAACTGGATGCTGACTGTTGTGTCTGTCCAACTGCAGGTTGCGGGCAGGAGGCATTAGCGCCTACTTCACAGACAGCATATTGGGAAGGCTGTAATACAGGGGAAGGGGCAGTGGTTTCACCATCAGACAATGACAGTGTGCTTTTGAATGCTGGCGGTGCTCACTTTGGCAGTGTTCTTGCCTCTTCTTAGCTTGGTTTGGCAGATGATGCAAATTACAGTAGTATTGTCTGAAGGTAATTCAGAAAAAAACTGCAATACAAGAAAACAATGCACCCTTGGCCTGTTATCTAGGGGGGCTCTGTGGAACAGTTGACCGAGTTCTCCCTCTGGTACAACCATCATCTCTTCTAGCCTGCTTTTGTGCTACAGACCAATGCCTGTCTGAACTGCTGTGCTCACGAGGCATGCCACTGTGCCAGGTTGGATCAGTGGCCTCATCAGCACCAATGTCATCTTCCAATTCCTCAATCTGATCCCCCTTCTGAGTTGCGATTTTTAGGCTGAACTGATGGGAAATGTGCATCATGATTATTCCCCATCTCTTCAGACATAAATTGACCTTCCCCAACATGGTTTTCTCCTGCCCATGGGTGCTCAAATGTCTGAGCATCACTGCACGCAACGTTCTCATGACCCTCTTTAATAGTGCACATTGAGATGCCTGACAAATTACAAGGGAGTGTAAACAGTTCCTCAGAGGGGCCAGTGTTGGGCTTATATGTCTCCTGGGACTCTTGATGATGGGAGGAATGAGGACCAGGTTTAGGATTCAGGGGCTCAGCCTCTTGGCTGCTGAGACTGGATCATGTGGAAGACTTTATTATCCTGCTTTTCAACACACTGGAGCCTTTGTCTGCCATCCAACCCACAACATTACGGTAATTTTCTGGGTTTGTCAGTTGTGTACTTCGCTGACCACATTTTGACAGGAAGCTAGAATGAGATCCAGTCAGCTTCTGATCTGTAACACGGCCTTGGCAGGCACCACCTCATCCACATCCCTTAATGTCACTCTTTCGCATATTGAATGGTTTATGTTTATGAAATAAAAAATTCCTGGCTTTATATTTGACAAGTACTCTCACAGAGGTGTTTTGTACCAATTCAATATATCTAGCAGTGTGTGTGTGTGGCTATTTTTTAATCTATCAGCTTTATTATAAATGGCAGCAGCAGACTTACGAAAATTAGAGATAAATAGTCACGTTTGAATATCTCTGCATGTTTCGCGACAGTCGCACAACTGCTAGATAAAGATAAGCTATTTATTAAACCAACAAAAAATGCATAGGCTTGTGCAGATTTGGCAATGGCACTTCTGTCTCTTTACTTGGAGGAGGCTGCTTCCAAGTGAAATGACACTTTTACATGTTCTGACATGGGTTTCAGGCATGACAGACTAACCACAATACAGGCCCTAACTTACATACACTGTATTCAGAATTTAATTTTAATACTTTTGGTGTCTGGTAGAATTCAATTTACTGACATTGATCATACAGCTTCTCCAACTCCTGTATGATATTCACCTTACAGCAGCTTCACCTGCTATGACTGTTGTTTCATTGGGATCCGGTGGCAAAAATGAAACGTGGAGCTTACAAAATGAAGGTCTCACAGCACCTGCTGGCCCTCTGCTAATTTTCAGCAAGGGCCACAAAATGACATGGTGGTGGGCATGGTGGTGGAAGCGGGCAAAGCCCAAAGTTCACATGGGCATGTTTTATATGGCATTGTAAAGTGATGGGGAATATGTATTACACTATCTAGCTAACTATTTGGCATGAGGTAGGGACCTCTTGAATATAGGAGTGAGAGCTTTCCCAAAGGTATGATGCAGGGCCAAGTGAGGGCCCTTACCAAACTCAGGTTTTATGGCATCTGCTAGCACTTTGCTAATTGTTAGGGAGGGCCACATGACATGGAGGTGGACATGGTGGTGGTGGCGGGCGATGTCCAAAATTCAAATGGACATTTTTGAAATGGCATTGTAAATGGATAGGGAATATGTATTCCAGTATCTAGCTAACTATTTGGCATAAGAGAGGGTTGCACTTTTCAACGACATCATTGGCGATAAAAAAAGGTAATCCTGACGTTTCAAAATTTTTTCTCGCTATGCCATTTAGCAATCAGGTTAATGCTTTTTTATTGATAGATTGGGCGATTCTGAATGCGGCGATACCATATATGTGTAGGTTTGATTTTTGTTATTGTTTAATATTGAATGGGGTGAAAGGGGGGTGATATAAATATTTATTTATTTTTTCATATTTTTTAAAACTTTTTTTTTACTTTTGCCATGCTTCAATAGCCTCCATGGGAGCTGCTATGCAGCTGAAATGCAGGCTTGCTATGAGCGCCGACCACAGGGGGGCGCTCACAGCAGGCCGGCATCAGTAACCATAGAGGTCTCAAGGACCTCTATGTTTACCATCCTGATTTATCGCCGACTGCCGATCATTTGACGGGGTCAAATCCATTTCCGGCCGCGCAGCTGGAAGTGTCGGTTAAATGCCGCTGTCAGCATTTGACAGCAGCATTTAACTGGTTAATATGGGCGGGTGAATTGCAATTTCACCCGCCACTATTCCAGGTACATGTCAGTTGTTCAAAACAGCTTTGAGGTGGGCTCAGTGCCGAGGCCCACATCAAAGCAGAGGACCCGACATCCGCAGTAATAGTACAGCAGAGGTCGGGAAGGGGTTAAAGTAAAAAATAAAGCCAAAATGCTCCGTATGAACAAATACTAAAGGGGAGGTATATTCTTTTTTTATTTTGCAATATATACATGTAATTATGAAGGACATGATGTTTCTTAGCATTTTTCCAAATTAAAAAAAATTAGGTTTGGTTTGGTAAGTCTTTTTAAAAATCCATAAAACCGGCTTAATAGTTTGACAATATTATTCCCAGATACCATATGTGAGTCAGAAAGGCATGCAGCCATCTTCTCCATGCTATTCCCATTTAGTTTTAGCACTTTCCCATCCATTTCAGCTTTTTTCTCATGTCCCCAGACCTGTTTGTTGGGTCCAGCATAAAAATATTTGGCTTTCCCAATGACTTGCACTGGATTCATTATTTGGTACGAATACATGGATATTAGAAATTATTTGTGCCGATTTTCTCGAATCCGAATATTTCATTATTCAACCACCATTATTAAAAATGTTATTAATTGCAACTCTAGTCATGTTGTGTATAAAATTGATTGTATTTCATGTAATAAATCATATGTGATATGTATATCTCGCAAATTGAAAAAGCGAATCTCGGAACATTTGCAAGACATTTCCGATGTTACTAATAATAATCACAATATTTCATCAGTTGCAAAACATTTTATACTTTGCCACTCTAAGAACATTACTTCTTTCCTGATTTATGGAATAGAGCAAGTTGAGAAATCTTCTCGTGGCGAAGACACCAAACGTTGCCTGTTCACCCGTGAGACTTTTTTTTATTTAATGTTTGGGCACAAGATTTCCAGATGGCCTCAATAAACGTGACAAAATAATGTTCCATTATTAATAAGTCATTGGGCATGCCATTCTTTTCTCCCCTTTTTTGTATATATATTTTTGGATTTCATTGTCATTTGCTATAAGTTTTATTTAATATTTAGAATTAGGCTTTAACTGAATTGGTTTTATCTATCTCTTTTGACCTTTCAGGACCTGGCATAAATCATCTGATGTGACATTTTCAGGTAATTGGGTCCAACATGGTTTAAAGCATTGGGGGAGATGGTGATCTACAAGCTTTGATACAGATCATCGCAACGCATCGCTTGGTCTCTTCTGTCTACTATTTTGTCCTGGAGCATTCATAATTTAAACATTTTCAATAAATAATATATTTTTAATTTCATGCATGGAGCTGGAACATTACCTTTTTTCCCATGGATTTGAAATGAGTTTTTATTAACACCAACACATTTTTGCACTAGATTGTCGTCTTTATGAAATAGAAGAATCATGTTGTTATTAATAAAGAATTATTTGGAATACCAAAACATTTCATTCCCTCAGCATAGCCAACGTAAATGTGACAGTTTACATTTTTGCCACTATACATCTGGAAGAACCAGTATTCCAAGCTATTATAGGTTTTGGGCCTGCACACAACAACTTCAAGTCAGTGCTTCCATCACTTATACTTGTCCTTTACCAGTCAATATTGCCCTACTTTGTGTGCGCTTCTGGCCCTCTTCAGAGCTTCTGAAAGGAAAAGAAAACAATCATGATGGGCACATGTTATGCCACCGATGCAGCAACTAATCTTTCCAGGTTCCTGTACATATCAAAATGAGTAATGCTGAAGTAAATGGTTTGACATCATCTTGAACAAGAGTATCTTTATTGAAGATCAAGCATATTGTAAACCATGAATTGCTGCATAATTGCAGGCAGGTTTTGTTTCATATCTTTTTTATAGTTATAAAGAGGGTCTTTTTCCTAGCGTTCACGACCTACATTCTCTAATCAAACCAGTTTTAATCAGAAAGTTAAAGAGGCTGTCCACTGATTCAGATAAGTATCCCTGCTTGTTAATTAAAAATAACAAATTCTCGCCTTATGCACTGTGTCATTCCAGTACTATTGGCATATTTTCTCTGGGAGCATGCGTGACATTGTTATACCAAGTAAACTCATGCAGCCAATAGGATACTAATGGTGTTCTGTGAACTTATGTGCCCTGGATGAACCTCCATCACTCGGAAGTAGTGAGACCTTAGCAGCCTAATAGAGGCCTCTGATTGACTTACTTGGCATAACAATATCACATACGTCCTGGGAGACTCGGAGTCAATATCACCAGAAAAATGTTGATATACAAGGTGAGTATATATATTCTTTTTTTTTCCAAGGGGAATACTTATTTTACAAAGTTGTTGTCCAGGTAGAAATAGATCTGTATTACAAGTTCAGACATGAGTTAAAAAATACTTCAGATCTCATTTTGCTTGTTTGCAGCTTCAGATTGCAATAACTAATATAAATTTTACAAAATAAATTTCCAGACCAATTTATGCAGTATTAAACAGTAGTAGCAAAATGAATGTAATTTAGCCTCATAAATATATGGATACATTTGACTTGCATGTTAAGGTTAAATTCACATATGCAAGATTTTTTACAAAAATTTGTTCCCATCCTATTCATTTGGGAACGCAGAAACCAATGCACATTCTACAGGCACAACCCCATTCGAACATGTGCAATATTTTTTCAGTTTTGAACATTTCTGCAAACAATAAGTTTAAACATTTAACGAACAAACAATATACCATATATATACGAGTATAAGCTGACCCGAGTATAAGCTGAGACACCTAATTTTGCCATGGAAAATTGAGTGAGCTTATTGACTCGAGTATAAGCCGGGTATGCATTGTCCCCTCATCCCTGTCCTGCTATGCATGGCTCCCCCATCGCTGTCCTGCTATGCGTGGCTTCCCCCATTGCTGTCCTGCTATACGTGGCTTCCCAGTCATGTCCTGGTATGCGTGGCTTCCTCTGTTCTGTCCTGGAATGTGTGGTTCCCCCGTCCCATTGTAGCATGCATGGCTCCCCCCTCGTCCCATTGCTGTATGCGTGACTCCGCCATCCCAGTATGCATGCTTCCTATTCCAAAAAAAAACCAACATACTCACCCTCCTCCGTGCCTGTTGCAGCTTCTTGATGGTCCCGGCGCCTGCAGCTCTTCCTGTGCTGAGCGATCACGTGGCACCACTCATTAAGGTAATGAATATGCACTCCACAACTATGGGAGTGGAGATGCACGCATATTCATTACCTTAATGAGCGGGGCCACGTGATCGCTTAGCATAGGAAGAGCTGCAGGCGCTGGGACCATCCAGATGCTGCGACGGCGCAGAGGATGGAGAGTAGGATGTCTTCTGGATGCCGGAGTTTGCAGCTACAGCTGTCACTGTGTGCTATAAGAGAAATGAATATTAATTTCTCTTTAGTAGCTGCACAGTTACAGCCACAGCCGCTGCTCTGCAGCTTTCTCTCCCCCGTCGGCTTTCTGGACAATGATTTGTGTATAAGCCGAGGGGGGCATTTTCAGCACAAAAAAATATGCTCTAGGTAACATTTATTTTAGTGAGATAGGTATAAGGAGATACACTGCGTCAAATGCCTTTGCAAACTCCTTATTGCAAACTCCTTAGTACAAGCAAGAAAGAATTTATACAACTAGTCTAGTATTCTGATCCATCCATTACAAAGCATCATATCCTTATGATTTTCACAATTATTTTTATTTGACTTTCATTTTGAATTATTTTATCATAGAAAAGATGCCGCAAAAGAGATTAATTCTGTTAATTCTTCTACTTTGGCCTGAAGTGATGAAGCACACTTTTATAATTAAAAATGATAACACTTGACGTCTTTCAGTTATGCACTCGATTTAGATTTAATTTAACAGAACACTAGTTCTAGATAAAATGGCATGACAGTATCTCACAAAATATTAATCTAAAGCATAAAATGAACCTAATGTTAAAATATCTTAATTGTGCTTTAAAGCACACAGTGTGATAATATTCAGAGTATTTCCTATATTTTAATCTGTGTTGAGAATACAATCTACCATTGTTAAATGAAGAGATATCTCTTGATGATGGTTGTAGAAATAGAAATACCATATATACTCGAGTATAAGCCGACCCGAGTATAAGCCGACCCCCCTAATTTTGCCACAAAAAACTGGGAAAACTTATTGACTCGAGTATAAGCCTAGGGTAGGAAATGCAGCATTTACCGGTGAATTTCAAAAATAAAAATAGATCATTATTTCCCCATAGCTGTGCCATATATTGCTCTGCACTGTTCATTATTTCCCCATAGCTGTGCCCTATATGCTCTGCACCGTTCATATTGCCCCATATCTGTGCCCCATATAGTGCTCTGCACCGTTCATATTGCCCCATATCTGTGCCCTATATGCTCTGCACCGTTCATATTGCCCCATATCTGTGCCCCATATAGTGCTCTGCACCGTTCATATTGCCCCATATCTGTGCCCTATATGCTCTGCACCGTTCATATTGCCCCATATCTGTGCCATATAGTGCTCTGCACCGTTCATATTGCCCCATATCTGTGCCCCATATAGTGCTCTGCACCGTTCATATTGCCCCATATCTGTGCCCTATATGCTCTGCACCGTTCATATTGCCCCATATCTGTGCCCCATATAGTTCTCTGCACCGTTCATATTGCCCCATATCTGTGCCCTATATGCTCTGCACCGTTCATATTGCCCCATATCTGTGCCCCATATAGTTCTCTGCACCGTTCATATTGCCCCATATCTGTGCCCTATTTGCTCTGCACCGTTCATATTGCCCCATATCTGTGCCCCATATAGTGCTCTGCACTGTTCATTATTTCCCCATAGCTGTGCCCTATATGCTCTGCACCGTTCATATTGCCCCATATCTGTGCCCTATATGCTCTGCACCGTTCATATTGCCCCATATCTGTGCCCCATATATGCTCTGCACCGTTCATATTGCCCCATATCTGTGCCCCATACAGTGCTCTGCACCGTTCATATTTCCCTATAGATGCTCCACATAAATCTGTGCCGCTGCTGCAATAAAAAAAAAAAGCCATACTCACCTCTCTTGATTGCAGCTCCCGGCGTCTCGTTCCGGCGTCCGGTCCCGGCGTCTCTCTGCGCTCTGACTGATCAGGCAGAGGGCACCGCGCACACTATGTGCGTCATCGCGCCCTCTGACCTGCACAGTCAGAGCGGAGATAGACGCCGGGAAGATAGAGCGGCGCCCGGCGGCTGGAACGGGGACAGGTAAGTATGACATACTTACCTAGTCCCAGCGATCCTGGCGCTCCCCGCCTGTCACACGGTCTTCTGTGCTGCAGCTCTTCCTGTCAGCGATCACCGGCACGGCTGATTAGAGAAATGAATAGGCGGCTCCACCCCTATGGGAGGTGGAGCCGCCTATTCATTTCTCTAATGAGCGGTCCCACGTGACCGCTGAAATGGGGAAGAAGCTGCAGCACCGAAGACCGTGGGACGGCAGGGGGAGCGTCAGGATCGCTGGGACTAGGTAAATATGCCTCAGCACCCTCACCCCCTCAGCCGCCGACCCCACCGCTACCGTGACTCGAGTATAAGCCGAGAGGGGCACTTTCAGCCCAAAAATTTGGGCTGAAAATCTCGGCTTATACTCGAGTATATACGGTAGTTTTAAAGACTTTAGACACATGCTTGACATCAGCTAAGTATGAGCAATAGCGAAAATTCCCGAAGGATTTTTTAAATCATTAAACAACGTCATTATTACCTATTAAAGTTTAAAACCAAAACTTAATACTCACATTTTCTAAATAAAAAACTTAGATTTTAGCATACATACAGTGGGAAAAATAAGTATTTGATACACTGACTATTTTGCAAGTTTTCCCACCTACAAAGAATGGAGAGCACTGTAATTTTTAGGCCATTTTAAATGTAGCATGCTGATAGGTTCCAACCTAAAAAGGCAGAATGCTGTCATAATTTCAAAGGTTACATCAACAAAAGTGTTTGTTTAAAGGGACTCTGTCACCTGAATTTGGAGGGAACAATTTTCAGCCATAGAGGCGGGGTTTTTGGGTGTTTGATTCACCCTTTCCTTACCCGCTGGCTGCATGCTGGCTGCAATATTGGATTGCAGTTCATTCTCTGTCCTTCGTAGTACATGCCTGCACAAGGCAATCTTGCCTTGCGCAGGCGTGTATTATGGAGGATAGAGAATGAACTTCAATCCAATATTGCAGCCAGCATGCAGCCAGCGGGTAAGGAAAGGGTGAATCAAACACCCAAAAACCCCGCCTCTATGGCTGAAAATTGTTCCCTCCAAATTCAGGTGACAGAGTCCCTTTAACCCCTTCCCGACCCATGACGCCACGTAGGCGTCATGAAAGTCGGTGCCATTCCGACCCATGACGCCTATGCGGCGTCATGGAAAGATCGCGTCCCTGCAGATCGGGTGAAAGGGTTAACTCCCATTTCACCCGATCTGCAGGGACAGGGGGAGTGGTAGTTTAGCCCAGGGGGGGTGGCTTCACCCCCTCGTGGCTACGATCGCTCTGATTGGCTGTTGAAAGTGAAACTGCCAATCAGAGCGATTTGTAATATTTCACCCATTATAACGGGTGAAATATTACAATCCAGCCATGGCCGATGCTGAAATATCATCGGCCATGGCTGGAAATACTAATGTGCCCCCACCCCACCCCTCCGATCGCCCCCCCACCCCCCCGATCTGGCCGGTACACTGCTCCGGCTCCCCTCCGTCCTGTGCTCCGCTCCCCCCCGTGCTCGTGTCCGCTCCCCCCGTGCTCCAATCACCCCCCCGTGCTCCAATCACCCCCCCTGCACTCCGATCCACCCCCCCCCGTGCTCCGTTCCACCCCCCCGTGCTCCATTCCAGCCCCCCCGTGCTCCGTTCCACGCCCCCGCGCTCCGTTCCACCCCTCCCGCGCTCCGATTCCCCCCCCCGTGCTCCGATCCCCCCCCCCGTGGTCCCCCCCCACCCTATCATACTTACCGATCCAGCCGTGGTCCCGTCCGTCTTCTCCCGGGCGCCGCCATCTTCCAAAATGGCGGGCGCATGCGCAGTGCGCCCGCCGAATCTGCCGGCCGGCAGATTCGTTCCAAAGTGCATTTTGATCACTGAGATATAATCTATCTCAGTGATCAAAATAAAAAAAATAATAAATGACCCCCCCCCTTTGTCACCCCCATAGGTAGGGACAATAAAAAAAATAAAGAAATTTTTTTTTTCCACTAATGTTAGAATAGGGTTAGGGTTAGGGGTAGGGGTAGGGTTAGGGTTAGGGTTAGGGTTAGGGTTAGGGGTAGGGGTAGGGGTAGGGCTAGGGTTAGGGGTAGGGTTAGGGGTAGGGTTAGGGGTAGGGGTAGGGTTAGGGCTAGGGTTAGAATTAGGAATGTGCACACGTATTCTGGTCCTCTGCGGATTTTTCCGCTGCGGATTTGATAAATCCGCAGTGCTAAACCGCTGCGGATTTATGGCGGATTTACCGCGTTTTTTTCTGCGCATTTCACTGCGGTTTTACAATTGCGATTTTCTATTGGAGCAGTTGTAAAACCGCTGCGGAATCCGCACAAAGAAGTGACATGCTGCGGAATGTAAACCGCTGCGTTTCCGTGCAGTTTTTCCGCAGCATGTGCACAGCGATTTTTGTTTCCCATAGGTTTACATTGAAATGTACACTCATGGGAAACTGCTGCGGATCCGCAGCGTTTTCTGCAGCGTGTGCACATACCTTTAGAATTAGGCCATGTGCACACGGTGCGGATTTGGCTGCGGATTCGCAGCAGTGTTCCATCAGGTTTACAGTACCATGTAAACATATGAAAAACCAAATCCGCTGTGCCCATGGTGCGGAAAATACCGCGCGGAAACGCTGCATTGTATTTTCCGCAGCATGTCAATTCTTTGTGCGGATTCCGCAGCGTTTTACACCTGTTCCTCAATAGGAATCCGCAGGTGAAATCCGCACAAAAAACACTGGAAATCCGCGGAAAATCCGCAGGTAAAACACAGTGCCTTTTACCCGCAGATTTTTCAAAAATGGTGCGGAAATAGGTCACACGAATCCGCAACGTGGGCACATAGCCTTAGGGTTAGGGTTGGAATTAGGGTTGTGGTTAGGGTTAGGGGTGTGTTGGGGTTAGTGTTGTGGTTAGGGGTGTGTTGGGGTTAGGGTTGTGATTAGGGTTATGGCTACAGTTGGGATTAGGGTTAGGGGTGTGGGGGGGTTAGTGTTGGAGTTAGAATTGAGGGGTTTCCACTGTTTAGGCACATCAGGGGTCTCCAAACGCAACATGGCGCCACCATTGATTCCAGCCAATCTCGTATTCAAAAAGTCAAATGGTGCTCCCTCACTTCCGAGCCCTGACGTGTGCCCAAACAGTGGTTTACCCCCACATATGGGGTACCAGCATACTCAGGACAAACTGCGCAACAATTACTGGGGTCCAATTTCTCCTGTTACCCTTGTGAATCTAAAAAAATGCTTGCTAAAACATAATTTTTGAGGAAAGAAAAATGATTTTTTATTTTCACGGCTCTGCGTTGTAAACGTCTGTGAAGCACTTGGGGGTTCAAAGTGCTCACCACATATCTAGATAAGTTCCTTGGGGGGTCTAGTTTCTAAAATGGGGTCACTTGTGGGGGGTTTCTACTGTTTAGGCACACCAGGGGCTCTGCAAACGCAACGTGACACCCGCAGACCATTCCATCAAAGTCTGCAATTCAAAAGTCACTACTTCCCTTCTGAGCCCCGACGTGTGCCCAAACAGTGGTTTACCCCCACATATGGGGTATCAGCGTACTCAGGAGAAACTGGACAACAACTTTTGGGGTCCAATTTCTCCTGTAACCCTTGGGAAAATAAAAAATTCTGGGCTAAATAATTATTTTTGAGGAAAGAAAACGTATTTATTATTTTCACGGCTCTGCATTATAAACTTCTATGAAGCACTTGGGGGTTCAAAGTGCTCACCACACATCTAGATAAGTTCCTTTCAGGGTCTAGTTTCCAAAATGGGGTCACTTGTGGGGGGTTTCTACTGTTTAGGCACATCAGGGGCTCTGCAAACGCAACGTGACGCCCGCAGAGCATTCCATCAAAGTCTGCATTTCAAAACGTCACTACTTCAATTCCGAGCCCCGGCATGTGCCCAAACAGTGATTTACCCCCACATATGGGGTATCACCGTACTCAGGAGAAACTGGACAACAAATATTGGGGTCAAATTTCTCCTGTTACCCTTGGGAAAATTAAAAAATTCTGGGCTAAATAATTATTTTTGAGGAAAGAAAACGTATTTATTATTTTCACGGCTCTGCATTATAAACTTCTATGAAGCACTTGGGGGTTCAAAGTGCTCACCACACATCTAGATAAGTTCCTTTGGGGGTCTAGTTTCCAAAATGGGGTCACTTGTGGGGGGTTTCTACTGTTAAGCCACATCAGGGGCTCTGCAAATGCAACGTGACGCCCACAGAGCATTCCATCAAAGTCTGCATTTCAAAACGTCACTACTTCACTTCCGAGCCCCGGCATGTGCCCAAACAGTGATTTACCCCCACATATGGGGTATCAGCGTACTCAGGAGAAACTGGACAACAACTTTTGGGGTCAAATTTCTCCTGTTACCCTTGGGAAAATAAAAAATTGCAGGCTAAAAGATCATTTTTGAGAAAATAATTTTTTTTTTTATTTTCATGGCTCTGCGTTATAAACTTCTGTGAAGCACTTGGGGGTTCAAAGTCCTCACCACACATCTAGATTAGTTCCTTTGGGGGTCTAGTTTCTAAAATGGTGTCATTTCTGGGGGATCTCCAATGTTTAGGCACACAGGGGCTCTCCAAACGTGACATGGTGTCCGCTAATGATTGGAGCTAATTTTCCATTTAAAAAGCCAAATGGCGTGCCATCCCTTCCGAGCCCTGCCGTGCGCCCAAACAGTGGTTTACCCCCACATATGGGGTATCAGCGTACTCAGGACAAACTGGACAACAATATTTGGGGTCCAATTTCTCCTATTATCCTTGGCAAAATAGGAAATTCCAGGCTAAAAAATCATTTTTGAGGAAAGAAAAATTATTTTTTATTTTCATGGCTCTGCGTTATAAACTTCTGTGAAGCACCTGGGGGTTTAAAGTGCTCAATATGCATCTAGATAAGTTCCTTGGGGGGTCTAGTTTCCAAAATGGGGTCACTTGTGGGGGAGCTCCAATGTTTAGGCACACAGGGGCTCTCCAAACGCGACATGGTGTCCGCTAACAATTGGAGCTAATTTTCCATTCAAAAAGTCAAATGGCGCGCCTTCTCTTCCGAGCCCTGCCGAGTGCCCAAACAGTGGTTTACCCCCACATATGAGGTATCGGCGTACTCGGGAGAAATTGCCCAACAAATTTTATGATCCATTTTATCCTACTGCCCATGTGAAAATGAAAAAATTGAGGCGAAAAGAATTTTTTTGTGAAAAAAAATTACTTTTTCATTTTTACAGATCAATTTGTGAAGCACCTGAGGGTTTAAAGTGCTCACTAGGCATCCAAATTAGTTCCTTGGGGGGTCTAGTTTCCAAAATGGGGTCACTTGTGGGGGAGCGCCAATGTTTAGGCACACAGGAGCTATCCAAACGCGACATGGTGTCCGCTAACGATGGAAATAATTTTTCATTCAAAAAGTCAAATGGCGCTCCTTCCCTTCCGAGCCTTACCATGTGCCCAAACAGTGGTTTACCTCCACATGTGAGGTATTGGTGTACTCAGGAGAAATTGCCCAACACATTTTAGGATCCATTTTATCCTGTTGCCCATGTGAAAATGAAAAAATTGAGGCTAAAAGAATTTTTTTGCGAAAAAAAAGTACTTTTTCATTTTTACGGATCAATTTGTGAAGCACCTGGGGGTTCAAAGTGCTCACTATGCATCTAGATAAGTTCCTTGGGGCGTCTAGTTTCCAAAATGGGGTCACTTGTGGGGGAGCTCCAATTTTTAGGCACACGGGGGCTCTCCAAACGTGACATGGTGTCCGCTAAAGAGTGGAGCCAATTTTTGATTCAAAAAGTCAAATGGCGCTCCTTCCCTTCCAAGCCCTGCCGTGCGCCAAAACAGTGGTTTACCCCCACATATGAGGTATCAGCGTACTCAGGACAAATTGGACAACAACTTTCGTGGTTCAGTTTCTCCTTTTACCATTGGGAAAATAAAAAAATTGTTGCTAAAATATAATTTTTGTGACTAAAAAGTTAAATGTTCATTTTTTCCTTCCATGTTGCTTCTGCTTCTGTGAAGCACCTGAAGGGTTAATAAACTTCTGGAATGTGGTTTTGAGTACCTTGAGGGGTGCAGTTTTTAGAATGGTGTCACTTTTGGGTATTTTCAGCCATATAGACCCCTCAAACTGACTTCAAATGTGAGGTGGTCCCTAAAAAAATGGTTTTGTAAATTTCGTTGTAAAAATGACAAATCGCTGGTCGAATTTTAACCCTTATAACTTCCTAACAAAAAAAAATTTTGTTTCCAAAATTGTGCTGATGTAAAGTAAACATGTGGGAAATGTTACTTATTAACTATTTTGTGTCACATATCTCTCTGGTTTAACAGAATAAAAATTCAAAATGTGAAAATTGCGAAATTTTCAAAATTTTCGCCAAATTTCCGTGTTTATCACAAATAAATGCAGAATTTATTGACCTAAATTTACCACTAACATGAAGCCCAATATGTCACGAAAAAACAATCTCAGAACCGCTAGGATCCGTTGAAGCGTTCCTGAGTTATTACCTCATAAAGGGACACTGGTCAGAATTGCAAAAAACGGCAAGGTCTTTAAGGTCAAAATAGGCTGGGTCTTGAAGGGGTTAAGGGCTCATACTCATTTGTGTGAGAAACAGATGAGTGCTCATGTTTAATGTATTTGTCTATGTTTGCCCCGTATTCACATGTAAAGCGCCATGGAATAAATGGCGCTATAAAAATGTATAATAATAATAATAATAAAAATTGCACTCTGACCAATGTTATTCAATGGGTGACATCTCATCTGCGATTTTTTTCTCAGCTGAAATCAGACAGAGAAAAAAATCTCAGCATGTTGCGATTTGCTGCGTATCTCGGACGAGACTTGCCAATGCAAGTCAATGGGTGCCAGACACAGATACCTTACCATTCCATGGCATAGATTACTGTAAATGGTCCTGTAAGTGATTGCAGAAAAATAGTTGCAGAGAAAAAAAGCGCATTGCATACGGATGTTATACGAATGTCATACGGATGCTATGTGAGAAAAATCGCATTGTACTCGCATGGCATTCGTTAGTTTTTTTTTGTCCAGATTACGGACTGTTTTTTTTTCTCGCAAATGGGTATGAGCCCTTAAGGTGTGCATTTTTATGCAGCCATGTTATTTTAGTTATTTTTCCACCTGTGTCTTGGTATTAGGAATTCAGTGTTGCTACACTCTGGCTTGCATTATACACGTTGACCTGCTCAGCTGCTGTCTGCAGTCTCCTGGATGTCTCAAACCTGCTTCCCAGCAGTGTCCTGGACATCCACCGCCAGCTTGCGGTCTCCTGAACATGTCCTGTGGTATCCAGCATTCTACCTTCAGTTTCTAGTCTCTCAGATGTCACTGATCTGCCTGCTCTAATTACATGCTGCATCAATGCCCGTGGCCCATGTACCACCTAGACTTTTGGCTTAGAGCAGAGGTCTCAAACTGCATTCCTCAAGGGCTGCAAACAGGTCATGTTTTCAGGATTTCCTTGTACTGCACAGGTGATAATTTCACCACCGACACACATAATGATTACAGCACCTTGTGCAATGCTAAGGAAATCTTGAAAACACGTATGGTTTGCGGCCCTCGAGGAATGCAGTTTGAGACCTCTAGCTTAGAGGATCCACCTCACCTGGTGAGTAGGAAGGAGCAAACGTGCTCAGTGATACTCGGATATCATTCGAGTATCTGAGTGCTCAGATGTGCTGAACATTGGCTGGTGCACGGGTTTAATGCTTGAATCCCCACCCCGCATATTTGGTGCCTGTTACACAGCCAATATATGTGCTGGGATTGCCTGTCAATCATTGTAATGCCATAGCTATTTTGGTAGTGGAATTATTGTAATTGGCTGTCCACATTACCTCATCAGAGGACCGGCACCACCAACCGCGGCACACGGATGTCATTCCACAGCTCTGGGACAGCTCTGACTCAAGAGAGAGAGTAGTTGTCCAGGCCTTTGTGCACACTTTCAGGAATCAGAAGCCTGTAATGATGATGCTGTTACTGGACTACCATACAAAAAGTCCTTCTAGGGGCTAACCTTCTGCTTTGCTGTTTCTATGCAATACATTCTGCATTTAACCTATGGACAGGTACTGGAGCAGGGAGAGTGGCTGAATACAGCCTCTAGGCATGGCTTAGTGCTTCACAGTCAGTTGCTAAATAAATAGCTGCTGCAGGTGACCACATTTTTATTTTTTGTAAAAAAAAAATGTAATGGAATGTCATACATACAGTTTAACCTGCTTTGTGTTAAATTATAGTGGTATTAAACAAAAAAAAATTAAAAACTTACTGTATTGAATTTGTCATCCATACAGTTTACTGTGCTTTGTGCTATATTACAATGGTATTAAGCTCAAAAATACCCTTCAAAAAATGTACTCTATTGAATTTGTCATCCATACAGTTCACCATGCTTTATGTTGAATGCCAGTGGTATTAAACTAAACAAACCTTCAAAAAATTCACTACATTAAATTTGTCATTCATACAGTTTACTTTGCATTGTGTCAAATTACGGAGGTATTAAACAAAAAAAACTTTAAAAAATGTACTGTATTGAGTTTTTCATCCGTACAGTTTACAGTGCTTTTTGCTAAATTATGGTGGTATTAAACAAAAAAAAACCTTAAAAAATGTATTGCATTGAATTTGCCATCCATACAGTCTACCGTGCTTTGTGTTGGATTATGGTGATGTTAAACTATAAAAAAAAATAAAAAAATTGACTGTTTTCAATGTGTCATCCCTTTAGTTTACCATGTTTTTTTGTTAAATTTCAGTGATATTGACCTCTTAACGACCAGAGGTATTTTTGTTTCTGCATTTTAGTTTTTTGCTCCCCTTCTTCCAGAAACCATAACTTTTTTATTTTTTGGTCAAAATGACCATATGAGGGGTTGATTTTTGCGGGATAAGTTTTACTTTTAAACAACATAATTGATTTTAACATATCATGTACATGAAAATGGGATAAAAATTCCAAGTTCGGTGAAATTGCAAAAAAAGCAATCCCACAGTTGTCTTCATGTTCAAAAAATGATAAAGCTGATCTGCCATTATGATTCTTCGGGTCATGATGAGTTCATAGACACCATACATATATAAGTTATTTTTTATTTAAGTGGTGAAAAAAAATTCCAAAATTTGTAAAAAAAAAAAATTGCGCCATTTTCTGATACCAGTAGCATCTCCATTTTTTTTAAATCTCTGATTAAGTGAGGGCTTATTTTTTGCGTCCCAGGCTCACATTTTTAATTATAGAAATTTGGTGCAGGTATGTTCTTTGATTGCCCAGTATTGCATTTTAATGCATTGTTTCCGGTGACCAAAAAAACATAATTCTGTTGTTTGGACTTTTTTCTTATTACACCATTTAACGATCGGGTAAATTCTTTATTTATATTGATAGATCGGGCGATTCTGAAGGCAGCGATACCAAATATGTGTATATTTGATTTTTTTATTGTTATATTTTGAATGGGACGATTGATGTGGTGCGCAGCCAGTCAGGTAGGCTGACAAATCTATAGGGACCCTGTCGGGGTCAGCCTTGTATACAATTTAATTCTTCCTCCCTCACCTGCAATTTTCCCTGATTGGTTTTGTTAAAGGGTGGTCTATATAATGATTAACACTTTTAAGCATACTCACTAAATAGGTACAAGCAATGTCCACCTATTTATTTGGAATATATGGTAATTCAAATTACTCTACATATATTTCATGGTCTTTCCATGTGTAGGATTTTCAGGAAACCAATTCTTTTTATTCATTTCTTTTGTTCTTTCTTTTTAGGATGTCACCTTGCTCAAAAACTTACATATTTACAGTGGGATAAATTAGAATTCTGCTTATCACCAAAACAACACAATCGTTATATTGATTGTTCAGCATCCTTATAACCAGGAGGCATTGATGTTTTTAGATGCTACACATACCAAGATCAATCAGCCATTCTATTTTTATACAACATTTCATATAGAAAATCAGTATATACAGTAAAATAGAGCATGTATAGAAATCCAAAGAGAAACAAGTGCTTGTATAATATCAGGGCAGGAGCAGAAATAGGTAATATAAATATATGTTACCATCAAGTTGATTTCAGCCTAAATGTTATTTCATAAATATACATAAATATCTTAAGTTGTGGCAAATTCATATTATCTTTCTTTCAAAAATGACAAAATAAAAGTATTGATTCATATACTGTAAAGCAGTATTCTTGCACTTATAGTACTTCTAGAAACATTGAAAATATGCTCTACTTAAGGCAAATAAAAAGTACAAAAGGCTCTCTGCTCTGTTCCTCATCTATTAATTAGAAGAGTTTGAATTCATTATAAATTTAACGTAGCTGCAGAGCTAAACTGCTTTTCAGAATACATCATTTTTCACTGCCTGTTAAGATATTGACTGCACTAAAAATGTAAGCATCAGGGTTTTTTCTTACTAGAAGACAGATTTATTATACCTTGACATGTATATATATATATATGTATATATATATATATACCCATATATACTCGAGTATAAGCGGACCCGAGTATAAGCCGACCCCCCTAATTTTGCCACAAAAAACTGGGAAAACTTATTGACTCGAGTATAAACCTAGGGTAGGAAATGCAGCAGCTACCGGTGAATTTCACAAATAAAAATAGATGCTCCATACCGTTCATTATTGCCCCATAGATGCTCCATATAAAGCTGTGCCCCATATTATGCTCTGCACCATTCATTATGGCCCCATAGATGTTCCATAGAAAGCTGTGCCATATAGAATGCTCTGCACCATTCGTTATTGCCCCTTAGATGCTCCATATAAAGCTGTGCCACATATAATGCTCTGCACCGTTCATTATTGCCCCATAGATGCTCCATATACAACTGTGCCATATAGAATGCTCTGCACCGTTTATATGGAGCATCTATGGGGCCATAATGAAGCTGTGCCATATAGAATGCTCTGCACCGTTCATTATGGCCTCATAGATGCTCCACATAAAGCTGTGCCATATAGATTGCTCTGCATTATTCATTATGGCTCCATAGATGCTCCACATAAAGCTGTGCCATATGGAATGCTCTGCACCGTTCATTATGGCTCCATAGATGCTCCAAAGAAAGCTGTGCCATATATAATGCTTTGCACCGTTGATTATTGCCCCATAGATGCTCCATATAAAGCTGTCCAATATATAATGCTGCTGCTGTAATAAAAAAATCAAATACTCACCTCTCTTGCTCAGGACGCCGGCGCTTTCAATATTTACCTGCTCCTCGTGCAGCTCCGTCTCCAGCGCTGACGTTCAGCAGAGGGCACGCACTGACTACGTCACTGTGCCATCTAACCTGAGCGTCACTGCCAGAGGATGCTGGAGACGGAGCCGCACTGGAGTGAGGAGCAGGTAAATATCACGCAGTGCTCCCCTCCCCGTATACTTACCTGCTCCGGTGCGGTCCCTGCTTCTCCCGGCGCTGCATCTGCTTCCTGTATTGAGCGGTCACAGTTACCGCTCATTTTCAGTCATGAATATGCGGCTCCACCTCTATTGGAGGTGGAGCCACATATTCATGACTGTAATGAGCGGTGCCATGTGACCGCTCAATACAGGAAGAAGATGCAGCGCTGGAAGAAGCAGGGACCGCGCTGGAGCAGGTAAGTATAACTAGACAGCCCCCGCTCCCTCTCCCCTGCCGACCCCCGGGTATGACTCGAGTATAAGCCGAGAGGGGGACTTTCAGCCCCAAAAAATGGGCTGAAAATCTCAGCTTATACTCGAGTATATACGGTATATGTATATATATATGTATGTATATATATATATATATATATACATACATATATATATATATGTATATATATATACTAGCTATTGAACCCGTTCTACGCCCGGGTGGCGAGCATTTATATTGGTATATGGTCTCCATCCTGGTATGTGGTGCTCCATCCTGCGTCCCCATCCTATCATGAGCTGCTCCATCCTGCGTCCCCATCCTGTCATGAGCTGCTCCATCCTGCGCCCCCATTCTGACATGTGCTGCTCCCATCCTGCGCCCCCATCCTGTCATGTGCTGCTCCCATCCTGCGCCCCCATTCTGACATGTGCTGCTCCCATCCTGCGCCCCCATTCTCACATGTGCTGCTGCTGCCATCCTGTGCCCCCATTCTGTCATGTGCTGCTCCCATCCTGCACCCCCGTTCTGTCATGTGCTGCTCCCATCCTGCGCCACCGTTCTGTCATGTGCTGCTCCCATCCTGCGCCACCGTTCTGTAATTGGCTGCTCCCATCCATATGCCCCGTACACTGCTCCATAAAGGTTTGTGGCCCCCATAGGATGCTCCATAGTATATGCCCCCGTACACTGCTCCATATGGTTGATGGCCCTCATAAGATGCTCCATAGTATATGCCCCCGTACACTGCTCCATTATGGTTGATGGCCCCATAAGATGCTCCATATTATATGCCCCCGTACACGGCTCCATTATGATTGATGGAGCCGAAAAGTGCAGACTGGTGCTTCAGGAATCGGCCCCTGCGCAGTCTGCGCTTTCTGCCGCCATTTTCTTGAAGACACACTGAGGTTTCCCACAAAATGGCACCGGAAAGTGCGGACTGAGCATGCGCCGTTTGCGGGAGAAGGGAGACATTCATTGCCCGGAGTCAGGGGGCCTAAAAGTAAGAAATCGCTGTGGCATGAAGTGCCACAGCATAATGAGGGCGGGATCCTGTGAAGACGCTACCTGGTTGTGTTCCGCCACCATTTTCTTTCTCCTCCTGCTCCCGGAATCGGCGCCGATTCCGGGAGCAGGAGGAGAAAGAAAATAGCGGCGGAAATGAATCAGGTGGCGTAAGTAACAAATAGCTGTGGCATGAAGTGCCACAGCCTCATGGCACAACAATTTGTTACTTGCGCCACCTGATTCCTTTCCGGTGCCATTGTCTTTGTCCTCCTGGTGCCGGAATCGGCGCCTGCGCAGTCCGCGCTTTTATGCGCCATTTTCTTGAAGACAAACTGCAGTGTGTCTTCAAGAAAATGGTGCCGGAAAGCACGGACTGCGTAGGCGCCGAATCCGGCACCAGGAGGAGCAAGACAATGGCGCCGGAAAGGAATGACGTAAGTAACAACTTGCTATGGCCGCGGCGGAAAGGAATGGCGTACATAATAAATTGCTGTGGCATGAAGTGCCACAGCATAATCGGCGGAAATATGTGGACGATGTCCCCCTGCTCCCGACCCCCTGCTCCCGGCAGTCCGCGCCTTCCGGTGCCATTTTTTTTCTTCCTGACACTCTATAATGTAATGTTAGGAGCGTCGCGCCTGCGCAGTCTATAAAGGCTTCGGACAGAGGGACGCTCCCAGCGTTATATTATAGATATATATATATACACTGCTCAAAAAAATAAAGGGAACACTTAAACAACAGAACATACTGTAATTACAAGTAAATCAAACTTCTGTGAAATCAAACTGTCCACTTAGGAAGCAACACTGTTTGACAATCAATTTCACATGTTGCTGTGCAAATGGAATATACATCACATGGAAATTAATGGTAATTATCAAGACACACTCAATAAAGGAGTGGTTCTGCAGGTGGGGACCACAGACCACATCTCAGTACCAATGCTTTCTGGCTGATATTTTAGGTCAATTTTGAATGTTGGTTGTGCTTTCACACTTGTGGTAGCATGAGATGGGCTCTACAACCCAAACAAGTGGCTCAGGTAGTGCAGCTCATCCAGGATGGCACATCAATGTGAGCTGTGGCAAGAATGTTTGCTTTGTCTGTCAGCATAGTGTGCAGAGGCTGGAGGCGCTACCAGGAAACAGGCAATTACACCAGGAAACATGGAAGGAGCTGTAGGAGGGCAACAACCCAGCATCAGGACCACTATCTCAGCCTTTGTGCAAGGAGGAACAGGAGAGGCACTGCCAGAGCCCTGCATGAGGATGGTCTGAGTGCCTGACATCCACAGATGGTGTTGTGCTCACAGCCCAACACCGTGCAGGACACTTGGCATTTGCCACAGAACACCAGGATTGGCAAATTCACCACTGGTGCCCTGTGGACTTCACAGATGAAAGCAGGTTTACACTGAGCACATGTGACAGATGTGACAGAGTCTGGAGACGCCATGGAGAGCGATCTGTGCCTGCAACCTCATTCAGCATGACTGGTTTGGAAGTGGGTCATTAGTGGTGTGGGGTGGCATTTCTTTTGAGGGACGCACAGCCCTCCATGTGCTTGCCAGAGGTAGCCTGACTGCCATTAGGTACCGAGATCAGATCCTCAGGACCCTTGTGAGAACATATGCTGGTGCGGTTGTCCCTCGGTTCCTCCTAATGCAGAACAATGCCAGACTTCATGTGGCTGGAGTGTGTCAGCAGTTCCTGCAAGATGAAGGCATTGAAGCTATGGACTGGCCCGCCTGTTCCCTCAGGAGACCATCTGCCGTCTCAACAGGAGCATGTCCAGGCATTGTATGGAGGTCATACAGGCACGTGGAGGCCACATACACACTACTGAGCATAATTTCCTTGTTTTGAGGCATTTCCACTGAAGTTGGATCGGCCTGTAATTTGATTTTCCACTTTGATTTTGAGTATCGTTCCAAATCCAGGCCTCCATTGGTTAACAAATTTGATTTTCAATGATGATATTTGTGTGATTTTGTTGTCAGCACATTCAACTTTGTATAGAACAAAGTATTCAATGAGAATATTCATTCATTCAGATCTAGGATGTGTTATTTGAGTGTTCCCTTTATTTTTGTGAGCAGTGTACATATATAGCGACTGGTGTGGCCCATCCCTAAGCTGGCCATACACAAAAGATGGATATCAGCGATGGTTACTTTGGCACATTGTTTAGTCGAGAGCCATTTCAGTCAACTCTCCCATATACAGGAATTTTCATTCAGCCGAGTGATCCTGTGTTCTCTATGAAAAAGTCAACAGTTGACAAGTCTGCAGCTTATCTAAAGGAGAACAATGTATTCAGCAATTCAAAATCTGACATGCCAGATCAACATCAGCTGGCCCCTTCCCTGAAGTATAATCATTTATAGAGCATCTCCTTCCATAGTACCATCACATATAGAGCCCTTCCTCACAAAGTATAATCACACATAGAGCACATCCTCCCATACTACACATAGAGCCCCCCTCCCATACTATATTCGCACATTGAGCCCCCGCAGTATAATCACACATAGAGCCCCTCCTTTCATAGTATAATCACACATAGAGCTCCCCATAGTATAATCACATAGAGCTTGCCCATAGTATAATCACATAGAGCTTGCCCATAGAATAATCACATAGAGCTCCTGTAGTATAATCACACAGAGTCCTTCCAGTAGTATTATCACACAGGGCCCCCATGTAGTATAATCACACAGGTCCCCCGTAGTATAATCACACAGGGCCCCCTGTAGTATAATCGCACAGAGGCCCCCTGTAGTATAATCGCACGGAGGCCCCCTGTAGTATAATCGCACAGAGCCCCCCTGTAGTATAATCATACAAAGCTCCCCGTAGTATAATTACACACAGATCGACTCCATAATATAATCACACATAGAGCCCCTCTTCCCGTAGTATAATCATATGCAGAGCACCTCAGTATAGATATCTCTTTCAGAGTACAATCACATTCCTTGTGGTAATTACTTCTCCCCTTGTTGTATAATTAATCACACCCTCACCAGTGGGTTAGCGCAGGGATGAAGTATAGGTAGAGGTAGGCACCTGTCCATAGTACTAGGAGGCATAATACTGTTCTCTGCTTCATCTGGACTCTAACACCAAAGAGAGTCCAGTATCTGCTCTGTCATAGTCAATGGTAGTCAGTGGCAGTTTAAGACTGCCACCGGAAGCTGGCTGTTGCACGACTTGTCATTATGAGGCAGAAGCAGCTCTTGGCGCAGGTAGAGGGTGTTCCAGAAAAGCTTAGATTGACAAGATGCACAGCAGTCAGTGCCTCATGCTAGTTCTAAAGTACTGTCCTTACTGTGACCACTAGTGGACAGAGCAGCGTCATGACTGCCTAGTACTATAGATAAGTGGAGATGAGCACCATACGCTGTGCTGAGACCTTAGTCCTGACTGTCATGAAAAAGTGGTGGGTGATGCCAGGTTGGGACTTCCTGCAATAATCTCACCCTCATATGCTGTAGAATAATAAATGTCTTCAGATTCAGTCATATATCCCACCAACTACCCACAGTGAGCACTCTCCTGATCCCCTCTTGCAACAATTACACAACCCTACAGAACAATAATTTTAACTGCCCCAATAACATAGAATTGCAGGCATCATTATACCCAAAACAAGCATAATCCATATCACATCCTCGCACCATCCCAAAGGATCCAGAGCAATGATGCCAGTGTGATTCAGCAGAAATCCCATAGACAGCGCTCTACCACTGTGCCATATCCTCACCCTGCTCTTCCGATGGACTGGCGGACAAATGAAGAGGCATCTGCAGACGCTCCTCTCCAGCGGGTACGAAAAAGGCATGTGACGTACAACGTGCTGTTACGTGGCCACACCTTAGGTAGTCTGATGTGGGGTTTTAAGGGTACAGCACCACTTTGTCGCCAGCATCCAAGGCGAACGGGTGATTTAGCCATGCTCTACTTTACCTTCAATCACCTGTGGCTGCATCACAATCTGAAAAACATGATAGATTATGATAATGCCATCAGTGATTTAAAAGTACAAAGTCCCTAATGCATTAGCAGCCCTAGGATCTGCCTGGGGGGGGCATTGCGCCTCTGCCCCTGGCCCAGCCTGCCGCTGCATGTATATATATACTGTATATATTTATTTATTTATTATTATTATTATTATTACTTTTATTTGGAGGTTTACATTATTGTACTTGTGATTTCTGGTGTATAGTATAGAAAATCTACTGGGGACAAAGAAAAATGATCACAAAGAAAGCTAAATGAGGTTCTGAGGATACTTTGGAAATGGATAGATTGATCTTAATATCAGTGACGCACAAAGACAAAAATGAAAACAAAATTGTACAGAAAGAAAAAAACGAAAACAAAATTGTTTTTTAAAAATGTATTTAGCAACCAATGGAAGCATACAAGCAAAATAATCTTTTAGTATTTCCTGCAAGGTCAAGATATGAATAGTTTTAATAATTTTCCCATTGCATTTTGCTGCCATGAGTCAATGCATTTCCTATACAGCATTTGCAGTTCACTGCTCAGAACAAGATAGGAAACTTTTCTTCCTGTGAAGCCTGAGACTTGTGAGATGGCATGAGTTCCAATTTAAAATATTCATCTTTCTCAGCTTGGTTACAAATATCTTTCTAATATACAGCATTTTAGCAAGTATAACGACAAGGCAAATTAACTATTTCAAGGCTTGGTTAAAGCACATAAGCTAAGGAGGTATGTGCCCTAGAGAGTGCACAGTCGGAAATGAAATTGCTAGGTACATTGTTTGCAATGGGAAATCTATATAGTAAAGCAATATGCTTTGCTTTCATATACAGGTATGCTGTATGAACATATAGTCACATATCTGCCAGAGGGAGGCCGAGATAATACATGTTCAGCCTCCATTTGGTAAATGGTCACCTATGGTGACGTTACAGTATACATTGGGAAAATATCTATGTGTATGATTTATTTATTTATTTGAAGACATAATATATGACATAATATATGACCAACAGAAATAATTCACTGTCTACATAACATAATCAAATTATATTCTTTGTTGAACGTACTTATGCCACTTCTTTGCTAGAGTGTACCATGTGTTGTCCTTGTTATTGTATGTAATAAAGATGTTTGTACTGCCATTGTAAATAGAGTTCTCCATTTTTTAACAGGATGAATTGAGAAAAGCTGCTATGTGCTAGACACATAGACACATATTCTTAACATTGCAGAAAAAAATGATCATGTTGAAGATATTTCTGAAAAACCCAGCTAATAATCTAAATAGTACAGTATAATACTCTGAGAAAATACACCAAGGTATTCATAATTTCTGGCAAATGGAAATTACTTGATGTACTTATAACCATAAAATTCTGTTTTGTTTTTTAAACAGTAACTATATCGCTGGTGTAGTTGTGGTTAATGTGTGTTGCACGTATTGACTTGCTTACAACGCATCATTAGTAATAAGTAGTGTTGAGTATTCCGATACCGCAAGTATCGGGTATCGGTCGATACTTGCGGTATCGGAATTCCGATACCGAGATCCGATACTTTTGTGGTATCGGGTATCGGTATCGGATCCATAGGGATGTGTAAAATAAAGAATTAAAATAAAAAATATTGATATGCTCACCTCTCCGGCGGCCCCTGGACATCACGCTGGTAACCGGCCGGCTTCTTTGTTTAAAATGAGCGCCTTTAGGACCTGCGAATGACGTCGCGGATTCTGATTGGTCGCGTGCTGCCCATGTGACCGCCACGCGACCAATCAGAAGCCGCGACGTCATTCTCATTCACTAAACTCCTAATTCTAGGAATTGAGGACCTGCGAATGACGTCGCGGCTTCTGATTGGTCGCGTGGCGGTCACATGAGCGGCACGCGACCAATCAGAATCCGCGACGTCATTCGCAGGTCCTAAAGGCGCTCATTTTAAACAAAGAAGCCGGCCGGTTAGCAGCGTGATGTCCAGGGGCCGCCGGAGAGGTGAGCATATCAATATTTTTTATTTTAATTCTTTATTTTACACATTAATATGGATCCCAGGGCCTGAAGGAGAGTTTCCTCTCCTTCAGACCCTGGGAACCATGAGGATACCTTCCGATACTTGGTGTCCCATTGACTTGTATTGGTATCGGATATCGGTATCGGCGATATCCGATACTTTTCGGGTATCGGCCGATACTATCCGATACCGATACTTTCAAGTATCGGACGGTATCGCTCAACACTAGTAATAAGTTCTAATTCTAAAAGAAAGAGTTTTTTTTAAAAGCTCATTCAGACAAGTGTATTTGCTGTATGAATGGGATCCGCCAAAACATTGGATCGCACTCGGGCCAATACTAGTCTATGGGACGGTGTATGTGTCTGATTGTTTGTTCAGACAGACACTGTCCAGGGAAAAAGTCGATGTTTGCCCGAGTTTGATCCAATACTTGGATCACATTCATCCATGCAAGTCAATGAGTTTGAATTCCCACATTGAGGCAAAATGGAGAAGATTGGGCAATTTTTTTCCTTCTACTCCTCATCAGAAAGAATCTGATCACACAATGCTGACACTCTGATCAAACTCTGATCACAGTTTTATGAGAGTGTCATTTGAATAATAGGCCCTATTCTCTCTTATGAACGAATCTATCGGAATCTGCACATGCCCTTATACTTTCATGACCATGTTGAATCGGTGTAATTTCACTGTAACCACAGTGTCGCTACCCTGAGAATCCTTTTTTCTTTTATTATTTTCACTTTTGTTTACAGTTCCTATCTAAGTTTCCTTGAACCACAACTTCCTTGAATGAGGGATTTGTTTGCAAGATGAATTGTGGCCTTAAATAACACCATTCATTTTAATGGGAAAAATTGGTTTCAGTCACTATATTCTGAAAGCTATATTTTGTATCTAGTCAATAGCATTGATTGAGCTGTAATTTTTTTTTTAATTCTGCCGTTTTGGGCTACATACATTTTTCTAATCTCATTTTATTCTATTTTGGTGAGCAGTTGAAGTCACTAGAAATTATGGAATCAAAATATGGAAAATAAATTAGATTAAAATTTTCTGAAATACGCAGGTTCCCATAAATATGACCAGTTTGTGATTTGCCATAATGCTCTGCAGCTCTCACATCGAATTGTTCTGCCAATCAAGGGGGACTAGTGCAGCCAGTATAAATGTTCATGGGTGGCCAAGCAGCTCCATATTATGCCACTACAGCATAGGGGTAGAGATCAGAAAATAAAGCTCTTTCCACATAGGGACAGAAAGAGATCAAAATTGGATTGCATTGTACTACTGAAATAGTGTTCAGTAGTAAAAAATCATTGATTTGCAGTTAATAGGGAGAATGATAGGGCAGATGGCAGCAGCAGTATAAGCGTAATTGATTATATTGTCTCTCACTCTTTTTTCATCTCTTTCTCTCTCGCTGTCTCTTTTTTTTTTATCCGCTAAAGCTATATTTACAATAAAACAGATCGAATGCAGTTTTAGGGCAACACTAAATGTTCTACACACTTTTCCAAAGCAAGTTACAGCAGTAACTATTCGGTGACTGCTGTGTACCTAATCTGGATCTGTGAAAGCAGTGCACATACAGTATCCGCATTGTGTAACTGATATCACAAGGGGTTAAATACTCCACAATCTAAACTTTTCACTCCTATTTCCAGGATTTCTCATGTGCTTTGCAAGTTCTCTGGAATAAGCTACAGTGACTTGCAGAAGTATTGACCCACTTGGCAATTTTTTTGTTTTTTGCTACCTCACAATCAGGAATTTAATTTAAAAATTTTTTTTAGGGTTTGCATCAGTTCATGTAAAGAATACCTACAACTGTTAATATTTGGTGTTTCTTTTATTGTGAAGCAAACAACAAATAGGACAAAATTATTGAAAACTTACATTACATATTCACTCCCCCCTAAAGTCAGTACTTTGTATAACCTTCTTTTTTACTGCAATTGCAGTGGTAAGTCGATTTGAATAAGTCTATGAGCTTGCCACATCTAACCATTGGGATTTTTGTCCATTGCTCAGGGCAAAATTGCTCCTGCTCCTCCAAGTTAGATGGGTTACTCTGGTGAACAGCAATCTTCAAGTCTGACCACTGTCTCAATTGGATTAAGGTACGGGCTTTAACTAGGCCACTCCAAAACATGTGAACATTTCCCCTTAAGCCACTTGAGTGTTGCTTTAACAGTATGCTTTGAGTCATTGCCTTGTCAGAAGGTGAACCTCCATCCAAGTCTCAAATCATTGACAGACTAAAACAGGTTTTGCTCAAGAATATCTCTGTCTCTGTTGCTGGAAAACATTCCCACATCATGATGCTGCTACCACCATGTTTCTCTGTGGTGGTGTTCTTGGGGTGATGAGCTGTGTTGGTTTGATGCCAGACATAGAGTTTACATTGATCGCCAAAAAGTTCAATTTTGTTCTCATCTGATCTCAGCACCTTCCTTCATAAAGTTGGCGAGTCTCCCAGATGTCTTTTGGCCAACTTAAAACAAGCCTTAGTATTTCTGTACATTAGTAAAGGCTCTTTTTTGCCCACTCTTTCATAAAGTACACTTATTTAGAGTGCATGGCTTATTGTGCTTACATGGTCAGATGCTTCAGTCTGTGCTTGGGTATGCTGCAACTCCATCAGGGAGTTACCTTTGGTCTCTGTGCTGCATTTCTGATTAATGGCCTTCTTGTCCGGGCAGAGCATTTTGGTTGAGTGCCCTCTCTTGAAAGGTTTGTTGTGGTACCATGTTCTTTTGATTTGATGATAATGGATTTGATGGTGTTCCAGGGGATAATCAGAGACTGGGACTTTTTTTTATAACCCAACCCTGACTTGCCCTTCTAAACAGCTTTGTACCTGACTTCTTTGGAGATCTCCTTGTTTTTCATGGTGGTTTTTTTTTAGTGGTGCCTCTTTCTTGATGGTGCTGCAGACTCTGTGGCCTTTTAGAAAAGTTGTGTATATACTGACAGATCACGTGACACTTAGATTGCACACAAGTGGACTTCCTTTCCCTAAGCATGAAAGTTTTAGGGGCTTCATAGCAAAAGCCGTGGTAATATATGCACCTGCCATTTTTTAGTTATTTGATCCCATAAATTTAATTTATAACTATATTTTTCTCACCACACTCCACTAACTTCAACTATTTAGTGCTGATGCATCGCACTCAAATCGGATTACAAAAATATTTAAACACATGCTGTAATGTAGCAAAATAGGTTAGAAG
Organism: Ranitomeya imitator; assembly: GCF_032444005.1. Lineage (NCBI taxonomy): Eukaryota > Metazoa > Chordata > Amphibia > Anura > Dendrobatidae > Ranitomeya > Ranitomeya imitator. The sequence continues at coordinate 88,700,177 of NC_091283.1, forward strand.
TCAAGTGGGTGAATACTTTCACAAGCCATTGTACCCTGAAAATTCAGAATAATTTACAAAATCAACCCTTTTACAAGGGTCTTAAACATCCAAGCGTTTTGGATAGTTTAATATATTCCATGAATTGACCTTTGTGCAAGCAACATAAGAATTTACCAGAACGTGATCCTTTCTTTACACAATATATATCACCCTGCAAAGCTAAAATACTCTGGATGAGAGTTATAAATAGATGATTATGCTATTTATGAATAAGTAAAAGAAGTCAAGCACTTTATTCTTAAGTCTCTCATATTTTCTCAAACACTGTAAGTTCTTTTGAGCGGTATCCACACATTTATTATTACCAGTATTTTAACTGTTCTTTAACTTGTCTTTTTCGTGAAGCTGATTTGCAGGACAAATGCAACAGTTTTAAAAGAAAACTGTCCTAACTAGAAATTGAGTGGGGAGTAAATTTAATGGGGTCATTCAATAAGACTGGCATTGTACATAGCATTCTTAATTAATAGGTGTGACTGCCAAATGTATTAAAAGGCACAAATCAATTGAGTATGGTGCTTCCTTTCTGTAGTATGTCCCTACATGTGGCTTGATACTTAACAATTCTAGTGTACCACGAAAGTGGCATACCTTGTGATGTACTTGGTGGTTGTGTGCCACCCTGCCCTATCTTGTCCATATTTGTCTCATTTTGGCAAATCCTGCAAATGCCAAAAGTCGGAAAACTTTTGCTCCACTTTATGTTGTTCAACATTTTTGCAGCTTTTCAAAATGTTTTATCATGAAGGGAGCTATGAAATCTAGGAATGCTGTGCTATCAGCTGTGTACAGAGGTGTTACCTGGCATTTCAATCCTGTGGGTAAGGATACTGAGACTCCTGAAAAGTGTTCTGTAAAGAACATAAAGTATAAAAGTAAAATAGCTCCAGAAGCTAGAATGAAAATTGCAATTGTTTTAAATAAAAGTTTGTGATATAAAAAAAATTGCTAAAGCTGTAAAAAAAACAAAATTGCACAAAATATGTTTTAAACAATGTGTCAGTTTCTATTCATGCATTCACTTTAATATTTAGGCACATTACTCATTAATAGCTCTGAGTATTGTTTTCTTTCTCTATTGTCTCTAGTGGTTCCTCTGTGCGCAAAATGATGAGTTGGTGTGAGCACTGCTGAGTAATCCACAAAAGATCAAAAATAGTATAGTTTTATTGTAATATGAAAAGTTGTAGTAAAAATATGTTTTAACTGCGATAAACCTATTTATCCTAGTAAGGCAAGTTGACTACAGGTTACTATGTATTTGAACTTTTTTTTATTAAGGTGCTCTGATTTATGGAGCACTTTGTCTGTTTTTCTCTCGAATGCAAAAAAATCTAATAATATTATGCAATTAATTATGTTTTGCCAGTTAAATGAGGATTTAGAATTCTGATTAAAATAAATATTGGAAACAATTCCTAAAAAAGTCAATCTGATCTGGGAAAAGATAGGCACATTGAAATTTTATATGAGAGAGATAAGGTCCGTTAGAGACCTTCTGAGTAAATATAACTTTTACATATTTGTCAAGACTTTCCTTCAGTCTTTGTTTCCCATTTGGGAATGATCGAGAAGAGTTCTCATTAATTAATGCATTAGAGAAAATCAGATTACTTGGCAACAGACATAAACATGAATGTTTTTGCATATTACTATTATTTAGCATCGAATGCTGCTAATTTATACCAAATAATAAAACTGATTGACAACAATTCACTGGAGTGTTTAGCTTCAATGCCTTTTAAAAGAAGTTAGTAATGTGTGACTAACATTGAAAAAAAGGTTCATGAAATGCAACTTGCAGAATTATTATCACAAAACATTTCTTTACGGATAGATCTAAGGCATACTATAAACAGTCCATTTCTAATTTCCCTGTCTTTAACAAGTGGAGTGGAAACTAATCGGAAGAGCAGGACATCCACAGTGTTTATTTAGGTCTAGTTTGTAAGCATGAAGCTATAGGTGCCCTTATTTGAGCTATATAACCCTACATTGGATATTTTAACTAAACTTGCAATATTTAAAATTTCAATACATAAGAGCTGTCCCTTGGCAGCATAACAAATTTATGTTTTTATTTGTGATATGAGCAACACAATTACAGCCCTGGCAAAAGTTAAGAAACCACCACATCAAATCCCTGTCATGGGCAGCCCAATCTCCAGACATGAACCCCATTGAAAACCTCTGAAATGTAATCAATAGGATGATAGATAGTCACAACCCATCAAACAAAGAATAACTGCTTACGTTTTTGTGCCAGAAACAGTGTGAAAGACTGATGGAAAGCATGCCAAGACGCATGAAAGCTGTGATTAATAATTATGGTTATTCCACAAAATATTGATTTCTGAACTCTTCCTGAGTTAAAACATTAATATTGTTGTTTCTAAATGATTATGAACTTGTTTTCTTTGCATTATTTGAGGTCTGACAGCACTGTTTTTTTTATTTTGACCATTTTTCTTTGTCAGAAAAAAAATAAAAAATGTATTGCTTGGAAATTCGGAGACGTTGTCAAAAGTTTATAGACTAAAAGAACAATTTAAATGTTACTCAAAAATATACCTATAAAGAGAAAAATCAGACAAACTGAACATTTTGCAGTTATCTCTTTAATTTTTGCCAGAGCTGTACATTATTTATATAATTTTTATTCCTTTTTCTTCTATTCGTATAAAAATGACAAATAGACAGAAGTAATTTCATTCACATAACATTGCACAGTATATTACTTACTCTTTCCTGTATAGCGCATAAATAAACCAGAACACATTGGATTTGGTGAACAAAATTTAGCCTTTATTTAGATGAATAAATATATTTAAAACATATCCAAACTCAGTAATCTCATAGAACTTGTACATCACTATACACAGTTTAGCAAAAGCTCAAGTCTGTTAACCAAAGTTTTCTGTTACCTGAGTGACTAATCTCACTACTGGAAGGTGGCAGGATAGGCGCATCTAAAACATGCACCATTTCTGGGGCGAGTGCGGGCTGCTATTTTTAGGCTGGGGTGCCAATATTCATGACCCCAGCCATCTGCCATTAGCATGGCTGTTTGTCAAAAATAGAGGGGACCCCACGCCATTTTTTTAAATTATTAATTTTAATAGTTTAAAAAATGGTGTATGTTTCGCTCTATTCTTCATAACCAGTCATGATAAAGCTAACTGCTAAGGGTTGTAGCCCACAGTTTGTAGCTTTACTATGTCGGTTATCAAAAATAGAACAGACTTCACGTCATTTTAACCCCTTAATGACTGCCAATACTTCTTTTACTGACCTGAGATACAAGAGAATAGCAGTTGTCAGTTGTCCACCATAGCTGACAACTTGCTACATCAGCCAAGATCAGTGTTGGCACTGTCCATATCTGTTTAACCCCTTAGATGCTGCTGTCAATAGTGACTGCATCAATATAAATGGTTAACAGAGTGTGGGGACTTCCTCTTTATCCCAGTTGGTGCCCTCAGATCATGAATTTGTGGTCCAGATGTTAATGCCTGAAAAGCACTTGAAGGGTTAATAAACTACCTGACAGCAGTTTTCAATATTTTGCAGGGTGCTGTTTTTAAAATGGTATAACTTTTGGGGGTTCCCCAATATATAGGACCCATAAAGGCACTTCAAACATGGATATGTCCCTAAAAAAAGTAAATTTCCTTGAAAAAATGAAAAATTACTGCTACATTTTTAAACCTCCTAAAATGCTAACAAAATAAAATAACATTTTACAAATGGTGCTGATGTAAAGCAGACATGTGGGCAATATTATTTATTAATGTTTTGCTATGGTATTACTATGTAGCTTAAAGGGATAATCATTCAAATTTTTAAAATTGCAATTTTTTTTACATTTTTCTCAAATTTCTGATATTTTTTATAAATAAATACAAAACATATCAAACTAAATTTACCATTATCGTAAAGTATAATGTGTCACGTAAAAACAATCTCAAAATCAATGGGATTTGTTGAAGCGTTCCAGAGTTATTAACATATAAAATGACACTGGTCAGATTTCTAAAATTTGGCTCCGTCAATAAGGGGTTAATTTTTTTATGTATTTGTAGCTAAGGAGCTGGTTGATCAATAATCCATTCAGCGGTGCCTGCTTTCTCTGCTATTAGCAGCAGCAGGTGTAGGCTGATGGGAGCAGTACTTTCTCATCAGCCAATGGCTTTGTGACCTGAGGTAACCTTTTCACAGCCGGTTACACATGAAAGGCGGGGTCATTTCTGGAGGACATCGTGCATTATAGCTAACGCAAAAATTGAGGATGGCCTCAAAACATTTATAGGTCATAGCCATGCCGTACAGTGGAGTTTTGTAAAAAAACATCAATGCTGCAATATTGCCAAAGTTCTGGCTTCTTCACTAACTAGGCCCAAAAATGTCTTCATTTCTTCTGTGTTTATAGGGCTCCAGTTGGAAAATGAAGTAGTGTTGTTTTGGCCAAAAAATTTCTGGGTGTAAAAATTTGTCTCAACCACCATCAGATTTACAAAATCCTCAGAGTAAAAGTCTTTAGAAAAGTCTATCTTTGTGAGGCTGGTGGTGTCAAGTTGGATTTCTGATTTCACCACAAAATCAGTAATCTGTTGCTCATAATCTTCAGAGTGTGAATGTCCACATGTGGTCAGTAATGGTGGGCGCTGGTTCAAAGTCTGTGAACTTTGAAATACATTGACTAATAAAAACTGCAGTCCTCCACACATCGTCTCCTGGATTACTTTCTTCCTCATATTGAGGACATCTGCAGTGCAGAAAAAGTCCATCTTCTACTTCCAGTTTCTTTGAAAATTCTTTTATCTGCAGCATCCGGTTTCATAAGCTTCCTATGTTGTTGTGATTCCACAACCCTTCCAGGTGAACACATCCCTGTGCATACTGTTTTTTCACCCTCATCCCTGTGCATTGCCACAATTCTGTCTCTGAGCTCCTTGGCCAGTTCCTTTGATCTCATGATTCTCATTTGGTCTGACATGCACTGTGAGCTGTGAGGTCTTATATAGACAGGTGTGTGCCTTTCCAAATCAAGCCTAACACGGTACCACAATACAATTTGTTCTTGTACATCATAAATCAAGTCCTATCAATTTAATTAAACACATCTGGACTCCAATGAAGAAGTAGAGCCATCTCAAGGAAGGTCATAAGGAGATGGACAGCATGTGACATAAATATGAGTGTCTGAGCAAAGGGTCTGAATACTTATGACCATGTGATATTTTGTTTTTTCTTTCTTAATAAATTTGCAAAAATGTCTACATTTCTGTTTCTTTTCAGCCAAGATGGGGTGCAGAGTGTACACTAATGAGAAAGCAAATTAACTTTTTAGAATTAACCAAATGGCTGTAATGTAACAAAGAGTGAAAAATTTAAGCCATAAATCTACTTACAATGCAGGCTTCTCATCACATTGGCTGAGGGAGCACACTGTCACTCTGCATTGCAAAAAATATTGCACAGTGATAATATCCTGCTCAGTACAGCTGTGGAAAAATTAAGAGGCCACTGCAAAATATTCAGTTTGTCTGATTTTTCTCTTTATAGGTATATTTTTGAGTAAAATGTAAATTGTTCTTTTAACCCCTTCCCGACCTTTGACGCCACGTAGGCGTCATGAAAGTCGGTGCCAATCCGACCCATGACGCCTATGTGGCGTCATGGAAAGATCGCGTCCCTGCAGATCGGGTGAAAGGGTTAACTCCAATTTCACCCAATCTGCAGGGACAGGGGGAGTGGTAGTTTAGCCCAGGGGGGGTGGCTTCACCCCCCCCCCCGTGGCTACGATCGCACTGATTGGCTGTTGAAAGTGAAACTGCCAATCAGAGCGATTTGTAATATTTCACCTATTAAAACTGGTGAAATATTACAATCCAGCCATGGCCGATGCTGCAATATCATCGGCCATGGCTGGAAACACTAATGTACCCCCACTCCACCCCACGATCGCCCCCCCCCAAGCCACCGATCTGTCCGGTACACTGCTCCGGCTCCCCTCCGTCCTGTGCTCCGCTCCCCCGTGCTCTTGTCCGCTCCCCCCGTGTTCCAATCACCCCCCCGTGCTCCGATCCAACCCCCTGCACTCCGATCCACCCCCCGTGCATCGATCCACCCCCCAGTGCTCCGATCCACCCCCCCACGCTCCGTTTCACCCCCCGTGCTCCGTTCCAGCCCCCTGCTCTCCGATCCACCCCCCCATGCTCCGATCCACCCCCCATGCTCCGATTCCCCCCGTGCTCCCCCCCACCCCATCATACTTACCGATCCTGCCGGGGTCCGTCCGTCTTCTCCCTGGGTGCCGCCATTTTCCAAAATGGCGGGCGCATGCGCAGTGCGCCCGCCAAATCTGCCGGCCGGCAGATTCGTTCCAAAGTGCATTTTGATCACTGAGATATAATCTATCACAGTGATCAAAATAAAAAAAATAATAAATGACCCCCCCCTTTGTCACCCCCATAGGTAGGAACAATAAAAAAATAAAGAATTTTTTTTCCCACTATGGTTAGAATAGGGTTAGGGCTAGGGTTAGGGCTAGGGCTAGTGTTAGGGTTAGGGTTAGGGTTAGGGCTAGGGTTAGGGTTAGGGCTAGGGTTAGGGCTAGGGCTAGGGTTAGGGTTAGGGTTAGGTCTAGGGCTAGGGTTAGGGTTAGGGCTAGGGTTAGGGCTAGGGCTAGGGTTAGGGTTAGGGCTAGGGCTAGGGTTAGGGTTAGGGTTAGGGCTAGGGTTAGGGCTAGGGTTAGGGCTAGGGTTAGGGTTTCAGTATGTGCACATGTATTCTGTTCCTCTGCGTATTTTTCCGCTGCGGATTTGATAAATCCGCAGTGCTAAACCGCTATGGATTTATGGCGGATTTACCGCGGTTTTTCTGCGCATTTCACTGCGGTTTTACAACTGCGATTTTCTATTGGAGCAGTTGTAAAACCGCTGCGGAATCCGCAGAAACAAGTGACATGCTGCAGAATGTAAACCGATTTTTGTTTCCCATAGGTTTACATTGAACTGTAAACTCATGGGAAACTGCTGCGGATCCGGAACATTTTCCACAGCGTGTGCACATACCTTTAGAATTAGGCTATGTGCACACGGTGCGGATTTGGCTGCGGATCCGCAGCGGATTGGCCGCTGCGGATTCGCAGCAGTGTTCCATCAGGTTTACAGTACCATGTAAACATATGGAAAACTAAATCCGCTGTGCCCATGGTGCGAAAAGTACCGCGCGGAGACGCTTGTATCTTGTATTAAAAAAGTCAAATGGTGCTCCCTCACTACCGAGCCCCGACGTGCACCCAAACAGTGGTTTACCCCCACATATGGGGTATCAGCATACTCAGGACAAACTGCGCAACAATTACTGGGGTCCAATTTCTCCTGTTACCCTTGTGAAAATAAAAATATGCTTGCTAAAACATCATTTTTAAGGAAAGAAAAATGATTTTTGATTTTCACGGCTCTGCGTTGTAAACGTCTGTGAAGCACTTGGGGGTTCAAAGTGCTCACCACATATCTAGATAAGTTCCTTGGGGGGTCTAGTTTCAAAAATGGTGTCACATGTTGGGGGTTTCTACTGTTTAGGCACACCATGGGCTCTGCAAACGCAACGTGATGCCCGCAGACCATTCCATCAAAGTCTGCATTTCAAAAGTCACTACTTCCCTTCTGAGCCCCGACGTGTGCCCAAACAGTGGTTTACCCCCACATATGGGGTATCAGCGTACTCAGGAGAAACTGGACAACAACTTTTGGGGTCCAATTTCTCCTGTAACCCTTGGAAAAATAAAAAATTCTGGGCTAAATAATTATTTTTGAGGAAAGAAAACGTATTTATTATTTTCACGGCTCTGCATTATAAACTTCTGTGAAGCTCTTGGGGGTTCAAAGTCCTCACCACACATCTAGATTAGTTCCTTTGGGGGTCTAGTTTCCAAAATTGGGTCATTTGTGGGGGATCTCCAATGTTTAGGCACACAGGGTCTCTCCAAACTTGACATGGTGTCCGCTAATGATTGGAGCTAATTTTCCATTTAAAAAGCCAAATGGCGTGCCTTCTCTTCTGAGCCCTGCCGTGTGCCCAAACAGTGGTTTACCCCCACATATGGGGTATCAGCATACTCAGGACAAACTGGACAACAACATTTGGGGTCCAATTTCTCCTATTACCCTTGGCAAAATAGGAAATTCCAGGCTAAAAATCATTTTTGAGGAAAGAAAAATTATTTTTTATTTACATGGCTCTGCGTTATAAACTTCTGTGAAGCACCTGAGGGATTAAAGTGCTCAATATGCATCTAGATAAGTTCCTTGGGGGGTCTAGTTTCCAAAATGGGGTCACTTGTGGGGGAGCTCCAATGTTTAGGCACACAGGGGCTCTCCAAACGCGACATGGTGTCCGCTAACAATTGGAGCTAATTTTCCATTCAAAAAGTCAAATGGCGCGCCTTCCCTTCCGAGCCCTGCCATGTGCCCAATCAGTGGTTTACCCCCACACATGGGGTATCAGCGTACTCAGAAGAAACTGGACAACAACTTTTGGGGTCAAATTTCTCCTGTTACCCTTGGGAAAATAAAAAATTGCAGGCTAAAATATCATTTTTGAGAAAATAATTTTTTTATTTTATTTTCATGGCTCTGCGTTATAAACTTCTGTGAAGCACTTGGGGGTTCAAAGTCCTCACCACACATCTAGATTAGTTCCTTTGGGGTCTAGTTTCCAAAATTGGGTCATTTGTGGGGGATCTCCAATGTTTAGGCACACAGGGGCTCTCCAAACGTGACATGGTGTCCGCTAATGATTGGAGCTAATTTTCCATTTAAAAAGCCAAATGGCGTGCCTTCCCTTCTGAGCCCTGCCGTGCGCCCAAACAGTGGTTTACCCCCACATATGGGGTTTGAGCGTACTCAGGACAAACTGCACAACAACTTTTGGGGTCCAATTTCTCCTATTACCCTTGGCAAAAAAGGAAATTCCAGGCTAAAAAATCATTTTTGAGGAAAGAAAAATTATTTTTTATTTTCATGGCTCTGCGTTGTAAACTTCTGTGAAGCACCTGAGGGATTAAAATACTCAATATGCATCTAGATAAGTTCCGTGGGGGGTCTAGTTTCCAAAATGGGGTCACTTGTGGGGGAGCTCCAATGTTTAGGCACACAGGGGCTCTCCAAACGCGACATGGTGTCCACTAACAATTGGAGCTAATTTTCCATTCAAAAAGTCAAATGGCGCGCCTTCCCTTCCGAGCCCTGCCATGTGCCCAAACAGTGGTTTACCCCCACACGTGGGGTATCAGCGTACTCAGGAGAAACTAGACAACAACTTTTGGGGTCCAATTTCTCCTGTTACCCTTGGGAAAATAAAAAATTCTGGGCTAAATAATTATTTTTGAGGAAAGAAAACGTATTTATTATTTTCACGGCTCTGCATTATAAGCATCTGTGAAGCACTTGGGATTTCAAAGTGCTCACCACACATCTAGATAAGTTCCTTTCGGGGTCTAGTTTACAAAATGGGGTCACTTGTTGGGGGGTTTCTACTGTTTAGCCACATCAGGGGCTCTGCAAACGCAACGTAATGCCCGCAGAGCATTCCATCAAAGTCTGCATTTCAAAACGTCACTACTTCCCTTCTGAGCCCCGACGTGTGCCCAAACAGTGGTTTACCTCCACATATGGGGTATCAGCGTACTCAGAAGAAACTGGACAACAACTTTTGGGGTCAAATTTCTCCTGTTACCCTTGGGAAAATAAAAAATTGCAGGCTAAAATATCATTTTTGAGAAAATATTTTTTTTTTTAATTTTCATGGCTCTGCGTTATAAACTTCTGTGAAGTACTTGGGCGTTCAAAGTCCTCACCACACATCTAGATTAGTTCCTTTGGGGGTCTAGTTTCCAAAATTGGGTCATTTGTGGGGGATCTCCAATGTTTAGGCACACAGGGGCTCTCCAAACGTGACATGGTGTCCGCTAATGATTGGAGCTAATTTTCCATTTAAAAAGCCAAATGGTGTGCCTTCCCTTCTGAGCCCTGCCGTGCGCCCAAACAGTGGTTTACCCCCACATATGGGGTATCAGCGTACTCAGGACAAACTGGACAACAACTTTTGCGGTCCAATTTCTCCTATTACCCTTGGCAAAATAGGAAATTCCAGGCTAAAAAATCATTTTTGAGGAAAGAAAAATTATTTTTTATTTTCATGGCTCTGCGTTATAAACTTCTGTGAAGCACCTGAGGGATTAAAGTGCTCAATATGCATCTAGATAAGTTCCTTGAGGGGTCTAGTTTCCAAAATGGGGTCACTTGTGGGGGAGCTGCAATGTTTAGGCACACAGGGGCTCTCCAAACGCGACATGGTGTCCGCTAACAATTGGAGCTAATTTTCCATTAAAAAAGTCAAATGGCGCGCCTTCCCTTCCGAGCCCTGCCATGTGCCCAAACAGTTGTTTACCCCCACATATGAGGTATCGGCGTACTCGGGAGAAATTGACCAACAAATTTTAGGATCCATTTTATCCTATTGCCCATGGGAAAATGAAAAAATTGAGGCGAAAAGCATTTTATTGTGAAAAAAAAGTACTTTTTCATTTTTACAGATCAATTTGTGAAGCACCTGAGGGTTTAAAGTGCTAACTAGGCATCTAGATAAGTTCCTTGGGGGGTCTAGTTTCCAAAATGGGGTCACTTGTGGGGGAGCTCCAATGTTTAGGCACACAGGGTCTCTCGAAACGCGACATGGTATCCGCTAACGATGGAGATAATTTTTCTTTCAAAAAGTCAAATGGCGCTCCTTCCCTTCCGAGCCTTACCATGTGCCCAAACAGTGGTTTAGCCCCACATGTGAGGTATCGGTGTACTCAGGAGAAATTTCCAAACAAATTTTAGGATCCATTTTATCCTGTTGCCCATGTGAAAATGAAAAAATTGAGGCTAAAAGAATTTTTTTGTGAAAAAAAAAGTACTTTTTCATTTTTACGGATCAATTTGTGAAGCACCTGGGGGTTCAAAATGCTCACTATGCATCTAGGTAAGTTCCTTGGGGCGTCTAGTTTCCAAAATGGGGTCACATGTGGGGGACCTCCAATTTTTAGGCACACGGGGCTCTCTAAACGTGACATGGTGTCCGCTAAAGAGTGGAGCCAATTTTTCATTCAAAAAGTCAAATGGCGCTCCTTCCCTTCCAAGCCGTGCCGTGCGCCCAAACAGTGGCTTACCCCCACATATGAGGTATCAGCGTACTCAGGACAAATTGGACAACAACTTTCGTGGTTCAGTTTCTACTTTTACCATTGGAAAAATAAAAAAATTGTTGCTAAAATATAATTTTTGTGACTAAAAAGTTAAATGTTCATTTTTTCCTTCCATGGTGCTTCTGCTGCTGTGAAGTACCTGAAGGGTTAATAAACTTCTTGAATGTGGTTTTGAGTACCTTGAGGGGTGCAGTTTTTAGAATGGTGTCACCTTTGGGTATTTTCAGCCATATAGACCCCTCAAACTGACTTCAAATGTGAGGTGGTCCCTAAAAAAAATGGTTTTGTAAATTTCGTTGTAAAAATGAGAATTTGCTGGTCAAATTTTAACCCTTATAACTTCCTAGCAGAAAAAAATTTTGTTTCCAAAATTGTGCTGATGTAAAGTATACATGTGGGAAATGTTATTTATTAACTATTTTGTGTCACATAACTCTCTGGTTTAACAGAATAAAAATTCAAAATGTGAAAATTGCGAAATTTTCAAAATTTTCGCCAAATTTCCGTTTTTATCACAAATAAACGCAGAATTTATTGACCTAAATTTACCACTAACATGAAGCCCAATATGTCACGAAAAAACAATCTCAGAACCGCTAGGATCTGTTGAAGCGTTCCTGAGTTATTACTTCATAAAGGGACACTGGTCAGAATTGCAAAAAACGGTAAGGTCTTTAAGGTCAAAATAGGCTGGGTCATGAAGGGGTTAATCTATAAACTTCTGACAACATGTCTCTGAATTTCCAAGCAGTACATTTTGTATTTTTTTTCTAGCAAAGAAAAATGGTCAAAATAAAAAAACAGTGCTTTCAGACCTCAAATAATGCAAATAAAACAAGTTCATAATCATTTAGAAACAACAATACTAATGTTTTAACTCAGGAAAAGTTCAGAAATCAATATTTTGTGGAATAACCATGATTTTTAATCACAGCTCTCATGCGTCTTGGCATGCTTTCCACCAGTCTTTCACAATGCTTCATGGAGCAAAAATGTAAGCAGTTCTTCTTTGTTTCATGACTTGTGACTATCCATCATCCTCTTGATTACATTCCAGAGGTTTTCAATGGGGTTCAGGTCTGGAGATTGGGCTGCCCATGACAGGGTTTTGATGTGGTGGTCTCTTCATTTTTGCCAAAGCTGTATATCTCTAATTGACAACTTATGCATGAGCAGGGACTAGCCCAGACCCTGAAAAGGACGTTCCTAAATCAGTTAGATAGAGAAGACAGGCAATAATAATGAATTGTTATTTAAAATATATTAGGAAAGCAATTAGAATAATGCATTTAACAGATAGGGATTTAGGATTGAATTAGTGTTAGTTTTGTACCACCCCTTTGTTGGAATCAGATAACAAGTTATGTTCTCCTGTAAATAAATGCTTTTAATTGTCAAATCTGATTAATTTATTTTTTTTATCACTGTAGAAGAGAGATGCTCGGAGGGTACAAAGCTAATCTTGTGATAAGAATACAAAGTGATAGCACGTTTTAAGGTTTTCTACCTTGAATGAATAAAATAACCTGGCAGTTGTCTAGTCTTAATCTTTTCTGGTAGGTATGTAAAGCAGTCGATCAATCAAATAATCTATACTTTGTCAAAATAACTAAAGATTTCATAATCTTTGCAATCACTGTGAAATCTTAAAGTAGCATTTTCTTTTAAATTCAAAATTTTAAACTCTGATATTGTTTCATAACATACAGATTAACTGCAGCATTCTCCCGAATGCCTTCAATCGTTTGGCCTCTGACAATCACTATAAAATGATTTCCTTTATTTAGCACATTTGTTACTCACAATTAATTCAACATTTGCAGCAACTCACTGCTGCCAGTGTTAACTGTGTGTCTTTTTTCTTCCTCAGGGTTCCTGAAGATGAAGTAACAATGAACCATTCGACTGACACCGAAGATAAATGTGCACGATTGCATGTAATATAATTGTGTACCAAGCACTATTCTCTGGCTTTTATTGCATCTTTATAACCATGGTTTCAGCACAGAACAGCAATTTGTAACACTATTAGCTCATTTTTTGTGGAAGCTTAATTCTGCTACACTTACATTCCCTTTGCATTCTGATTTACCATGTTGTGCCCGTATTGTATGCATTATGTGATAAGATACCCTAGCGTTATCTATAATAATATAAAGAAAAATGTTACACTGTTATGAATAGACACTAACTCTGTAGAAATAGAGATTTGTCATTAGGGATAAATACAGTAAGTCATGAATAACACAAGGAAACATAGCAGGAAGTACAATATTATTGCTACAATAGGACAAAGTCAATACAGAAATCCACTACTGCTTTTACATGAACATTTTGGGACCCCCCAAAAAAACGCTAACAAAAAAAGCATGTGAATGTTGCTTAACACAATTAATTAATTGAAACACAAGAGACACATAGGCCTTGATTCATCATTTGCTTTTAAATAGGTCACTCTTCTTTTTTGCCTTTTGGTATCTATGGGAGTTTTGTGAATTTTGCGCAAAGTAAAAAAATATTTTTTTTACCACAAAATGTTGTAAATTTTACAAATTGGCTTAAACACCTCAGCAAAATATCTGGTGTATATGAAATCACTCCGTGATGTCCTTTGCTATAAATGTTGTAACTTTTTCGAAGAATCACAAACGATGAATCAGGCAATAACATCTGAAAAGCGCAAATTCTAACCAAAGAAGTGAAGTAGAATAAAAACAGCATGTGAATACATATGAAATCGACTTTTAACCCCTTTAACCCCAAGGTGGTTTGTACGTTAATGAAAAGGTCAACTTTTACAATTTTGACCATTGTCATCTTGTAAGGTTATATCTCTGGAACACTTCAATGGATCCCACTAATTACGAGAACATTTTTTCGTAACATATTGTACTTCAAGATAGGGGTAAAATTTGTTTGATATCACTTGCGTTAATTTGTAAACAAAAATAAAATTTGGTAAAAAACTTGAAAAATTTTGCAATTTTGAAACTTTGAATTCTTATGCCCTTAAATCAGAGAGATTTGTCACACAAAACAATTAATAAATCACATTTCCCACATGTCTAATTTGCATCAGTACAATTTTGTTAAATTAATTTTATTTTGTTAGGAAGTTATGAGGGTTAAAATTTGACCCGCGATTTCTCCTTCTCCAACAAAATTTTCAAAGCCATTTTAATAGGGACCACATCACATTTGACTTTGAGGGGTCTATATGATAGAAAATACCCAAAAATGACACCATTCGAAAAACTGCAACCCTAAAGCTGCTCAAAACTATAATCAATAAGTTTACTAACCCTTCAGGTGCATCACAGAAATTTTTGGAATGTGGAAAAAAAACAATATTTATCTTTTTTAAACAAAAATATTACTCTAGGTCCAATTTTTTTTTCACAAGGGTAATGAGAAAAAATGGATATAAAAATTTGCTGTGCAATTTCTCCTGAGCATGCCGATACCCCATGTGTGGGGGGAAAAACACTGTTTGGATGCATGGCAGAGCTTGGAAGGGAAGGAGCGCCATTTGACTTTTTGAATGTACAATTTGCTGAGTCAATTTATGGATGCCATGTCGCATTTAGAGAGCCCCTTATGTGCCTAAACAATAGAACCCCCAAGTAATACCCTTTTGGTAACTCACCCCTCAGGAAACTGATATAGATGTGTGGTGAGTAGGTTTGAGCAACTTTTAGTTTTTTAGGGTCGAGTCGGGTTTCGCGAAACCCGACTATCTCAAAAGCCGAGTCGAGTGGAATCGGCCGATTATCGCGAAAAGTTGGGGATCGACCGAAACACGAAACCCAATGCAAGTCAATGGGGGAGCATAGTCGGCAGTGAGTGGAGGCCAGGAAAACACCTACAGTGCCCATTTTAATGGCAAAAACATCCATTCTTGTTACTGAAGCTTGTCAATCTTAATTTACCTTATAATAATAGTAAGGCATTGGAAATTGGGGGTCATTTGGCTAAAGTTGTGGGGGTAGGGCGGGTTCAAGTATTTAGTGGGCCCAGGAAATCTGGACCACGTTACGGCAGTGGTGCAGGGAGAGGTAAGTATTTAAACTTTGCAAGTACTGTGATCCTGAGCAAGCAGGGGGGGCCCACTCGTTGGCATTGGCACTGGAACAGGGCCCCTCAAAGTATGGCGGTGTGTTTGCACGGCAGGGGCGCCTCCCACCGGCAGCGACACTTTTGCATACTATGAGGGGCCCTGTGCCAGTGACGTCGCCAACGAGTATTCCCCCCCACCTGATGAAGGAACCTGCACTTTCATCTGCACCTTCCTCTTTGTCCCCGTGTAAGGTGGTATGGTATGTGGGAAGGGGAACCTGACTTTCAGCAGGGTCACATTCTGGCTGTGTAGCGTGCATGGGGAATGTAGCGTTATGGGTCAATGTACCAGCAGACTCATCTATCACTGGCTGGGCAATGGGCAGGATGAGGAGGAAACACAGATATAGGCCCAAAGAATAAAGTGGGCTAAATGCAGTTCAAAACCAGGGGGCATTGCTTTGTTCAGTGGAGTACAACTGTAATGAGAGGCTGACACAGTGAGTAGGCCCAAATCAGTAAGAAGGTTAAATGCAGTTCAAAATTGGTAACAGAAGTAAACAGGCGGCACTGGTTTGTTCAGTGTAGGAGAACATCAAGGAGCGGCAGACACCGTTAGTAGGGCCAACAAAACAAGAAGGGCAAATGCAGTGTTATATTAAAAACTACTTAACGAGAGCCTGAAGATAGAAGCTAAGGAAAGGCAACCTGGAGAACACCTTGGAGTGTAAGACACCGTTTGTAGAACCCAGACCCAACTTGTAGGCCTAATGCAGTTTTGTGTCAACAACTACTTAACGAGAGCTTCAAAGATAGAAGCAAGGGAGAGGCAACCTCGAGAACACCTTGGAGCGGCAGACACCATCCCTACAACCCAGACCCAACTTGTAGGCCAAATGCAGTGTTGTTTCAACAACTACTTAACAAGAGCTTGAAGATAGAAGCTAGGGAGAGGCAACCTGGAGAACACCTTGGAGCGGCAGACACCGTCCCTACAATGCAGACCCAACTTGTAGGCAAAATGCAGTGTTGTTTCAACAACTACTTAACAAGAGCTTGAAGATAGAAGCTAAGGAGAGGCACCCTGGAGAACACCTTGGAGCAGCAGACACCGTCTCTAGAACCCAGACCCAACTTGTAGGCCTAATGCAGTGTTGTTTCAACAACTACTTAACGAGAGCTTCAAGATAGAAGCTAGGGAGAGGCAACCTGGCGAACACCTTGGAGCGGCAGACACCGTCTCTACAACCCAGACCCAACTTGTAGGCCTAATCCATTGTTGTTTCAACAACTACTTAACGAGAGCCTGAAAATGGAATTTCAGAACAGGAAACCTAGAGAATAGCACGGAGCGGCATACACCGTTAGTAGGCCCCAACCAAACTAGCAGTCCGACTGCAGTTGTTCGATTAAAAAACTATTTAACAAGAGCCTGAAGATTGAAGCTCAGGAAAGGCAAAGAGGAGAACACCTTGGAGCGGCAGACACTGTTAGTAGGCCCCAACCAAACTAGTAGCCCGACTGCAGTTGTTCGATTAAAAAACTATTTAACAAGAGCCTGAAGATTGAAGCTCAGGAAAGGCAACCAGGAGAACACCTTGGAGCGGCAGACACTGTTAGTAGGCCCCAACCAAACTAGTAGCCCCACTGCAGTTGTTCGATTAAAAAACTATTTAACAAGAGCATGAAGATTGAAGCTTAGGAAAGGCAACCAGGAGAACACCTTGGAGCGGCAGACACTGTTAGTAGGCCCCAACCAAACTCGTAGCCCGACTGCAGTTGTTTGATTAAAAAACTATTTAACAAGAGCCTGAAGATTGAAGCTCAGGAAAGGCAACCAGGAGAACACCTTGGAGCGGCAGACACTGTTAGTAGGCCCCAACCAAACTAGTAACACCACTGCAGTTGTTTGATTAAAAAACTATTTAACAAGAGCCTGAAGATTGAAGCTAGGGAGAGGCAAACAGGAGAACACCTTGGAGCGGCAGACACCGTCTCTACAACCCAGACCCAACTTGTAGGCCTAATGCAGTGTTGTTTCAACAACTACTTAGCAAGAGCTTCAAGATAGAAGTGAGGGAGAGGCAACAGAGAGAACACCTTGGAGCGGAAGACTCAGTTTGTAGACCACAACAAAACTTGTGGCCCCAATGCAGTGTTATAATTCTGACAAGCTGAAAATCAGCCTTTTTTTAATTTTTTTAAAGGAGGACAGCTGTATTAAGTGGCGCAGACAGACACTGCTAGTAGGCATTACACCACGAAGTAGGCTCACTGCAGGATGAAAAAAAGTTACATGGGTACAAGGTCGGCATTGGTGTGCTCAGCGGAGGACAAATGGAAGGAGGGACCGCAGACAGGATTAGTAGGCCTAAAATTTTAAAAAATAGGCTCAAAGCAGTTTGAATTATCTTGCAGGGGTACACAGGCAGCATTGGTGTGGTCAGCGGAGGACGATTGGAAGGAGTGTCTGACACAGTTAGTACTCCCCAAAAATAAATAGATGTTAATGTCTCGCAAAACAACAAAACCAAAAAAACAAAAGGGTGGCATACTTAGGTAGAGGGGTGGGCTCCTCTGCTGAGTTTCAGACATAGTAATTTGGCGCTGCTAAGTATTTACTGGTGTCAATATAGGACACTGACCCTGACTATTTTAACTAGCATCATACATGTCAACAAATTGGTATTGTCAGTGCCAGGCATTGAAGGATGTCAGCGCATAGACTAAACATTGGTGGAGCTGTGAGAGATAATTTTGCAAGTAGTAGAACAGTGTTTGAGCTGGGGGGGAAACTCTCTTGTGGCCAGCGGTACAGGCCCAGGGCCCCTCATGTTACAACGGTGTGTCTGACGTTGGTTGCGCGCTGCCACCGCCAGAGACACTTTATTGTACTATGAGGGACCCAGTGGCACTGCCGTCGACCAAAGACAGGCACACCCACCTCTTCAGACAAACGACACTCTCACGGGTGCTTGCACCAAGTGGCGAGACCACGGCCCCGTGGGGGGAGTTAGCCCATTTAGGGAGGTGTAAACATGTCGTATGCTGGACAAACAGCTGCTGCAAATTAAGAGATTGGAACAGTCAGTAGGACCAGTCCACAAGCGAGACCTTTTTATAGGAGAGCTAGGTGTTAGCCGGGAAAGGTGGGGCAAAATAATTCGAAATCCATGAGTGGTTCATTTTAATGAAGGTTAGATCATCAACATTTTGGGTAGCCAGATGAGTCCTTTTTTCGGTCAATATTGAACCAGCAGCACTGAATACTCTTTCTGATAGCACACTAGCTGCTGGGCAAGTAAGCTCCTGCAGTGCATATTCTGCCAATTCAGGCCAGATGTCTATTTTGGATGCCCAGTAATCATATGGGAATGACGGTTGAGGGAGAACATCGATAAGGGATTAAAAATAGTTAGTAACCATACTGGACAAATGTTGTCTCCTGTCACTTTGAATTGATGCTGCAGTACCTGTCCTGTCTGCGGTCATTGCGAAATCACTCCACAACCTGGTCAGAAAACCCCTCTGTCCAACGCCACTTCTGATTTGTGCACCTCTAACACCTCTGGTCTGCTGCCCCCTGCAGCTCGTGTGAGAACCATCACCGGCGCTGTGTGCTGGGAATGCCTGAATCAAACGGTCTACCAGAGTTGCTTGTTTGGTTGCTAATATTTGTTCGAGGTTCTCATGTGGCATGATATTTTGCAATTTTTTTTTTTATAGCGAGGATCAAGGAGGTAGGCCAACCAGTAATCATCATCGGTCATCATTTTAATAATGCGTGAGTCCCTTTTGAGGATACGTAAGGCATAATCTGCCATGTGGGTCAAAGTTCCAGTTGTCAAATCTGCGGTTGTGCTGGGTTGAGGGGCAGTTTCAGGCAAATCTACGTCACTTGTCTCCCTCAAAAAACCTGAACCCGGCCTTGCAACGCCACCAGTTTCTATTGGCCCCGGAGAAGCTTCGTCATTCAAAAAATACTCATCCCCATCATCCTCCTCGTCCTCCTCCTCTTCGCCCGCTACCTCGTCCTGTAGATTGCCCTGACCAGACAATGGCTGACTGTCAACAAGGCTATCCTCTTCCTCGGCTGCAGACGCCTGCTCCTTTATGTGCATCAAACTATGCATCAGCAGACGCATTAGGGGGATGCTCATGCTTATTATGACGTTGTCTGCACTAACCAGCCGTGTGCATTCCTCAAAACACTGAAGGACTTGACACAGCGTTCGTGACGGGGCACCATAGTCTCATCAGGGTCTGATTCTGGATCAGTACACTGCGAGGGCAATGTTCTGGTCTGAGTCAAAGGAACAGCATAGTAATCTGGCTGTGGCTGTGCATCTGTGCACTCCATGTCCGATTCAACTTGTAATGGGCATGGCCTGTTAACTGTTTCACTTTCTAGCCCAGGAACGGTATGTGTAAAGAGCTCCATGGAGTAACCCGTTGTGTCGCCTGACGCATCCTTCTCTGTTGCTCTTGGTGAAGAAGACAAGGAAGCGATTTGTCCCTGACCTTGAACATCCACTAACTATGCGCTGCTTTTACATTTAGCAGTTTCATAAGAGGAGGCGAAAGAGCCAGAGGCTGAGTCAGCAAGGAAAGCCAAAACTTGTTCTTGCTGCTCCGGCTTTAAAAGCGGTTTTCCTACTCCCAGAAAAGGGAGCATTCGAGGCTTTGTGTAGCCAGACGATGAACCTGGCTCAACAACTCGAGACTTAGGCGCTATATTGCTTTTCCCACGACCACCTGATGCTCCACCACCACTACCATCATTACCAGCTGGCAATGACCGCCCACGGCCACGACCTCTTCCACCAGACTTCCTCATTGTTTGAAAAACGTAACCAAGCTAACGGTATTTGTTACTGTAAAACCTGTTACAAGATGAACTCAAACTTCTGTTGGATTTATATATCCCTTTATAGGTTTGTGAGACTGCAGGGAAATTCAGGCCCAATGTATAACAGTACACAGCTTCAGTGGCAGATAGATATGCCACTAAAAGGACTGACGCTGATGCAGACACTACCAATAAAAATCTCCCCCTTATTATTTTTTCTGGGAGAATATTGAAGAAATGTGGCCCACTCTCAAACAGTATATGTTCTGTGGCACAAAATGAGAGACAGATGCCACACACAGCACTGGCAATGAGGCAGAATTGCCAATCTTAATCTCCCACTATTTTTTTTTCAGGGAGAATTTAAAAGAAATCTGGCCCAGTATTACACACTAGGTTTAATGTGGCACAAAATTTGAAACAGGTGGCACACACAGGACTGGCACAGAAGCAGAAATGCCAATCTTAATCTCCCACTACTTTTCTTTTTTTCAGTGAGAATTTAAAAGAAATCTGTCCCAGTATTACACAGTAGGTTTAATGTGGCACAAAATTTGAGACAGGTGGCAAACACAGGACTGGCACTGAAGCAGAAATGCCAATCTTAATCTCCCACAATTTTTTTTTTCAGGGAGAATTGAAATGAAATCTGCCCCAGTATTACACACTAGGTTTAATGTGGCACAACATTTGAGACAGGTGGCACACACAGGAGTGGCACTGAAGCAGAAATGCCAATCTTATTCTCCCACTATTTTTTTTTCAGGGAGAATTTAAAAGAAATCTGGCCCAGTATTACACACAAGTTTAATGTGGCACAAAATTTGAGACAGGTGGCACACACAGGAGTGGCACTGAAGCAGAAATGCCAATTTTAATCTCCCACTATTTTTTTTTTCAGGGAGAATTTAAAAGAAATCTGGCCCAGTATTGCACACTAGGTTTAATGTGGCACAAAATTTGAGACAGGTGGCACACACAGGAGTGGCACAGAAGCAGAAATGCCAATCTTAATCTCCCACTACTTTTCATTTTTTCAGTGAGAATTTAAAAGAAATCTGGCCCAGTATTACACACTAGGTTTAATATGGCACAAAATTTGAGACAGGTGGCAAACACAGGATTGGCACTGAAGCAGAAATGCCAATCTTAATCTCCCACTATTTTTTTTTTCAGGGAGAATTTAAAAGAAATCTGGCACAGTATTACACACTAGGTTTAATGTGGCACAAAATTTGAGACAGGTGGCACACACAGAAGTCGCACTGAAACAGAAATGCCAATCTTAATCTACTACTACTTTTTTTTTCAGGGAGAATTTAAAAGAAATCTGGCCCAGTATTACACACTAGATTTAATGTGGCGCAAAATTTGAGACAGGTGGCACACACAGCACTGGCAATGAGGCAGAATTGCCAATCTTAATCTCCCACTAATTTTTTTTCAGGGAGAATGTAAAAGAAATCTGGCCCAGTATTACACACTAGGTTTAATGTGGCACAAAATTTGAGACAGGTGGCACACACAGGAGTGGCACTGAAGCAGAAATGCCAATCTTAATCTCCCACTATTTTTTTTTTCAGGGAGAATTTAAAAGAAATCTGGCCCAGTATTACACACTAGTTTTAATGTGGCACAAAATTAGAGACAGATGCCACACACAGCACTGGCACTGAGGCAAAATTGCCAATCTTAATCTCCCACTATTTTTTTTTCAGGGAGAATTTAAAAGAAATCTGGCCCAGTATTACACACTAGGTTTAATGTGGCACACAATTTGAGACAGATGCCACACACAGCACTGACACTGGGGCAAAATTACCAATCTTAATCTCCCACTATTTTTTTTTCAGGGAGAATTTAAAAGAAATCTGGCTCAGTATTACACACTAGGTTTAATGTGGCACAAAATTTGAGACAGGTGGCACACAAAGGACTGGCATTTGAAGAAGAAATGCCAATCTTAATCTCCCAATATTTTTTTTCAGGGAGAATTTAAAAGAAATCTGGCCCAGTATTACACACTAGGTTTAATGTGGCACAAAATTTGAGACAGGTGGCACACACAGGAGTGGCACTGAAGCAGAAATGCCAATCTCAATCTCCCACTACTTTTTTTTTCTCAGGGAGAATTTAAAAGAAATCTGTCCCAGTATTACACACTAGGTTTAATGTGGCACAAAATTTGAGACAGGTGGCACATACAGTAGTGGCACTAAAGCAGAAATGCCAATCTTAATCTCCTGCTAATTTTTTTTTTCAGGGAGAATTCAAAAGAAATCTGGCCCAGTATTACACACTAGGATTAATGTGGCACAAAATTTGAGACAGGTGGCACAAACAGGAGTAGCACTGAAGCAGAAATGCCAATCTTAATCTCCCACAATTTTTTTTTCTCAGGGAGAATTTAAAAGAAATCTGGCCCAGTATTACACACTAGGTATAATGTGGCACAAAATTTGAGACAGGTGGCACACACAGGACTGGCACAGAAGCAGAAATGCCAATCTCAATCTCCCACTACTTTTTTTTTCTCAGGGAGAATTTAAAAGAAATCTGGCCCAGTATTACACACTAGGTTTAATGTGGCACAAAATTTGAGACAGGTGGCACAAACAGGACTGGCACTGAAGCAGAAATGCCAATCTTAATCTCCCACTATTTTTTTTTTTCAGGGAGAATTTAAAAGAAATCTGGCCCAGTATTACACACTAGGTTTAATGTGGCACAAAATTAGAGACAGATGCCACACACGGCACTGGCACTGAGGCAAAATTGCCAATCTTAATCTCCCACTATTTTTTTTTCAGGGAGAATTTAAAAGAAATCTGGCCCAGTATTACACACTAGGTTTAATGTGGCACAAAATTTGAAACAGGTGGCACACACAGGACTGGCACAGAAGCAGAAATGCCAATCTTAATCTCCCACTACTTTTCTTTTTTTCAGTGAGAATTTAAAAGAAATCTGTCCCAGTATTACACAGTAGGTTTAATGTGGCACAAAATTTGAGACAGGTGGCAAACACAGGACTGGCACTGAAGCAGAAATGCCAATCTTAATCTCCCACAATTTTTTTTTTCAGGGAGAATTGAAAAGAAATCTGGCCCAGTATTACACAGTAGGTTTAATGTGGCACAAAATTTGAGACAGGTGGCACACAAAGGACTGGCACTTGAAGCAGAAATGCCAATCTTAATCTCCCAATATTTTTTTTTCAGGGAGAATTTAAAAGAAATCTGGCCCAGTATTACACACTAGGTTTAATGTGGCACAAAATTTGAGACAGGTGGCACACACAGGAGTGGCACTGAAGCAGAAATGCCAATCTCAATTTCCCACTATTTTTTTTCTCAGGGAGAATTTAAAAGAAATCTGGCCCAGTATTACACACTAGGTTTAATGTGGCACAAAATTTGAGACAGGTGGCACACACAGGACTGGCACAGAAGCAGAAATGCCAACCTTAATCTCCCACTACTTTTCTTTTTTTCAGTGAGAATTTAAAAGAAATCTGTCCCAGTATTACACAGTAGGTTTAATGTGGCACAAAATTTGAGACAGGTGGCAAACACAGGACTGGCACTGAAGCAGAAATGCCAATCTTAATCTCCCACAATTTTTTTTTTCAGGGAGAGTTGAAAAGAAATCTGGCCCAGTATTACACACTAGGTTTAATGTGGCACAAAATTTGAGACAGATGCCACACACAGCCCTGACACTGAGGAAAAATTACCAATCTTAATCTCCCACTTTTTTTTTTTCAGGGAGAATTTAAAAGAAATCTGGCCCAGTATTACACACAAGTTTAATCTGGCACAAAAATTTGAGACAGGTGGCACACACAGGATTGGCACTGAAGCAGAAATGCCAATCTTAATCTCCCACTATTTTTTTTTTCAGGGAGAATTTAAAAGAAATCTGGCCCAGTATTGCACACTAGGTTTAATGTGGCACAAAATTTGAGACAGGTGGCACACACAGGAGTGGCACAGAAGCAGAAATGCCAATCTTAATCTCCCACTACTTTTCTTTTTTTCAGTGAGAATTTAAAAGAAATCTGGCCCAGTATTACACACTAGGTTTAATATGGCACAAAATTTGAGACAGGTGGCAAACACAGGATTGGCACTGAAGCAGAAATGCCAATCTTAATCTCCCACTATTTTTTTTTTCAGGGAGAATTTAAAAGAAATCTGGCCCAGTATTACACACTAGGTTTAATGTGGCACAAAATTTGAGACAGGTGGCACACACAGGATTGGCACTGAAGCAGAAATGCCAATCTTAATCTCCCACTATTTTTTATTCAGGGAGAATTTAAAAGAAATCTGGCCCAGTATTACACACTAGGTTTAATGTGGCTCAAAATTTGAGACAGGTGGCACACACAGAAGTCGCACTGAAGCAGAAATGCCAATCTTAATCTACCACTACTTCTTTTTTCAGGGAGAATTTAAAAGAAATCTGGCCCAGTATTGCACACTAGGTTTAATGTGGCACAAAATTTGAGACAGGTGGCACACACAGGAGTGGCACAGAAGTAGAAATGCCAATCTTAATCTCCCACTACTTTTCTTTTTTTCAGTGAGAATTTAAAAGAAATCTGGCCCAGTATTACACACTAGGTTTAATGTGGCACAAAATTTGAGACAGGTGGCACACACAGGATTGGCACTGAAGCAGAAATGCCAATCTTAATCTCCCACTATTTTTTTTTCAGGGAGAATTGAAAAGAAATCTGGCCCAGTATTACACACTAGGTTTAATGTGGCTCAAAATTTGAGACAGGTGGCACACACAGAAGTCGCACTGAAGCAGAAATGCCAATCTTAATCTACCATTACTTTTTTTTTCAGGGAGAATTCAAAAGAAATCTGGCCCAGTATTACACACTAGATTTAATGTGGCGCAAAATTTGAGACAGGTGGCACACACAGCACTGGCAATGAGGCAGAATTGCCAATCTTAATCTCTCACTAATTTTTTTTTCAGGGAGAATGTAAAAGAAATCTGGTCCAGTATTACACACTAGGTTTAATGTGGCACAAAATTTGAGACAGGTGGCACACACAGGAGTGGCACTGAAGCAGAAATGCCAATCTTAATCTCCCACTATTTTTTTTTTCAGAGAGAATTGAAAAGAAATCTGGCCCAGTATTACACACTAGATTTAATGTGGCGCAAAATTTGAGACAGGTGGCACACACAGGACTGGCACTGAAGCAGAAATGCCAATCTTAATCTCCCACTATTTTTTTTTTCAGGGAGAATTTAAAAGAAATCTGGCCCAGTATTACACACTAGTTTTAATGTGGCACAAAATTAGAGACAGATGCCACACACAGCACTGGCACTGAGGCAAAATTGCCAATCTTAATCTCCCACTATTTTTTTTTCAGGGAGAATTTAAAAGAAATCTGGCCCAGTATTACACACTAGGTTTAATGTGGCACAAAATTTGAGACAGGTGGCACACACAGGAGTGGCACAGAAGCAGAAATGCCAATCTCAATCTCGCACTATTTTTTTTTTCAGGGAGAATTTAAAAGAAATCTGGCTCAGTATTACACACTAGGTTTAATGTGGCACAAAATTTGAGACAGGTGGCACACACAGGAGTGGCACAGAAGCAGAAATGCCAATCTCAATCTCGCACTATTTTTTTTTCAGGGAGAATTTAAAAGAAATCTGGCCCAGTATTACACACTGGGTTTAATGTGGCACAAAATTTGAGACAGGTGGCACACAAAGGACTGGCACTTGAAGCAGAAATGCCAATCTTAATCTCCCAATATTTTTTTTTCAGGGAGAATTTAAAAGAAATCTGGCCCAGTATTACACACTAGGTTTAATGTGGCACAAAATTTGAGAGAGGTGGCACACACAGGAGTGGCACTGAAGCAGAAATGCCAATCTTAATCTACCACTACTTTTTTTTTCAGGGAGAATTTAAAAGAAATCTGGCCCAGTATTACAGACAAGTTTAATCTGGCACAAAATTTGAGACAGGTGGCACACACAGAAGTCGCACTGAAGCAGAAATGCCAATCTTAATCTCCCACTACTTTTCTTTTTTTCAGTGAGAATTTAAAAGAAATCTGGCCCAGTATTACACACTAGGTTTAATATGGCACAAAATTTGAGACAGGTGGCAAACACAGGATTGGCACTGAAGCAGAAATGCCAATCTTAATCTCCCACTATTTTTTTTTTCAGGGAGAATTTAAAAGAAATCTGGCCCAGTATTACACACTAGGTTTAATGTGGCACAAAATTTGAGAGAGGTGGCACACACAGGAGTGGCACTGAAGCAGAAATGCCAATCTTAATCTACCACTACTTTTTTTTTCAGGGAGAATTTAAAAGAAATCTGGCCCAGTATTGCACACTAGGTTTAATGTGGCACAAAATTTGAGACAGGTGGCACACACAGGAGTGGCACAGAAGCAGAAATGCCAATCTTAATCTCCCACTACTTTTCTTTTTTTCAGTGAGAATTTAAAAGAAATCTGGCCCAGTATTACACACTAGGTTTAATATGGCACAAAATTTGAGACAGGTGGCAAACACAGGATTGGCACTGAAGCAGAAATGCCAATCTTAATCTCCCACTATTTTTTTTTTCAGGGAGAATTTAAAAGAAATCTGGCCCAGTATTACACACTAGGTTTAATGTGGCACAAAATTTGAGACAGGTGGCACACACAGGATTGGCACTGAAGCAGAAATGCCAATCTTAATCTCCCACTATTTTTTTTTCAGGGAGAATTTAAAAGAAATCTGGCCCAGTATTACACACTAGGTTTAATGTGGCTCAAAATTTGAGACAGGTGGCACACACAGAAGTCGCACTGAAGCAGAAATGCCAATCTTAATCTACCACTACTTTTTTTTTCAGGGAGAATTTAAAAGAAATCTGGCCCAGTATTGCACACTAGGTTTAATGTGGCACAAAATTTGAGACAGGTGGCACACACAGGATTGGCACTGAAGCAGAAATGCCAATCTTAATCTCCCACTATTTTTTTTTCAGGGAGAATTGAAAAGAAATCTGGCCCAGTATTACACACTAGGTTTAATGTGGCTCAAAATTTGAGACAGGTGGCACACACAGAAGTCGCACTGAAGCAGAAATGCCAATCTTAATCTACCATTACTTTTTTTTTCAGGGAGAATTTAAAAGAAATCTGGCCCAGTATTACACACTAGATTTAATGTGGCGCAAAATTTGAGACAGGTGGCACACACAGCACTGGCAATGAGGCAGAATTGCCAATCTTAATCTCTCACTAATTTTTTTTTCAGGGAGAATGTAAAAGAAATCTGGTCCAGTATTACACACTAGGTTTAATGTGGCACAAAATTTGAGACAGGTGGCACACACAGGAGTGGCACTGAAGCAGAAATGCCAATCTTAATCTCCCACTATTTTTTTTTTCAGAGAGAATTGAAAAGAAATCTGGCCCAGTATTACACACTAGATTTAATGTGGCGCAAAATTTGAGACAGGTGGCACACACAGGACTGGCACTGAAGCAGAAATGCCAATCTTAATCTCCCACTATTTTTTTTTTCAGGGAGAATTTAAAAGAAATCTGGCCCAGTATTACACACTAGTTTTAATGTGGCACAAAATTAGAGACAGATGCCACACACAGCACTGGCACTGAGGCAAAATTGCCAATCTTAATCTCCCACTATTTTTTTTTCAGGGAGAATTTAAAAGAAATCTGGCCCAGTATTACACACTAGGTTTAATGTGGCACAAAATTTGAGACAGGTGGCACACACAGGAGTGGCACTGAAGCAGAAATGCCAATCTCAATCTCGCACTATTTTTTTTTTCAGGGAGAATTTAAAAGAAATCTGGCTCAGTATTACACACTAGGTTTAATGTGGCACAAAATTTGAGACAGGTGGCACACACAGGAGTGGCACAGAAGCAGAAATGCCAATCTCAATCTCGCACTATTTTTTTTTCAGGGAGAATTTAAAAGAAATCTGGCCCAGTATTACACTGGGTTTAATGTGGCACAAAATTTGAGACAGGTGGTACACAAAGGACTGGCACTTGAAGCAGAAATGCCAATCTTAATCTCCCAATATTTTTTTTTCAGGGAGAATTTAAAAGAAATCTGGCCCAGTATTACACACTAGGTTTAATGTGGAACAAAATTTGAGACAGGTGGCACACACAGGAGTGGCACTGAAGCAGAAATGCCAATCTTAATCTACCACTACTTTTTTTTTCAGGGAGAATTTAAAAGAAATCTGGCCCAGTATTACAGACAAGTTTAATCTGGCACAAAATTTGAGACAGGTGGCACACACAGAAGTCGCACTGAAGCAGAAATGCCAATCTTAATCTACCACTACTTTTTTTTTCAGGGAGAATTTAAAAGAAATCTGGCCCAGTATTGCACACTAGGTTTAATGTGGCACAAAATTTGAGACAGGTGGCACACACAGGAGTGGCACAGAAGCAGAAATGCCAATCTTAATCTCCCACTACTTTTCTTTTTTTCAGTGAGAATTTAAAAGAAATCTGGCCCAGTATTACACACTAGGTTTAATATGGCACAAAATTTGAGACAGGTGGCAAACACAGGATTGGCACTGAAGCAGAAATGCCAATCTTAATCTCCCACTATTTTTTTTTTCAGGGAGAATTTAAAAGAAATCTGGCCCAGTATTACACACTAGGTTTAATGTGGCACAACATTTGAGACAGGTGGCACACACAGGATTGGCACTGAAGCAGAAATGCCAATCTTAATCTCCCACTATTTTTTTTTCAGGGAGAATTTAAAAGAAATCTGGCCCAGTATTACACACTAGGTTTAATGTGGCTCAAAATTTGAGACAGGTGGCACACACAGAAGTCGCACTGAAGCAGAAATGCCAATCTTAATCTACAACTACTTTTTTTTTCAGGGAGAATTTAAAAGAAATCTGGCCCAGTATTGCACACTAGGTTTAATGTGGCACAAAATTTGAGACAGGTGGCACACACAGGAGTGGCACAGAAGCAGAAATGCCAATCTTAATCTCCCACTACTTTTCTTTTTTTCAGTGAGAATTTAAAAGAAATCTGGCCCAGTATTACACACTAGGTTTAATGTGGCACAAAATTTGAGACAGGTGGCACACAAAGGACTGGCACTTGAAGCAGAAATGCCAATCTTAATCTCCCAATATTTTTTTTTCAGGGAGAATTTAAAAGAAATCTGGCCCAGTATTACACACTAGGTTTAATGTGGCACAAAATTTGAGACAGGTGGCACACACAGTAGTGGCACTGAAGCAGAAATGCCAATCTTAATCTACCACTACTTTTTTTTTCAGGGAGAATTTAAAAGAAATCTGGCCCAGTATTACAGACAAGTTTAATCTGGCACAAAATTTGAGACTGGTGGCACACACAGGAGTGGCACAGAAGCAGAAATGCCAATCTTAATCTCCCACTACTTTTCTTTTTTTCAGTGAGAATTTAAAAGAAATCTGGCCCAGTATTACACACTAGGTTTAATATGGCACAAAATTTGAGACAGGTGGCAAACACAGGATTGGCACTGAAGCAGAAATGCCAATCTTAATCTCCCACTATTTTTTTTTTCAGGGAGAATTTAAAAGAAATCTGGCCCAGTATTACACACTAGATTTAATGTGGCACAAAATTTGAGACAGGTGGCACACACAGGATTGGCACTGAAGCAGAAATGCCAATCTTAATCTCCCACTATTTTTTTTTCAGGGAGAATTTAAAAGAAATCTGGCCCAGTATTACACACTAGGTTTAATGTGGCTCAAAATTTGAGACAGGTGGCACACACAGAAGTCGCACTGAAGCAGAAATGCCAATCTTAATCTACCACTACTTTTTTTTTCAGGGAGAATTTAAAAGAAATCTGGCCCAGTATTGCACACTAGGTTTAATGTGGCACAAAATTTGAGACAGGTGGCACACACAGGAGTGGCACAGAAGCAGAAATGCCAATCTTAATCTCCCACTACTTTTCTTTTTTTCAGTGAGAATTTAAAAGAAATCTGGCCCAGTATTACACACTAGGTTTAATATGGCACAAAATTTGAGACAGGTGGCAAACACAGGATTGGCACTGAAGCAGAAATGCCAATCTTAATCTCCCACTATTTTTTTTTTCAGGGAGAATTTAAAAGAAATCTGGCCCAGTATTACACACTAGGTTTAATGTGGCACAAAATTTGAGACAGGTGGCACACACAGAAGTCGCACTGAAGCAGAAATGCCAATATTAATCTACCACAATTTTTTTTTTCAGGGAGAATTTAAAAGAAATCTGGCCCAGTATTACACACTAGATTTAATGTGGCGCAAAATTTGAGACAGGTGGCACACACAGCACTGGCAATGAGGCAGAATTGCCAATCTTAATCTCCCACTAATTTTTTTTTCAGGGAGAATGTAAAAGAAATCTGGTCCAGTATTACACACTAGGTTTAATGTGGCACAAAATTTGAGACAGGTGGCACACACAGGAGTGGCACTGAAGCAGAAATGCCAATCTTAATCTCCCACTATTTTTTTTTTCAGAGAGAATTGAAAAGAAATCTGGCCCAGTATTACACACAAGATTTAATGTGGCGCAAAATTTGAGACAGGTGGCACACACAGGACTGGCACTGAAGCAGAAATGCCAATCTTAATCTCCCACTATTTTTTTTTTCAGGGAGAATTTAAAAGAAATCTGGCCCAGTATTACACACTAGTTTTAATGTGGCACAAAATTAGAGACAGATGCCACACACAGCACTGGCACTGAGGCAAAATTGCCAATCTTAATCTCCCACTATTTTTTTTTCAGGGAGAATTTAAAAGAAATCTGGCCCAGTATTACACACTAGGTTTAATGTGGCACAAAATTTGAGACAGATGCCACACACAGCACTGACACTGAGGCAAAATTACCAATCTTAATCTCCCACTATTTTTTTTTCAGGGAGAATTTAAAAGAAATCTGGCCCAGTATTACACACTAGGTTTATTGTGGCACAAAATTTGAGACAGGTGGCACACACAGGAGTGGCACTGAAGCAGAAATGCCAATCTCAATCTCGCACTATTTTTTTTTCAGGGAGAATTTAAAAGAAATCTGGCTCAGTATTACACACTAGGTTTAATGTGGCACAAAATTTGAGACAGGTGGCACACAAAGGACTGGCACTTGAAGAAGAAATGCCAATCTTAATCTCCCAATATTTTTTTGCAGGGAGAACTTAAAAGAAATCTGGCCCAGTATTACACACTAGGTGTAATGTGGCACAAAATTTGAGACATGTGGCACACACAGGACTGGCACAGAAGCAGAAATGCCAATCTCAATCTCCCACTACTTTTTTTTTCTCAGGGAGAATTTAAAAGAAATCTGGCCCAGTATTACACACTAGGATTAATGTGGCACAAAATTTGAGACAGGTGGCACAAACAGGAGTAGCACTGAAGCAGAAATGCCAATCTTAATCTCCCACTATTTTTTTTTCTCAGGGAGAATTTAAAAGAAATCTGGCCCAGTATTACACACTAGGTTTAATGTGGCACAAAATTTGAGACAGGTGGCACACACAGTAGTGGCACTAAAGCAGAAATGCCAATCTTAATCTCCCGCTTATTTTTTTTTTCAGGGAGAATTTAAAAGAAATCTGGCCCAGTATTACACACTAGGTTTAATGTGGCACAATATTTGAGACAGGTGGTACAAACAGGACTGGCACTGAAGCAGAAATGCCAATCTTAATCTCCCACTATTTTTTTTTTTCAGGGAGAATTTAAAAGAAATCTGGCCCAGTATTACACACTAGGTTTAATGTGGCACAAAATTTGAGACAGGTGGCACACACAGGATTGGCACTGAAGCAGAAATGCCAATCTTAATCTCCCACTATTTTTTTTTCAGGGAGAATTTAAAAGAAATCTGGCCCAGTATTACACACTAGGTTTAATGTGGCTCAAAACTTGAGACAGGTGGCACACACAGAAGTCGCACTGAAGCAGAAATGCCAATCTTAATCTACCACTACTTTTTTTTTCAGGGAGAATTTAAAAGAAATCTGGCCCAGTATTACACACTAGATTTAATGTGGCCCAAAATTTGAGACAGGTGGCACACACAGCACTGGCAATGAGGCAGAATTGCCAATCTTAATCTCCCACTAATTTTTTTTTCAGGGAGAATGTAAAAGAAATCTGGTCCAGTATTACACACTAGGTTTAATGTGGCACAAAATTTGAGACAGGTGGCACACACAGGAGTGGCACTGAAGCAGAAATGCCAATCTTAATCTCCCACTATTTTTTTTTCAGAGAGAATTGAAAAGAAATCTGGCCCAGTATTACACACTAGATTTAATGTGGCGCAAAATTTGAGACAGGTGGCACACACAGGACTGGCACTGAAGCAGAAATGCCAATCTTAATCTCCCACTATTTTTTTTTTCAGGGAGAATTTAAAAGAAATCTGGCCCAGTATTACACACTAGTTTTAATGTGGCACAAAATTAGAGACAGATGCCACACACAGCACTGGCACTGAGGCAAAATTGCCAATCTTAATCTCCCACTATTTTTTTTTCAGGGAAAATTTAAAAGAAATCTGGCCCAGTATTATACACTAGGTTTAATGTGGCACAAAATTTGAGACAGATGCCACACACAGCACTGACACTGAGGCAAAATTACCAATCTTAATCTCCCACTATTTTTTTTTCAGGGAGAATTTAAAAGAAATCTGGCCCAGAATTACACACTAGGTTTATTGTGGCACAAAATTTGAGACAGGTGGCACACACAGGAGTGGCACTGAAGCAGAAATGCCAATCTCAATCTCGCACTATTTTTTTTTTCAGGGAGAATTTAAAAGAAATCTGGCTCAGTATTACACACTAGGTTTAATGTGGCACAAAATTTGAGACAGGTGGCACACACAGGAGTGGCACAGAAGCAGAAATGCCAATCTCAATCTCGCACTATTTTTTTTTCAGGGAGAATTTAAAAGAAATCTGGCCCAGTATTACACACTAGGTTTAATGTGGCACAAAATTTGAGACAGGTGGCACACAAAGGACTGGCACTTGAAGCAGAAATGCCAATCTTAATCTCCCAATATTTTTTTTTCAGGGAGAATTTAAAAGAAATCTGGCCCAGTATTACACACTAGGTTTAATGTGGCACAAAATTTGAGACAGGTGGCACACACAGGAGTGGCACTGAAGCAGAAATGCCAATCTTAATCTACCACTACTTTTTTTTTCAGGGAGAATTTAAAAGAAATCTGGCCCAGTATTACAGACAAGTTTAATCTGGCACAAAATTTGAGACAGGTGGCACACACAGGAGTGGCACTGAAGCAGAAATGCCAATCTTAATCTCCCACTATTTTTTTTTTCAGGGAAAATTTAAAAGAAATCTGGCCCAGTATTGCACACTAGGTTTAATGTGGCACAAAATTTGAGACAGGTGGCACACACAGGAGTGGCACAGAAGCAGAAATGCCAATCTTAATCTCCCACTACTTTTCTTTTTTTCAGTGAGAATTTAAAAGAAATCTGGCCCAGTATTACACACTAGGTTTAATATGGCACAAAATTTGAGACAGGTGGCAAACACAGGATTGGCACTGAAGCAGAAATGCCAATCTTAATCTCCCACTATTTTTTTTTTCAGGGAGAATTTAAAAGAAATCTGGCCCAGTATTACACACTAGGTTTAATGTGGCACAAAATTTGAGACAGGTGGCACACACAGGATTGGCACTGAAGCAGAAATGCCAATCTTAATCTCCCACTATTTTTTTTTCAGGGAGAATTTAAAAGAAATCTGGCCCAGTATTACACACTAGGTTTAATGTGGCTCAAAATTTGAGACAGGTGGCACACACAGAACTCGCACTGAAGCAGAAATGCCAATATTAATCTACCACAATTTTTTTTTTCAGGGAGAATTTAAAAGAAATCTGGCCCAGTATTACACACTAGATTTAATGTGGCGCAAAATTTGAGACAGGTGGCACACACAGCACTGGCAATGAGGCAGAATTGCCAATCTTAATCTCCCACTAACTTTTTTTTCAGGGAGAATGTAAAAGAAATCTGGTCCAGTATTACACACTAGGTTTAATGTGGCACAAAATTTGAGACAGGTGGCACACACAGGAGTGGCACTGAAGCAGAAATGCCAATCTTAATCTCCCACTATTTTTTTTTTCAGAGAGAATTTAAAAGAAATCTGGCCCAGTATTACACACTAGATTTAATGTGGCGCAAAATTTGAGACAGGTGGCACACACAGGACTGGCACTGAAGCAGAAATGCCAATCTTAATCTCCCACTATTTTTTTTTTCAGGGAGAATTTAAAAGAAATCTGGCCCAGTATTACACACTTGTTTTAATGTGGCACAAAATTAGAGACAGATGCCACACACAGCACTGGCACTGAGGCAAAATTGCCAATCTTAATCTCCCACTATTTTTTTTTCAGGGAGAATTTAAAAGAAATCTGGCCCAGTATTACACACTAGGTTTAATGTGGCACAAAATTTGAGACAGATGCCACACACAGCACTGACACTGAGGCAAAATTACCAATCTTAATCTCCCACTATTTTTTTTTCAGGGAGAATTTAAAAGAAATCTGGCCCAGTATTACACACTAGGTTTATTGTGGCACAAAATTTGAGACAGGTGGCACACACAGGAGTGGCACTGAAGCAGAAATGCCAATCTCAATCTCGCACTATTTTTATTTTCAGGGAGAATTTCAAAGAAATCTGGCTCAGTATTACACACTAGGTTTAATGTGGCACAAAATTTGAGACAGGTGGCACACAAAGGACTGGCACTTGAAGAAGAAATGCCAATCTTAATCTCCCAATATTTTTTTGCAGGGATAATTTAAAAGAAATCTGGCCCAGTATTACACACTAGGTTTAATGTGGCACAAAATTTGAGACAGGTGGCACACACAGGACTGGCACAGAAGCAGAAATGCCAATCTCAATCTCCCACTACTTTTTTTTTCTCAGGGAGAATTTAAAAGAAATCTGGCCCAGTATTACACACTAAGTTTAATGTGGCACAAAATTTGAGACAGGTGGCACATACAGTAGTGGCACTAAAGCAGAAATGCCAATCTTAATCTCCCGCCTATTTTTTTTTTTCAGGGAGAATTCAAAAGAAATCTGGCCCAGTATTACACACTAGGTTTAATGTGGCACAAAATTTGAGACAGGTGGCAGACACAGTAGTGGCACTAAAGCAGAAATGCCAATCTTAATCTCCCGCTTATTTTTTCTTTCAGGGAGAATTTAAAAGAAATCTGGCCCAGTATTACACACTAGGTTTAATGTGGCACAATATTGAGACAGGTGGTACAAACAGGACTGGCACTGAAGCAGAAATGCCAATCTTAATCTCCCACTATTTTTTTTTTCAGGGAGAATTTAAAAGAAATCTGGCCCAGTATTACACACTAGGTTTAATGTGGCACAAAATTAGAGACAGATGCCACACACGGCACTGGCACTGCGGCAAAATTGCCAATCTTAATCTCCCACTATTTTTTTTTCAGGGAGAATTTAAAAGAAATCTGGCCCAGTATTACACACTAGGTTTAATGTGGCACAAAATTTGAGACAGATGCCACACACAGCACTGCCACTGAGGCAAAATTACCAATCTTAATCTCCCACTATTTTTTTTCAGGGAGAATTGAAAAGAAATATGGCCCAGTATTACACACTAGGTTTACTGTGGCACAAAATTTGAGACAGGTGGCACACACAGGAGTGGCACTGAAGCAGAAATGCCAATCTCAATCTCGCACTATTTTTTTTCAGGGAGAATTTAAAAGAAATCTGGCCCAGTATTACACACTAGGTTTAATGTGGCACAAAATTTGAGACAGGTGGCACACAAAGGACTGGCACTTGAAGCAGAAATGCCAATCTTAATCTCCCAATATTTTTTTTCAGGGAGAATTTAAAAGAAATCTGGCCCAATATTACACATTAGGTTTAATGTGGCACAAAATTTGAGACAGGTGGCACACACAGGAGTGGCACTGAAGCAGAAATGCCAATCTCAATCTCCCACTATTTTTTTTTCTCAGGGAGAATTTAAAAGAAATCAGGCCCAGTATTACACACTAGGTTTAATGTGGCACAAAATTTGAGACAGGTGGCACACACAGTAGTGGCACTGAAGCAGAAATGCCAATCTTAATCTCCCACTATTATTTTTTCTCAGGGAGAATTTAAAAGAAATCTGGCCCAGTATTACACACTAGGTTTAATGTGGCACAAAATTTGAGACAGGTGGCACACACAGTAGTGGCACTAAAGCAGAAATGCCAATCTTAATCTCCCGCATATTTTTTTTTTCAGGGAGAATTGAAAAGAAATCTGGCCCAGTATTACACACTAGGTTTAATGTGGCACAAAATTTGAGACAGGTGGCACACACAGTAGTGGCACTAAAGCAGAAATGCCAATCTTAATCTCCCGCATATTTTTTTTTTCAGGGAGAATTGAAAAGAAATCTGGCCCAGTATTACACACTAGGTTTAATGTGGCACAAAATTTGAGACAGGTGGCACAAACAGGACTGGCACTGAAGCAGAAATGCCAATCTTAATCTCCCACTATTTTTTTTTTCAGGGAGAATTTAAAAGAAATCTGGCCCAGTATTACACACTAGGTTTAATGTGGCACAAAATTAGAGACAGATGCCACACACGGCACTGGCACTGAGGCAAAATTGCCAATCTTAATCTCCCACTATTTTTTTTTCAGGGAGAATTTAAAAGAAATCTGGCCCAGTATTACACACTAGGTTTAATGTGGCACAAAATTTGAGACAGATGCCACACACAGCACTGACACTGAGGCAAAATTATCAATCTTAATCTCCCACTATTTTTTTTCAGGGAGAATTGAAAAGAAATATGGCCCAGTATTACACACTAGGTTTATTGTGGCACAAAATTTGAGACAGGTGGCACACACAGGAGTGGCACTGAAGCAGAAATGCCAATCTCAATCTCGCACTATTTTTTTTTCAGGGAGAATTTAAAAGAAATCTGGCCCAGTATTACACACTAGGTTTAATGTGGCACAAAATTTGAGACAGGTGGCACACACAGGAGTGGCACTGAAGCAGAAATGCCAATCTCAATCTCCCACTATTTTTTTTTCTCAGGGAGAATTTAAAAGAAATCTGTCCCAGTATTACACAGTAGGTTTAATGTGGCACAAAATTTGAGACAGGTGGCAAACACAGAACTGTCACTGAAGCAGAAATTCCAATCTTAATCTCCCACAATTTTTTTTTCAGGGAGAATTGAAAAGAAATCTGGCCCAGTATTACACACTAGGTTTAATGTGGCACAACATTTGAGACAGGTGGCACACACAGGAGTGGCACTGAAGCAGAAATGCCAATCTTAATCTCCCACTATTTTTTTTTTCAGGGAGAATTTAAAAGAAATCTGGCCCAGTATTACACACAAATTTAATGTGGCACAAAATTTGAGACAGGTGGCACACACAGGAGTGGCACTGAAGCAGAAATGCCAATCTTAATCTCCCACTATTTTTTTTTTCAGGGAGAATTTAAAAGAAATCTGGCCCAGTATTGCACACTAGGTTTAATGTGGCACAAAATTTGAGACAGGTGGCACACACAGGAGTGGCACAGAAGCAGAAATGCCAATCTTAATCTCCCACTACTTTTCTTTTTTTCAGTGAGAATTTAAAAGAAATCTGGCCCAGTATTACACACTAGGTTTAATATGGCACAAAATTTGAGACAGGTGGCAAACACAGGATTGGCACTGAAGCAGAAATGCCAATCTTAACCCCTTTACCCCAAGGGTGGTTTGCACGTCAATGACCAGGCCAATTTTTACAATTCTGACCACTGTCCCTTTATGAGGTTATAACTCCGAAACGCTTCAACGGATCCTGGTGATTCTGACACTGTTTTCTCGTGACATATTGTACTTCATGATAGTGGTAAAATTTCTTTGATAGTACCTGCGTTTATTTGTGAAAAAAATGGAAATTTGGTGAAAATTTTGAAAATTTCGCAATTTTCAAACTTTGAATTTTTATGCAATTAAATCACAGAGATATGTCACACAAAATACTTAATAAGTAACATTTCCCACATGTCTCCTTTACATCAGCACAATTTTGGAACCAAATTTTTTTTTGTTAGGGAGTTATAAGGGTTAAAAGTTGACCAGCAATTTCTCATTTTTACAACACCATTTTTTTTTAGGGACCACGTCTCATTTGAAGTCATTTTGAGGGGTCTATATGATAGAAAATGCCCAAGTGTGACACCATTCTAAAAACTACACCCCTCAAGGTGCTCAAAACCACATTCAAGAAGTTTATTAACCCTTCAGGTGTTTAATAGGAATTTTTGGAATGTTTAAATAAAAATGAACATTTAACTTTTTTACACAAAAAATTTACTTCAGCTCCAATTTGTTTTATTTTACCAAGGGTAACAGAAGAAAATGGACCCCAAAAGTTGTTGTCCAATTTGTCCTGAGTACGCTGATACCCCATATGTGGCAGTAAACCACTGTTTGGGCGCATGGGAGAGCTCGGAAGGGAAGGAGCGCCGTTTGACTTTTCAATGCAAAATTGACAGGAATTGAGATGGGACGCCATGTTGCGTTTGGAGAGCCACTGATGTGCCTAAACATTGAAACCCCCCACAAGTGACACCATTTTGGAAAGTAGACCCCCTAAGGAACTTATCTGGATGTGTGGTGAGCACTTTGACCCACCAAGTGCTTCACAGAAGTTTATAATGCAGAACCGTAAAAATAAAAAATCATATTTTTTCACAAAAATTATATTTTTGCCCCCAATTTTTTATTTTTCCAAGGGTAAGAGAAGAAATTGGACCTCAAAAGTTGTTGTCCAATTTGTCCTGAGTACGCTGATACCCCATATGTGGCAGTAAACCACTGTTTGGGCGCATGGGAGAGCTCGGAAGGGAAAGAGCGCCGTTTGACTTTTCAATGCAAAATTGACAGGAATTGAGATGGGACGCCATGTTGCGTTTGGAGAGCCACTGATGTGCCTAAACATTGAAACCCCCCACAATTGACACCATTTTGGAAAGTAGACCCCCTAAGGAACTTATCTGGATGTGTGGTGAGCACTTTGACCCACCAAGGGCTTCACAGAAGTTTATAATGCAGAGCCATAAAAAATAAAACAAAATTTTTTTCCCACAAAAATTATTTTTTAGCCCCCAGTTTTGTATTTTCCCTAGGGTAACAGGAGAAATTGGACCCCAAAAGTTGTTGTCCAATTTGTCCTGAGTATGCTGATACCCCATATGTGAGGGGGAACAACCGTTAGGGCGCATGGGAGGGCTCGGAAGGGAAGGAGCGCCATTTGGAATGCAGACTTAGATGGAATGGTCTGCAGGCGTCACATGCGTTTGCAGAGCCCCTAATGTACCTAAACAGTAGAAACCCCCCACAAGTGACCCCATATTGGAAAATAGACCCCTCAATGAACTTATCTAGATGTGTTGTGAGAACTTTGAACCCCCAAGTGTTTCACTACAGTTTATAACGCAGAGCCGTGCAAATAAAAAATATTTTTTTTTCCACAAAAATTATATTTTAGCCCCCAGTTTTGTATTTTTCCAAGGTTAGCAGGAGAAATTGGACCCTAAATGTTGTTGTCCAATTTGTCCTGAGTACGCTGATACCTGATATGTGGGGGGGAACCACCGTTTGGGCGCATGGGAGGGCTCGGAAGGGAAGGAGCATCATTTGGAATGCAGACTTAGATGGATTGGTCTGCAGGCGTCACATTGCGTTTGCAGAGCCCCTAATGTACCTAAACAGTAGAAACCCCCCACAAGTGACCCCATATTGGAAACTAGACCCCTCAATGAACTTATCTAGATGTGTTGTGAGAACTTTGAACCCCCAAGTGTTTCACTACAGTTTATAATGCAGAGCCGTGAAAATAAAAAATCTTTTTGTTTTCCCACAAAAATTATTTTTAGCCCCCAGTTTTGTATTTTCCCAAGGGTAACAGGAAAAATTGGTCCACAAAAGTTGTTGTCCAATTTGTCCTGAGTACGCTGATACCCCATATGTGAGGGTAAACCCCTATTTGGGCACACGTGTTGTGAATTCTGTGGCTGAATTCACTCCTGTGGTCACAAGTGGTACTGCAGCTTCTGAGCTTCCTCCCTCAGGTGTTCTGGTGAGCTCGTTAACTGCTTCATTACTTAACTCCGCCTGATGCTGCTATCCTTGCTCCTTGTCAATGTTTCAGTGTTGGATCTGAGCTTCTCCTGATTGTTCCTGTGACCTGCTGCTCTGTATAGCTAAGTGCTTTTTGCTTTTTTGTTGCTTTTTTTCTGTCCAGCTTGTCTTTTGTTTTGCTGGAAGCTCTGAGACGCAAAGGGTGTACCGCCGTGCCGTTAGTTCGGCACGGTGGGTTTTTTTGCCCCCTTTTGCGTGGTTTTGCTTTAGGGTTTTTTGTAGACTGCAAAGTTCGCTTTACTGTCCTCGCTCTGTCCTAGAATATCGGGCCCCACTTTGCTGAATCTATTTCATCCCTACGTTTTGTCTTTTCATCTTACTCACAGTCATTATATGTGGGGGGCTGCCTTTTCCTTTGGGGAATTTCTCTGGGGCAAGTCAGGCCTATTTTTCTATCTTCAGGCTAGCTAGTTTCTTAGGCTGTGCCGAGTTGCCTAGGTAGTTGTTAGGCGCAATCCACAGCCGCTTTTAGTTGTGTTTAGGATAGGATCAGGTGTGCAGTCTACAGAGTTTCCACGTCTCAGAGCTCGTTCTTGTATTTTTGGGTATTTGTCAGATCACTGTGTGCGCTCTGATCGCTAAGCACACTGTGTTTCTGGATTGCTTTCATAACACCTGTCATTAGCAAACATAACAGTACAAGGAGCCATACTAATGATTCTCAATAGAGGGAAAGAAAAAGTTCTGACATCATTTTTTTTTTTTTTTTTTCTGCTCTGTGTTCACTTTTTTTTTTTCCCCCTAGACATTTGGGTGATTCTGGACACAGGTGTGGACATGGATATTCAGGGTCTGTGCTCTTCAATGGATAATCTCGTTATAAAAATTCAAGATACTATTGATCAGAAATCTATGTTAGAACCAAGAATTCCTATTCCTGATTTGTTTTTTGGAGATAGAACTAAGTTTCTAAGTTTCAAAAATAATTGTAAGCTATTTCTGGCCTTGAAACCTCATTCTTCTGGTAATCCTATTCAACAGGTTTTGATTATTATTTCTTTTTTGCGCGGCGACCCTCAAGACTGGGCATTTTCTCTTGCGCCAGGAGACCCTGCATTGAGTAGTGTCGATGCGTTTTTCCTGGCGCTCGGATTGCTGTACGATGAGCCTAATTCAGTGGATCAGGCTGAGAAAAATTTGCTGGCTTTGTGCCAGGGTCAGGATGATATAGAAGTATATTGTCAGAAATTTAGGAAATGGTCAGTACTCACTCAGTGGAATGAATCTGCGCTGGCAGCTTTGTTCAGAAAGGG
The DNA here is from genome assembly GCF_032444005.1 of Ranitomeya imitator. Taxonomy (NCBI): domain Eukaryota; kingdom Metazoa; phylum Chordata; class Amphibia; order Anura; family Dendrobatidae; genus Ranitomeya; species Ranitomeya imitator. Next base: position 88,741,979 of record NC_091283.1, read on the forward strand.
TCTCTCTGAGGCTCTTAAGGATGTCATGGTGGGATTTCCTATGCCTGCTGGTTTGAATGAGTCTTTGTCTTTGGCCATTCAGATCGGTCGACGCTTGCGCGAGCGTAAATCTGTGCACCATTTGGCGGTACTGCCTGAGGTTAAACCTGAGCCTATGCAGTGCGACAGGACTATGACTAGAGTTGAACGGCAGGAATACAGACGTCTGAATGGTCTGTGTTTCTACTGTGGTGATTCCACTCATGCTATTTCTGATTGTCCTAAGCGCACTAAGCGGTCCGCTAGGTCTGCCGTCATTGGTACTGTACAGTCCAAATTCCTTCTGTCCATTACCTTGATATGCTCTTTGTCGTCGTTTTCTGTCATGGCGTTTGTGGATTCGGGCGCTGCCCTGAATCTGATGGATTTGGATTATGCTAAACGTTGTGGGTTTTTCTTGGAGCCTTTGCGGTGTCCTATTCCATTGAGAGGAATTGATGCTACACCTTTGGCCAAGAATAAACCTCAATACTGGGCCCAGCTGACCATGTGCATGGCTCCTGCACATCAGGAAGTTATTCGCTTTCTGGTGTTGCATAATCTGCATGATGTGGTCGTGTTGGGGTTGCCATGGCTACAAACCCATAATCCAGTATTGGATTGGAATTCCATGTCGGTATCCAGCTGGGGTTGTCAGGGGGTACATGGTGATGTTCCATTTTTGTCGATTTCGTCATCCACCCCTTCTGAGGTCCCAGAGTTCTTGTCTGATTATCAGGATGTATTTGAAGAGCCCAAGTCCGATGCTCTACCTCCGCATAGGGATTGTGATTGTGCTATCAATTTGATTCCTGGTAGTAAATTCCCTAAAGGTCGATTATTTAATTTATCCGTGCCCGAACACGCCGCTATGCGCAGTTATGTGAAGGAGTCCCTGGAGAAGGGACATATTCGCCCATCGTCATCACCACTGGGAGCAGGGTTCTTCTTTGTAGCCAAGAAGGATGGTTCGCTGAGACCGTGTATTGATTACCGCCTTCTTAATAAGATCACTGTTAAATTTCAGTATCCCTTGCCATTGTTATCTGACTTGTTTGCTCGGATTAAGGGGGCTAGTTGGTTCACTAAGATAGATCTTCGTGGTGCGTATAATCTGGTGAGAATCAGGCAAGGAGATGAATGGAAAACTGCATTCAATACGCCCGAGGGTCATTTTGAGTATCTAGTGATGCCGTTCGGTCTTGCCAATGCTCCATCTGTGTTTCAGTCTTTTATGCATGACATCTTCCGTGAGTATCTGGATAAATTCCTGATTGTTTACTTGGATGACATTTTGATCTTCTCAGATGATTGGGAGTCTCATGTGAAGCAGGTCAGAATGGTTTTTCAGGTCCTGCGTGCTAACTCTTTGTTTGTGAAGGGATCAAAGTGTCTCTTCGGTGTGCAGAAAGTTTCATTTTTGGGGTTCATCTTTACCCCTTCTACTATCGAGATGGATCCAGTTAAGGTCCAAGCCATCCAGGATTGGATTCAGCCGACATCTCTGAAAAGTCTGCAAAAGTTCCTGGGCTTTGCTAATTTTTATCGTCGCTTCATCTGTAATTTTTCTAGCATTGCCAAACCATTGACCGATTTGACCAAGAAGGGTGCTGATTTGGTTAATTGGTCTTCTGCTGCTGTGGAAGCTTTTCAGGAGTTGAAGTGTCGTTTTTGTTCTGCCCCTGTGTTGTGTCAGCCAGATGTTTCTCTTCCGTTCCAGGTCGAGGTTGATGCTTCTGAGATTGGAGCAGGGGGTGGTTTTGTCACAGAGAGGTTCTGATTGCTCAGTGATGAAACCATGTGCTTTCTTTTCCAGGAAGTTTTCGCCCGCTGAGCGTAATTATGATGTGGGCAATCGAGAGTTGCTGGCCATGAAGTGGGCATTCGAGGAGTGGCGTCATTGGCTTGAAGGAGCTAAGCATCACGTGGTGGTATTGACTGATCATAAGAACTTGACTTATCTCGAGTCTGCCAAGCGCTTGAATCCTAGACAGGCCCGTTGGTCGTTATTTTTTGCCCGCTTCGACTTTGTGATTTCGTACCTTCCGGGCTCTAAAAATGTGAAGGCGGATGCTCTGTCTAGGAGTTTTGTGCCCGACTCTCCGGGTTTATCTGAGCCAGCGGGTATCCTCAAGGAAGGAGTCATTGTGTCTGCCATCTCCCCTGATTTGCGGCGGGTGCTGCAAAAATTTCAGGCGAATAAACCTGATCGTTGTCCAGCAGAGAAACTGTTCGTCCCTGATATGTGGACTAATAAACTTATCTCTGAACTTCATTGTTCGGTGTTGGCTGGTCATCCTGGAATCTTTGGTACCAGAGAGTTAGTGGCTAGATCCTTCTGGTGGCCATCTCTGTCACGGGATGTACGTACTTTTGTGCAGTCCTGTGGGATTTGTGCTAGGGCTAAGCCCTGCTGTTCTCGTGCCAGTGGGTTGCTTTTGCCCTTGCCGGTCCCAAAGAGGCCTTGGACACATATTTCGATGGATTTCATTTCTGACCTTCCCGTTTCTCAAAAGATGTCAGTCATTTGGGTGGTCTGTGATCGCTTTTCTAAAATGGTCCATCTGGTGCCCTTGGCTAAATTGCCTTCCTCCTCTGATTTGGTACCTTTGTTCTTTCAGCATGTGGTTCGGTTGCATGGCATTCCTGAGAATATTGTTTCTGACAGAGGTTCCCAGTTTGTTTCAAGGTTTTGGCGAGCCTTTTGTGGTAGGATGGGCATTGACCTATCCTTTTCCTCGGCTTTCCATCCTCAGACTAATGGCCAGACCGAACGAACCAATCAGACCTTGGAAACATATCTGAGATGTTTTGTTTCTGCAGACCTGGATGATTGGGTGTCCTTTTTGCCGTTGGCTGAGTTCGCCCTTAATAATCGGGCCAGCTCGGCTACCTTGGTTTCTCCATTTTTTTGCAATTCTGGGTTCCATCCTCGTTTCTCTTCAGGACAGGTTGAGTCTTCGGACTGTCCTGGTGTGGATTCTGTGGTGGATAGGTTGCAGCAGATCTGGACTCAGGTAGTGGACAATTTGATCTTGTCCCAGGAGAAAGCTCAACTTTTCGCTAATCGCAGACGCCGTGTGGGTCCCCGACTTCGTGTTGGGGATCTGGTTTGGTTATCTTCTCGTCATATTCCTATGAAGGTTTCCTCTCCTAAATTTAAACCTCGTTTTATTGGTCCGTATAGGATTTCTGAGGTTCTCAATCCTGTGTCTTTTCGTTTGACCCTCCCAGACTCCTTTTCCATACATAATGTATTCCATAGGTCGTTGTTGCGGAGATACGTGGCACCTATGGTTCCATCTGTTGAGCCTCCTGCCCCGGTTTTGGTGGAGGGGGAATTGGAGTATATTGTGGAGAAGATTTTGGATTCTCGTGTTTCTAGACGGAAACTCCAGTATCTGGTTAAATGGAAGGGTTATGCTCAGGAAGATAATTCCTGGGTTTTTGCCTCTGATGTTCATGCTTCCGATCTTGTTCGTGCCTTTCATGCGGCTCATCCTGGTCGGCCTGGGGGCTCTGGTGAGGGTTCGGTGACCCCTCCTCAAGGGGGGGGTACTGTTGTGCATTCTGTGGCTGAATTCACTCCTGTGGTCACAAGTCGTACTGCAGCTTCTGAGCTTCCTCCCTCAGGTGTTCTGGTGAGCTCGTTAACTGCTTCATTACTTAACTCCGCCTGATGCTGCTATCCTTGCTCCTTGTCAATGTTTCAGTGTTGGATCTGAGCTTCTCCTGATTGTTCCTGTGACCTGCTGCTCTGTATAGCTAAGTGCTTTTTGCTTTTTTGTTGCTTTTTTTCTGTCCTGCTTGTCTTTTGTTTTGCTGGAAGCTCTGAGACGCAAAGGGTGTACCGCCGT